>NC_142870.1:11947400-12259300 GCF_051225735.1 Oryctolagus cuniculus | reverse complement strand
ATGTGTCAATGCATTACCGCGATGACGGCTGGACTCAGTCTCAGTGGGTACTGGGACTGAACCCAGACGTGCTCGTCCCAAACCCAAGATCCTTGCACCATGGCTGTGTCTCTGCGCTAGAGAAAACCTTCCTTGCTCGGAGTGGGAAACAAGGGTTCTGCCCTTTCCTGACTCCTCCCCATCTGGGACAAAGCAGGTTGAAAAATTTCTGGGTTCCGAGTTGGAATTGCTTCTTCTCTTCAAATCAAGCTGAGGGTAGCAAGACTCTATTTCTAAAGTTGTTTGAAAGCCACAGCTTTGCCAAATCCTTTCAAAATAGATATTTTAGGCATGAAATGAGCACATGTCTGGGATTTGAACAAACTAAGGGTCATTTTACTAATGGCTTTTTAAAAAAATGTTATTTCTGGGGTCCAGCATTGTGGTACAGCATGTTAACATCCTGCCACCCATGTGGGAGACCAGGATGGAGCTCCTGGCTCCTGACTTGCCTGGCCCAGCCCTGGCTGTTGCAGCTATTTGGGGGTGAACCAATGCAGGGAAGAACTTGTCTCTGTCATTTTGCCTCTCAAACAAATAAATCTTTAAATTTTTTTTCTTGTCCGTTTCCTATTATTTATACTTCTGCTTTTGTCTGTTGCAACATTTGAAGACAGCTGGATTTCCACCAAACTTTAAGTGTCTTTGGAGTGGGCTGACCCCAAACACGGGTTTAGTTACACACAAAAGCTGCTCAGTGAGATTCTGATGGTCGACGGAGACTGACTGATGCCCTCTTGACAGGCAGAGGAAAGTGGACACACAGAAGGCAATGTGAAGACAGAAATGGAGTCTGGAGCAATGTGGCCAGAAGCTGGAAAGGAGGAAGGATTTGTAGTTTCTGGCTTCCACAACTGTGAGAGAATTAGTTTCTGTTGCTCTGAACCACTTAGTTTGGTAATTTGTTCCAGAAGCCCAGGAAACTAATACAAAGCTTAAATGACCATCTATTCATTGAGTCTGAGGTCAATACAAATCCTCACATTGGTGTTTAATTTTTAAAATGTTTTATTCTCATTTGATTTGGAAAGCAGAGGAGGGAGGGAGGGAGGAGAGAGAGAGAGAGAGAGAGAGAGAGAGAGAGAGAGACACCTTGCATACTCTGATTCACTCCCCAAATGCCTGCAATAACCTGGGCTGGGCCAAGCTGAAGCCAAGGGGCTGGAACTCTGTCCAGGTCTCCCATGTGAGTGGCGGGCTCCCAAGTACTTGAGCTATCATCTGCTGCCTCCCAGGACGCACATTAGCAGGAAGCTGGATCAAAAGCAGAGAAGCCAAGTCTTGAATCAGGCACTCCAGTGTGGGATATGGGGTGTCCCAAGCAGTGACCTGAGTTGCTATGCAAAACGCCTACCCCAGAGCAGTTTCAGCTGTCAGCTCCAGCTGAACGGATTGATAGCAAACACCCTGACTTTGAGATGCTGATCTGTGACCAAGTTTATTCCTGCAGCAAACTCTACTAGATGGAAACATGCAATTGCCATTTCTATAATTAAAATTATTCTCACGTGGGGACAGTATCTGCCTGAACCTAATAGTATGTCCTAGGCAAACTATAACAAGGATTATTTCCAGTCATATGTCACTTAATGACAGGGACATTTCTGAGAAATTTACAGGACTCCCAACATATATGTGGTCCATAATTCACTGGCAAAACATTGCTACACAATGAATGGTTGTTTTTAGAGATTAATGATTAGTTCAAAAAGTACTTTTAAAAACTAGAGCATAGGTACAAGGCTATTTTTAAAGATTTATTTCTTTTGAAAGGCACAGTGATGGAAAAGAGCAAGAAAATTTTCCACCTGTTGGTTCACTCCCCAAATACTGCATAGCCAGGGCTGGGCCAGGCTGAAGCCAGGAACCTGGAACTCCATGTGGGTTCTCTCACTGGGCCTGTTCTGCTTTCCCAGGCACGTTAGCAGGGAACCAGATGAGAGGCAGTGCAGCCAGGATTCAAACTGTTGCTCACAAAGCTGGCCCCAAGGTTATGCATTTTGACAGGTGTTTACCATATGAATTAGTAGTAAAGCCTACTTTAAAAATGCTAGAAAATATACGGCAAAACTGAGAAATATTAATAGTCTGATACCATTACCCTTAACAGCTTCTTTTCAGGTTACACAGATAGAGGTAATCTGCAGAGATCAGTTAGTAGGCTCCTTGTTAATTAACAGTGGTCTAGAAAGGCAACACTGGAGGTTACAAATAACATAGTTATTTGCTTTAGTAAGTTATGGTAAGTGAAGGATCAGCGTTTCAACTGGAAAAGTAGAAATCCTATAAACAGGAATAAAGTCTAGTAAGCATGAGTGCAAAATCATTGAGAGAATGAAATTTAAGAATTCCAAGACTGGGGGCCAATGTTGTGGTGCAGTGGGTTACGTCACTAAAACACCAGCATCCCATATCAGAGCGCCAGTTGGATTCCCGGCTCCTCTGCTTCTGATCCAGCTCCCTGCTTATGCACCTGGGAAGGCGGCAGCAGCTGGCCCGAGTGCTTGGGCTCCGGATACCCATGTGGGAGACCCACATGGAATTCCAGGCTCCCGGCTTCAGACTGGCCCAGCCCTGGCTGTAAAAGCCATTTGGGGAAACAGCGGATGAAAGACCTCTGTCTCTGTCTCTTCCTTTCAAATAAATAAATCTTAAAAAAAAAAAAAAAATCCAAGACTGAACACTCACACCTATCATAGGTAGGAAATTACCACTAGAGCAAAGCAGGAATGTGAGACAAAAATGGTGTTTTCATTTGGAACACGAGAAGCAAGCATGGACACAAGGATGCTCACACAGACCAAAGCATCGAGCCAGAAACAGGGCTTGGCCTTGCAGACGCTGAACCGCAGGGTGTTGGAGCCGAGGCAGCAGGGGTGTATGGAATTTCTCCAAGACTCAATGTCAAATGTAAGGTTACATGGTCAAAGTGTCTTTACAAACTGGCCTAAAATGATTCCTGCAGGATTTATCAAATCGTTTATAACTTACCACATATTCTGAGTCATTAAATGTGGGATATAATGCACATTTTTCTAAACATATTTTTAAATGGTATTCTTATTTTACTGGGTGATTGGAGCCTCTAAGACTGCTGGAGTTTGCCCATCTACACTGCACACCAGCACTCGCATGTTAACACAGTTAGCCTGTCTTTGCTAGGTGGTCTGAAGCTGCTGTCGGCAGATGGGAACTCTTGGCAGATCTCTGTCCAGGAGGGCAGCCTTCAAAACGTTTTCCACACTGACAGCCTTGTTGGAGCGTAAGACCTCCCAGCACTCACACGTAGTTCACTGTCCTCACTAAATGAAGTTTGAGTGTTTAATTGTTCCCATTCCCACTTACTTGTCACGAGAGACCAAACGCTCTGTCATTACCAGGAACTGACAACACTGTTTACTCTGTGGACAGCACCATGTTGGAGAAGACCTCTTATAACCAGAAGGAACCACTACAATGCAGCAACTTACATTTTCATATTGTCTCTTGCAGCTGGTTACATTTGATCATCTTTATACTGGATTTCAGGATTTCAAGAATTAGCATCTAAAACAAAATGAAGCTTTTCTCAAAACTCCCTGAACTGCACAAAGCAGGCAAGCCTTACTGATTACCAGTTATACCACAATTACCTTGACTTCTACATGTTAATATACTTAAGGTATTTACTGTTAAGATTTGTGCAATTTCTGGCCAATTCTAGGGGCCAAGAAAGGTATCACTACAAGCAACTGTGGCTCACAGCAACCAAAGAACACCGAGAGATGATGGGAACCATACTGTTTTCCTACCTAAGACATCAGTGAGTTGGCTGAGGGCCGCTCCCAGAGACAGTAGCTCCAGGACACTTCAGCCTGTTGCACAAGCCAAGGGAAAAGCCTGCGGGCAGACGAGCAGGCGGCTGGCATTAAGACACCAGTGGCATGGACAGGCATATGGGCGAGTCACCATCACAGACTGTAATATACTAACCACACTTTATGTTGTGGTTGATATTATTTTAATAACTTTCCTTTTTCAAAAATGCTTCTCACCTTTTTTTGGAGTTAATTTATACATTGCTTCAAAAGAAAAAAAAAACAGCTTTTGGAAGATTTATTTGAAAGGCACAATGACAGAGAGGGAGAGAGATATTCCATCAGCTGATTAATTCCCCAAAGGGCCGCAATGGCTGGGGCTGGGCTAGGCCAAAGCCAGGAGTCTGGAACTGCATCCAGATCGCCCATGTGCGTGGCAGGGGTCCAAGTACTTGGCCATCTTCTGCTGCTTTCTAGGTGCATTAGCAGGAGCTGGAGCGGAAGTGGAGCAATTGGGACTTGAACTAGGATGCCAGCACAGCAAGTGGTAGCTTAATCTGTGGCACAACATCAGCTCCCCTCAGTTTTATTAAAGTCAATTTTAGCTATGAATTTGAAAATTCCTTTCACAAAAAATAATGCCCTTCAGCTATTTCAGGAATGAAGAATTTGGTTGAAGATATGAAAACCATTCTTTATATACAGTTCTATGGCTGAAATCACTTTATATCAAAGTTCTAGAACAATATTCAAACTCTTACCTGAAACCTAGATTAACATGATGGATTTCATAGAACATTTCGGAGTGTATTCTAAGAGTTCTTAAAAACAGATATAACAGGGGCCGGTGTTGTGGCAATGCAGATTAAGGCGCCACTTGCAATGCCAACATCCCAGACTGGGGTCCCAGCTACTCTGCTTCTGACCGAGACCGAGCTCTTTACTAATACCCCTGGGAAGGTAACAAAGGGAGGCTGAAGTATCTGGGTCCCTGCAAGCCATGTGGGAGACTCGGATGGAGTTCTGGACTCCTGATTTTGGCCTGGACCATCCCCAGCTGTTGCAGCCATCTGAGGAAATGAATCAGCAGATAAAGATCTCTTTCTCTGTCACTCTGCTTTTCAAACAAGAAATAATCTTCAACAGTTACAGGAAGAGTGATTGTCTAATGGGTTTGGAAACATAGTTTAAGACCCCAATGATATGCCTGTGATATGCCACACGTGTTTGTACATTTTATCCCACTTAAGTTGAGAATACGTGCTCTGATCTAATTCTACTTAGTAGACCACTAGGTGTAACGAAGGATTCATCTAGAGCGAGCAGGTAGGGATAAGCGGTGTCCCTGCCCGATGCAATGGACAGAGTGTGGCAGGTGTTTGGCCTAGCGATCACTGCCAGCTGGGTGTACTGGAGTGTCCAGATTTGAGTCCAGCACCACTCTCCCCCACCTTCCTGCTGATACACAACCTGGAAGGTAGCAGGTGGCAGCCAAGGCAGCGAGGCCCCTGTTTCCCATGCAGGAGACCTGGATGGAGTTTGGCCTGGCCCAGCCCTGACTGCTGTGGGCATCTTAGAGTGAACCAGTAGATGGGAGTTCTCTGTGCTTTCTCTCTCTGCTGTGCAAAGTTTAAAAAAGTTTGTAAAACAACTGACATAGCAACTAGAGTGTTTGACACTGTTCTAAGTATTACCTGACCAAGAGTACATATGGGCCTACTTATAGTCTCTCTATATTAGTCATTTTAAATGCCAGTAAAATTCAACAAAGAATATATTTAAAAATTAATTTAATGCTTGGCTAAAGCTTAATTACATATACAATTATCAAACAATAGTCCTTAATTTCCAAAAAGTTCCTTTTTTGAAAATCACAGATTCAGAAAGCATAAACTTTAAAACAAGTTCTCTGAATATTTACAATGTGGTATAAACATTATAGAAGACCATGGATATTAAATTGCCTGGGTGTGGCTAATCAGCAAGGAGTAATCTTTATTGCATATATAACTCACATATGTGGGATTTTTAAATATCATGAGAGACTACTAAAATTCAAATGCATGTATCTGTAAGCTGGGCAGGGAGAAAAATGAATGAGACAGGATGGTCAGCACAAACCATGCAGTTAGGTGGTGGAATCATTATTTTCAAAAATTAAACTTCTATGTTCCATCTGAGACTACGTTGCATATATTATTTAGAGTCCACATTAAACCCACACTTGACTGTGACGCTGATCCGAGGGAGAACGTCTACAGTCACTCAAGGACTAAGTCCACTAAAACTCCCCATTTTCAGGCAGCACAGCTCTGCTGAGAGCCACGCTAACCAAAGGGTGATCATTTAGTCACCTGGCAGCCCTTCTGTTGCAGTAGTGTAGTCATTTCCCTCAATTTGCTGCGAGGCCATTTCCCTGTGAGGAGGCTTCCTCTGCAGAAAACACTGCCAATCTCCAGTGTGAAAGTAAGCCCACGGCGGCATAGACATGGAAATGCATAATCACACAATCTACACTGCACACATCGCGTACAGAGGACAAGTAACTGAGAGGGTTAATTTGAGTGACCATACAAAATACTTGTGTAAACAAAGTATGACAGGCAGTAAGGAAAACATTCATAGACTCCTGGAAATAAGCTGAATTCCTTTCATTCTGAAGAAATCTCATTTAAGGACACAGTATTGAATATAATGTTTTTTGTATTAAAACAAGAATCAGTATTTTACAGTTTAAGAAACTTTACATATATACAAAATTTATACATTGGGAATGGTATTAAAACAAGCAGGCTTTTCAGTCTCACAGATCTATTTTCCTTCAATTAAAGACTTGAATTCTTTCACATTGTGGTCACTTGCAACAGACATAGCATGATCCAAAGCACGAACACTTGCAAGGAGTTTTATTATCTGTTTTATGTTTTCCCTAAAAGAGAAAAATACATAACAGCATCTTGTTATTAGTACATTAAAGCAAAATTTATCAAGTGACTTTATGACTGTTTATTTACAGACTGCAATTTTTCTGAACATTTTTAAAGAAGGAAAACAGCTCAGAGATATACGATCTAAGGCAAGAAAAAAAAATTATGTTTATCCATATAAAATAAAGCTTGTATATGCTTAAATATGTAGCCCAGAGGCAGGAGATCCATTATTCAGATCAACAATTTTCATTAGTATCTAAAAAGAAGAGAAAGCCATGTTTCTAGACTCCTCCCCAAACCAGAGTCCCAGGTCTTTTGGAGCACATCTGGAACCAGCCGTATCTGTGTATCTTCATCACCAACTCATCAAGACCCAGCCTAACTTCTCCTCCTCCGAAACTCACTAGACAAAGCCTACGCTGGCTTTCCTTATCATCCCAGCTACTAATCGTTCCTACTCTTCTTAGGAAGTGGTTTTAGCACACATAGGGATGACCTAGAAGGCTGTTAAAACAGATTACCCGGTCCTACACCCACAACAGGCCTGGAGTGGGGCCTGAGACCTCGCTTTCCTAGCCAGCTCCTCACTACGCTGATGCTGCTGGCCCAGGAGCCACACCTTAAGAACGACTGAACATGTAATTTGAACCACTCACGAGAAAAGCCATACACTATGCCATTGTTAACTGTCTTATCTCCTTTACAAAACTGTAGTAAGCACCTTCTAGGAAAGGACTACAATTTGTAAAACTTTGCAACCTACTTTATGTGTACTGCACAGAACAGGCACTTAAATAGTTGCTGAATTACTGTATTATAGAAGAGTTAATGAATACTGCTTGTTGATATTTAACTCCCAATAATTCTGTTGAATATACGTAAATCAATGTTTAAAAAACAGAACTTATCTACTTAAAACAATTAGTGCCAAGGATACCAATCAAAACCAAAATGACAAAGAACAAAGTTAAAACAAACCAAAATCACCTGCCAAAGAACTTTTACCACTACATACTTTGCTTCCACTTTTAAAATTTTACTGTGAAAGACAGCAAATTGTCTCACAAGACAACAAGAGAAAGGAAAATGAGGACACGCAAAGTTCTGTCACATGGATACACACAAGCTGTGATGGAACAAAACCAAACTCTGACATCAGGAAGAATATATGAAATAAAAATATTAAAAAGAAAACTTCTTTTTTGACAGGCAGAGTTACATAGTGAGAGAGAAAGACAGAGAAAGGTTTCCTTCCGTTGGTTCACCCCCCAAAATGGCCACCACAGCCGGTGCGCTGTACCAATCCGAGCCAGGAGCAAGGTGCCTCCTCCTGGTCTCCCATGCAAGTGCAGGGCCCAAGCACGTGGGCCATCCTCCACTGCACTCCTGGGCCACAGCAGAGAGATGGACTGGAAGAGGAGCAACGGGACAGAATCTGGTGCCCCAACCGGAACTAGAACCCGGGGTGCCGGCGCTGCAGGCAGAGAATTAGCCGTGGCGCCAGCCCTAAAAAGAAAACTTTCAAACTAAGTTGTTATTTACATTTTATGCTCAAAGTTAATCCCAAAATTACTGAACACTCATTACATGAATGTCCACAGAAAGGATAATGGTTCCTCCATTCCTTCCTTATAGCCCTTAACAAAAATTATGCATAATCTGTTCCCCAAAATCAGGAGTCCATGCTATGGATTAAAAAATTAAACAAAACCCAAACTCACACACACAACATGGAGTACGGATGCTGCAAAACTGGGATTTAACTGTGGGGAACTCGTGTCTAAATGCTCATCTACCCCAGAGTTTCCATCTGCATAATGAATCTTTCAAGGTCAAGGTCACGGTCAAGGTCAAAGTTCCTCACACTCTAAGAACCAGGGATCCACCCGATTCTTCATGGAGGAAACACGGAAAATAATGTCTTACTCATTCCCCAGGGGCAAAGTCCTTACCAGAATTTTTAATACCTTCATAAATAACATATTGAAACAAGATTAAAAACGGCAAATACAAAAAATATGTGTATTTTGATAATTTACAATACAAAGGAAACATCTAAATATCTACTTAAAACATTTCAATAATACTAAACCTGACTAAAGAAAAGTCCAGATTACTGTTTTACTAAGTAATTACAAAAAACTTACCTTGCATTTCTTTTCTCTACATCAGAGCACCCAATACTGTTTCTGTAAATTGTATCTGCTAAATGTACAAGGTATCGACAAAAGTTTTCTAACTGAGAAATAGTTCTTTCTCCTTTCAGATTCATGAACCATTGTTTGGGGAAACAATTAATTACCTAGGCAGAAAAAAGATATACAATTCAATAGTTAGAATAAAAGAAAGCATTAAAAGCTGAGTTTAGATAATGGGTATAAATGCTTGGCTGGAAGAGTTGATCTGGACTACAGTATTTAATATACCGTGAACGGTTTTTTAAACCTTCCTATTTAACTCTGCCACCATTCCTAAATTGTTACTTCAACTGATGGGGTCAGGTACTCAAAAGAAAAATAATCCGTCTGGAATTTAAATGAATTACATACATAAAATTGATAGCCAGTTGCTTCAATTCCCAGTATTCCAGGATGCCCTAAATGAATTGAGTTCTCCCGTATCAACAGTTCTCAATGTGGAAACATGTGTAGTATAAATATGATGAAGTTGTAGTCTCTCCCCTACCACCAACACATCAGTCAGTAGACATTCATGCTGGGAGTGGGGACCCACGCTGGCTTAGAGTGAGATTAAGAGAGCATCCATAACACAGGGTAGCCCAGGGCGAGTCTCAGCAGCCTGGCACGGAGCGCCAAAGCTTAAGCAGGCGAGGCTGAAAGAGGGCAGTCTAGTTGGGGAAATCACTCCAAGTGGGTAGAAAAGACCCACCACCAAAGGACCCAGTGATGGTCCTGAGAGACGACCAATTCCAGGGGTGGGGCAGTCCAAACACAAGATGAGCTGAAACATTTCATGCCACAAAGCAAAAGGACCTCCCTCAAATTGAAGGGACATGGCAATTTTAATTTTAAGGGACTTCCGCTCAGGAAATCTGGGATAAATACCGCCAAAGATCCAGAATCTGAATCTAATCATGAGAGAGTTGTCAGACAAAACGCAAGTGGAGGGACATTACAAAGCAACCGGCCTATCATCTTCCAAAGTGTCAAGCTCTGAAGGTCAGCCAAGACTGAGGAACCCTTCTGTTTAAGGAAATGAGAGAGAGGACCTAGCTATTAGGGTATTACTGAAACAACTTACATGACATGCACAGCGAGGGTCTATCTCCTGATGCTACTGAATGGTTATATTGCAATCAGACTAATCCTTATGTTTACAGGAAATATACACAATCTATTTGAGCGAGGTGGGGCATTATGTTAGCGACTTACTTTGATGTAGTTCAGGGGAAAAAAACTCTACCGTTAACTTGCAAATTCTCATTAGTTTTATGACTGTTTACAAAATATTTTTAAAGATCAAATTACATAATGAATCACAGCAATGGAAAAGATATTAAAATTATTTCTTAAATCAGAGAAAAATGCATTTATTCAGTAACACTGAAAATGACATTAATTCAACCATTAAGAAGTTACTACCCAGAAATTAAAACTTTTACTAATACTTAAAAAAACTGACAAATAGATGTGTTTATACATAGAAAACAACTTAGGCCGGCGCCGCGGCTCACTAGGCTAATCCTCCGCCTAGCGGCGCCGGCACACCGGATTCTAGTCCCGGTCGGGGCGCCGGATTCTGTCCCGGTTGCCCCTCTTCCAGGCCAGCCCTCTGCTGTGGCCCGGGAGTGCAGTGGAGGATGGCCCAGGTGCTTGGGCCCTGCACCCCATGGGAGACCAGGAAAAGCACCTGGCTCCTGGCTCCTGCCATCGGATCAGCGCGGTGCGCCGGCCGCAGCGGCCATTGGAGGGTGAACCAACGGCAAAGGAAGACCTTTCTCTCTGTCTCTCTCTCTCACTGTCCACTCTGCCTGTCAAAAAAAAAAAAAAAAAAAAAAAAAAAAGAAAGAAAACAACTTATATTTTTACATAAAAAACGCTATGAATTTGATTATTGTTTATAGCCCTTGCTTATACTCCTGAGGAACAGTGGTTTTTTTTTCCACTTACTACTTGTTGAATTCTTCATTTAGTGGACGGTTAAGTTTGTGATTATAAAGTAAATTAAAAGTATGTCATTGAAAAAATTAAAAAAAAAAATAAGGAAGGAGGAGCTTGGGTGGCAGTGAGGTAGGGTAGGGCAGGATGTATCATTATGTTCTTAAAACTGTATATATGAAATACATGAAATCTGTTCCCTTTATGCAAATTTTAAGAATAATTTGAAAAGAAATATAATGCAAATGTTACATATAATTTAAGATTTTCTATTAGCTACATTAAAAGAAAAAAATTAAAAAAGTGCCATGGAGGTTTGGAAATTCCAGGGAGGCAAACATTAATCATCAATGTCATCCCATGTCCAATAATCAAAGTGATTTTTCATAAAATTCTCAAATCCCTTTTTAAACAAAACTTAATTCACTTTATGTGCTTTAGAAACCATACTATATATATATATTATTAAACTCACATTTTGGGCTTTTTTGATGCTGTCATCTCCATATTCTGAATTCTGAAAAGCCATGAGAATATATCTATTTAACAGACCATCAATTGATAGCTCCTGAAGAGTTTTATTGGAGAAAATGCCATACCACTGAAGGAAATTTCCTAATAACTAGAAAGAAGAAAAAATATATTGAGAAGCAATGGTAAGTATAAATTAGTGACATAGTAAATAACGTATGAAACTGCCAATTTCAAATTGCCAGAGTGCTACTCCCCACTTTTGAAGGGTCGGCACACTCCCCAGGAGGACTGCCACACGCAGCTGGTGCCCGTCGCATCTATCAGCACAAATGCCGGTTTCCCAGGACCACAGGAAGTACTATTGAGCCACAGTGATTCTTCCATCAGTGTCTTCCATTCAGAATTATGCCTCAGCAACTCCTATGCTGCCCTAGAAAGATGGGGGATTCTTCTCCCTGACTTACAACACTCATGGCTAACAGATCTCAGAAACCTGGACAGAGCTCTATCCTTGGACATCTCAAGCCACTTCAATTCAATACACGCCAAGTGAAAGCCATTCCTGCAGCGTGGAAGCCCCACCCCAACCCACCAGAAAACTTCCTAGCGTCCAGTGACTTCTCAACACTGCCCGTCGGCTGCTCAGGCCACGTGCTGGCTGTCACTCTTGCCCTGTCCCTCAGGTTCTGGGACTCTGCCACTTCCTCATGTGCTCACGGCTCGAGTGCTACTGCCACCCTCCTGATCTAAGCTGCCATCGTCTCTTTCAGAACCTGCATTTATTCCAGTGATTACGAATGTGAGTATGAAGCAGCCTTTCTCAAGCAGGGATCCTCAGCAAATAAACTCAACTCAATTTTCTCCAGGGCAATAACACACAGCTAGTTCTAGATGCATGGGAAACAAGAGGATTCATCATATATAATGAAGGTTAGGGCACTAGGTATCCTCTCACAGCATCCCAGCAGAGGAGCGCTGCCCCAGAGGCACTGTTCTGAGCTAGGAATGACCCTGGGCGGGCTGCTCTGTGCCTTACCGTCCCATCAGGAGAGAAGTCCAGTGTCTGCCTTACAGACTCACTCTGAGGCCTCACTGAAATAATCTATATAAAGAGTGGTACTGCTTGGCACAGGGTCAATACACAATAAACATCAGTTCCCATTTTCGTCACTACTATTTCTTCAATCTGTTATCTTAACACAGCAAAGTAATAAAAAAAATCTTGAAAGGCAAAGTGACAGAGGCAGAAGTACAGACAAAAAGAGAGCGTGTCTGCTGATTCACTCTCCAAATGCCAGCAACAGCTGGGCCAGACAGAAGCTAGGAGCCAGAAATGCCATCGGAGTGTGCTATATGAGCAGCAGGAACCCAAGTATTTGGGCCGTCACATGCTGCCTCGCAGGTGAATTAGCAGGAAGCTGGGTCAGAAGTGCACAGTACCCACGACTTGAACCAGGCCCTCCAATACGCAACGCAGGCATCCTAAGTGGTATCTTAGCTCACTGTGCCATAACACTAGCTCCAGAGAGATTATCTGAAAAGTGGCAATTTGTTCACATAACCCCCTGCTAAAAGCCTTTCCATGTCCCACACATATATGGTCAAATGAATCACAAAAAAGGTACCAAAGCAATTCAATGGGAGAAAGGATAGTCTTTCCAACAAACAGGAACAAAGGAATCTTAATCCAAGCCTCAAACTCTATAATAAAAATTAACCTGAAGTGGATTATACATTTAAATGTAAACCTAAAACCATGAAACTTCTAGAAGAAAGGATAAGAGGGGCTGGCGTTGCCGGTGCACAGGTTAAGCCTCCTCCTGCAACACCAGCACCCATGAGTATTGGTTCAAGTTCCAGCTGCTCCTGTTCTGATCCAGCTCCCTGCTAATGTGCCTGGGAAAGCAGCAGAAGATGGCTCAAGTACTTGTACCCCTGCCATCACGTGGGAGACCCAGACTGAAGCTCCTGGCTCCTGGTTTCACGTGGGCACTCCCTGGCCATTGCAGCAACTTGGGGAATAATTCAGCAGATGGAAAATCTCTCTTCCTCTGTCTGTGCATAACGCTGACTTTCAAATGAATAAATAAATCTTTTTTTTAATCTTTTTTTTTTTTTTTTTGACAGGCAGAGTGGACAGTGAGAGAGAGAGACAGAGAGAAAGGTCTTCCTTTGCCGTTGGTTCACTCTCCAATGGCCACTGCGGCTGGCACACCACGCTGATCCAAAGCCAGGAGCCAGGTGCTTCTCCTGGTCTCCCATGGGGTGCAGGGCCCGAGTACTCGGGCCATCCTCCACTGCACTCCCGGGCCACAGCAGAGAGATGGACTGGAAGAGGAGCAACCGGGACAGAATCCGGCACCCCAACCTGGACTAGAACCTGGTGTGCTGGCGCCGGAGGTGGAGGATTAGCCTATTGAGCCGTGGTGCTGGCCAAATAAATAAATCTTAAAAAAAAAAAAAAAAAAAAGAGGACAGGATAAAAATTTTGTGGCCTTCTCTTAGACAAAAATTTCTTAGAAATCTAAAGCACAATCCCCAACAGGAGAAAGGAATAAATAAGACTTCATCAAAATTTAACTTCTACACACATCAGAATGAAAGCACATGTCATAGACTGGAAAAAAAAATCTTTGATAAAGGACTTCTGCGTAGGACATGGCACTCAAAGATCAATTTAAAACATGAGTGAAGATGTGAACATACAGATAGCAAAACAAGTTCACGAAAGCATAAAGAATGCTCAACACAGCCATTAGAGAGGTGCAAATGAAAACCACAATGAGATACCACGATACACCTAGTGGGATGACGACAACACAGGTGTGGTCAGAGTCAAGAATTAGATCACTGATATACTGCTGTAAAGAATGCAAAACAGTAATAATCACTGGAAAACAGGGTTTTTTCCCTCTACATTTTTATTTATTTGCAAGGCACCTAGCACACACACAAGTGCTCCCCTGACTAGTTCACTCCTCAAATCCCCATAATGGCCTGGGCTAAGCCAGAAGCCCTAGGAACTCAATATAGGTGTCACATGCAGGAAGCAGGAACGCAATTATTTGAGCCATCACCATGGTCTCAGGTGACTACAGGAGGCTGGAATGAGGAGCGGGAGCCGGGCACTGAACCCAGGCCCTGGTGTCTCAATCAGCATCTTAACCACTAGGCTAAGTCCACACCCTGGGAAACAGCTTTTTGTTTTATCCATGTGAAAATGAAAACCTATCGTGTACTCAAAAAACCCTTACCATAGCTTTATTAATAATTACTCCAAAGTGGAAAAAAATCCAACTGTCCCTCAATTAGATAATGGATGAAAACAACAAAAATCAACCCTGTGTATCTACCTCATGATGGAATATTGCTCAGCAGTAAAAAGGGATGAACTACAGATACCACTACACACACGGATCTCAAATGCATAAGAGAAAGAAGTCAGACTCGAAAGGCTCCCTGCTACATAATTCCCTGCAGCAGATATGCTTGCAAAGACTGTCACCCAGCAGATCAGGAGGGAGGAGGGCAGGGGTCAGGATGGGCTGGACTATAAAGGGACAAGGGGACTTCTGAGGGATGATGAAGTGTTCCACATCTTTGATGACATGACCATATTCATTCATCAGAACTCACAAAACTACACTCAACAGCACGAGTGTATGTCAACAGAAAAAACAACTCTTCCATGGCTTCCCGTAACTTTCAGGATAAAGAGCAAAGCCTTTCACAAGGTCCTTATCACCCCGAGCCTTTCCCTCCTCCGGAGCTCTAGCCGTCCTGTGCTTCCACGTCCTCTAGTCCGTTCTGCAGATGAGAGGCATGCCAACAGCTTCTGGTCTAATAACCTAATCTCACTTCCTCAGGTTGGAACGACATCTTGTACAACTGGCTAGTCACAGTTCTCGCGCCCCTTGGCAGATGCTCCCATACCACCTGCAGTTTTCCTTTTCCTAAATCACACACCTCTGGTTTGCTGTCTGCACACCTCTGGTTTGCTGTCTGCATCCGTGCTGGATTATAAAGTTCAGGAAGGCTCCACGTCTGCCTTATTCAGTACTATTATCACCAAAACTGAGAAGAGCACGGACTCTATTTGCTGAATAAACTGTGGCTTAGTTAGCCATTTTGTTGTGCAGTTTGGACCTTACTTTGAAACCCGGAATTAATTTTCTCCTGTGGGAACTGGGTAATTTTTTGGAATACAATTAGTTTGCAAAGCAGAGACATTGTGTTTACAAATAGATCTAAGCCTATAGAGATAACGAAACACTAAAATATGGGGCTGCCACTGTGGTGCAGCAGGTTAAGCTGTTGTCTGAGATGGGGCATCCCCATTAGAGTGTCAGCTTAAATCCTAGCTGCTCTGTTTCCAATTCAGCTTCCCACTAATATGCTTGGGAAGGTAGCAGATGATGGCCCAAGTTCTAGGGACCCTGTCACCCATGCGCGGGCCTGGACAGAGTTCCTGGCTTCTGGCTTCAGCCTGATAGCCCCAGTTGTTGTGGCTATTTGGGGAGTGAATCAGCAGAGAGAAGATCTTCCCTTCTCTGGGTCTCTCCCTCTCTCTGACACTCTACCTTTGAAACAAACAAACAAATAACCCTTAAATTAAAAAACACTAAGGGGGCCAGCACTGCAGCGTAGCAGGTAAAGCCGCTGCCTGCAGTGCTGGCATCACATATGGGCGCTGGTTCAAGTCCCAGTTCCTCTACTTCCGATCCAGCTCTCTGCTGTGGCCTGGGAAAGCAGAAGATGGCCCAGGTCCTTGGGCCTTTGCACCCATGTGGGAGACCCAGAAGAAGCTCTTGGCTTCAGATCAACGCAGCTCCAGCCACTGCGGCCAATTGGGGAGTGAACCAGAGGATGGAAGACCTCTCTCTGTGTAACTCTTTCAAGTAAATAAATAAATCTTAAAAAAAAAAAACAAAAAACAAAAAAAAACACTAAAATACTTTTCAAAAACATATGCAAACTTAGACAACACTTGAAGTTTTTAAATAATCCTAAAAACACTTACCTTAACTGAAGACCAAAACTGTCGTTGAAAAAACAAATAAGGCCCCGAATTTTTGTTTTCTAAGACACTAAGTAAAAAAAAGAAATAGACCATGGTCAAATATTTTATGTGTAGGTGCCATATGATTACTAGATTTCTATAAGCAAAATAGGTAAATAAGAGAATTAAGTATTTCCCAAATTTTCTAACAATTACATTCAGGAAGATAATATGTAGAAAAAGCAAAGGGAATCGACTCTGAGATACTGAGGGAGGACAGGGGCACTAAATGCTGTATTCTGCTTCAGGAAACGACCCCCCCGGTACAAGCAGAGTTCCTATTTGGATCTACCTTTAGTTCTCCAGAATTTTAGAAGCCTTCTTTGAATGATAATGAAGAATACTATTTTCAATGTTCATCATAGTTACTTACTTTTTGGGATACAAAGGCATGAACACATCATCATCTAAAGTTCTTCTCATTCTCAATAAAAGTGCCTTTAGGAAAACCTAGAGTTAAAAGTGGAGGATGATAAAAAAACTGGGTACTGATTTCGAATGACCCATTTTCTCAGTTTTTTTTTTTTTTAATTTCCTCACAGAAGGCTCTGAAGTCATCAATACTTACTACTCAGTTCATTCCTCAGAAAGTGGCATGCATAAGCCATTAGGAATCTTTCAGTCCCTCAAAAATTCAAGATCAGAAACATCTGCTTCTTCTCAAAATGAGGTTGCTGAAAATTCAACAACGATAAACCCTTCCATGTTTCAACAGCTCGAGTGAATATCTACTGAGCAACTTTAAATTTGGAAGTTACAAAACAACATGTAGTTGTTTTACACACTGTTTAAATGTTTTAACATTTAGATCATCAGTTGTTAACCATTTTAGTAGTATTACAATTTTCTTTTCCCCAGAAATTGTTCTTAAAGGGACATTTGATGAGTCAAATTGGGAGTGTGGTAGTCAAAAAAAAAAAAAGTACAAATAAGAGGCTATCTCGACTAATAACATCTTACTTCCATATAGGTTTTTTTTAATACTGAAAATTAGTAACCCCAATTCTGTATTTTTCAGGCTCTAAAAGGCCTCCACAGCTCAAATGAGATTTCTGGTTTAGAATAGCCACTCCTTCTCTCAAGTCTTTGGCATTTTCAGAAGGGGGTGCAAGGGAAGCTTCCTGAAGACAATAATTGCATTACCTGTGTATTTTTATTTTCTGCATTTACTACTGAAGGATATCCATTTATTAATTTTAGCGTAATTCCAACCATTCTTGAAGTCTGTGTTGTAGAAAAAGGATCCCACATATTTTCAGCTATCACTGTTTAGAAAAAAAAGTGTTGACACACAGAATAAACTGCAGCTTCCTGAAATCCGAGGTCAAGCATCTTCTAATCATAAACACCAACTCTGACTTATTTTTCCCTTCTCTAATATAAGCTGTCTTCTCTGTCCTATTAATTGTGGAAATTTTGGGGCAAAGACATGCAGAGAGGGAATAAAACCCTCTTACTTCTGCTACTCATCAAAAATTAAGGTTGAGGTAAAGCCACCACCTACAGTGCCGGCATCCCATATGGGCACTGGTTCATGTCCTGGCTGTTGCACTTCCAACCCAGCTCTCTGTTATGGCCCGGGAAAGCAGTAGAAGATGGTCTAAGTGCTTAGATCCATGCATCCACATGGGAGACCCAGAAGGAGCTCCTGGCTTCTGGTTTCAGATGGCCCAGTTCTAGCTGTTGTAACCATCTGGGGAGTGAACCAGAGGATGGAAGACCCCTCTCTCTATCTTTGCCTCTCTGTAACTCTGTTTTTCAAATAAATAAATAAATGTTAAAAAATAAAATCAAAGTTAAGAGAGAAAGATGTCTAATATCTAAGATGTTGGCCGGCGCCGTGGCTCAATAGGCTAATCCTCCACCTTGCGGCGCCGGCACACCGGGTTCTAGTCCCGGTTGGGGCGCCGGATTCTGTCCCGGTTGCCCCTCTTCCAGGCCAGCTCTCTGCTATGGCCAGGGAGTGCAGTGGAGGATGGCCCAGGTGCTTGGGCCCTGCACCCCATGGGAGACCAGGAAAAGCACCTGGCTCCTGGCTCCTGCCAGGATCAGCGCGGTGCGCCGGCTGCAGCGGCGGCCATTGGAGGGTGAACCAGCGGCAAAGGAAGACCTTTCTCTCTCTGTCTCTCTCTCTCACTGTCCACTCTGCCTATCAAAAAAAAAAAAAAAAAAAAAAAAAAATATATATATATATATCTAAGATGTTAGCTCAGCATAAAAAATTTCTAAACTCAAAATTGATTTATTTTTAAAAAAGATTTATTTATTGGGGCCAGTGCTCTGATGTAGTAGGATAAGCCTCCATCTGCGGCTGGTTCATGTCCTGACTACTTTCTTCCTGTCCAGCTCTCTGCTGTGGCCTGGGAAAGCACTGGAAGATGGTCCAAGTCCTTGGGCCCCTGTATCCATGTTGGGGAACCGGAAGAAGCTCCTGGCTCTGGATTGGCCCAGCTCTGGCCATTGCAGCCATTTGGGGAGTGACCAATGGATGGAAGACCTTTCTCTCTGTCTCTTCCTCTCTCTATAATTCTACCTCTCAAATAAATCCTAAAAAAAAATTTTAGTTATTTATAAATCAGAATTACAGAGAGGGGGGAGAGGTGGGTGGGAGAGAGAGAAAGAGAGAGATCTTCCATCCACTAGTTCACTCCCCAAATGGCTGCCAGTGGCCACGGCTGGGCCAGGCCAGAGCCAGGAGCCAGAAGCCTCCTCCAGGTCTCCCATGTGGATGCATTAGTAGGGAGCTAGACAGGAAATGGAGCAGCTGGGATTCAAACCGGCACCCATATGAGATGCTGGTGCTATAGACAGTGGCTTAACCCACTGAGCCACAGGGCCAGTTTCCAAAATTTACTTTTAGTATTTAAAATAGGTTCCCATACTAATACTTCCTAATTTGCTTGTGATAAAATGATGAAATTATTGAAATTATTCCCCCAGATAAATGGATTTCTCCCCCAAACTAAGTACTCAGTGTTACTTCAGGTAGTCTTTGAGGCACTAACACACACCAAGCAATCCATTACTACCTTCAGCCCCCGGACCACCCCAGGTAATGGTCAAGTCCCAGGTTCAGAACTACCCTTCTCTTTGGCCATCTCTGGGCCAGGTACTATCATTTGTCATGCAATTTCTAGGGAAGTATGCTCTGGACTAAAAACTTTCAAACAGATTTCAGAGACCTAACGTGTCTGACTGTTCAGTTAGGGAACGGGCTCCTCACCTGTTAGTTTAGGAAGTATCACCTTCTCCACAATGGTAGGCAGCAGTGCAACATCCACGTCATCTTTTTCTTGCTCACGTTCTTCACAACCATAAAACAACAAAGATTCGAACCACAGCATATTCTCAAAGTCACGGCATTTTGCCTGAAATATATTCAATAAGTTACACATTTTAAAATAGCAGGTATTTTCACTTCTAGCCTGTAAAAGTAACAAGAACTAGATTTAGTCTCCAGTTATAAACAACCAAACATACTGGGCAAAATACACGAAATGATCCATGTTCAGGTGATGGAGCACGGGAGACACCGGTCCATCACCCACGAGAGGGCCTCAAATGAGGGGAGCTGCTGCTTCCCAACAGCAGGG
This sequence comes from Oryctolagus cuniculus, assembly GCF_051225735.1. Classification (NCBI taxonomy): domain Eukaryota; kingdom Metazoa; phylum Chordata; class Mammalia; order Lagomorpha; family Leporidae; genus Oryctolagus; species Oryctolagus cuniculus. Next base: position 12,239,290 of record NC_142870.1, on the reverse strand, counting down.
CAGAGCCGTCTCACCGGGTTAAGGAGACAGAAGTCCGGGACGCTGAGCTGTAGTGCAGCAGAGGAAGTTCCCCAGAAAGCACTTCCACGGACACCTTGAGCCTCTGCTGCCCACCAAGACACAGCAGCACAAGGTGAACTCCACAGGTGTGGCCACGGGCACTCAGGAGCTGTGAGCTGAGTGGTTCCCAGAGCTCTGATTTTTTCTCGGCCTTTTCCAGGGCTTCATCCTCAGCCTTCTTTTCCTTACAGTTTACCTATCTGACCTAGCCAATCTCAATCACGTGTAGAGTTCCACCCACTGTTGATAACTTCCAAAACCACACAGTAAACATCACCACTTGGACTTAAACAGGCAATTTGTCTCCTCCTATGCATACCAGGCCTACAGGTCCTAGCGTTCCCATCTCCTCAACTTCCCACTTGTCGCACCCTCTTGTTTTCTTTTATCACTTAGTTCAGTCCTCATATCACACCTGCTTCACTGTGCTTTCTCATTAGGTTCTACTTTATAAAAAAATTATTTCTTATTTATTTGAAAGGCAGAGACACAGAAACAGACAGTGAGTGAGCGAGTAAAATAGAAAAACAGAGATATTCTACCCACAGGTTCATTCCCTAAACACCTGCAATAGCTGAGGTTAGGCCAGGCTGAAGCCAAAATCCTAGAACTCATTCTGTGTCTCCCACATAGGTGGCAGGGACCCAATTAACTGACCTATGACCTGCTGCCTCCCAGGGTGTGTGCATTAGCAGGAAGCTGCAATCAAGAACAAAGGCAGGACTCATACCCAGGGCAACTCCAAGACGGAATGAGGGTTGACCAAGCAGCAGCAAAGGGGCCTGTGCTACAACACAGTGGGCTAACCCTCTGCCTGCGGTGCCAGCATCCCATTTGGGTGCCGGTTCTAGTCCTGGTTGCTCCACTTCTGATCCAGCTCTCTGTTATGGCCTGGGAAAGCAGTAGAAGACGGCCCAAGTGCTTTGGCCCCAGCATCCATGTGGGAGACCCTGAAGAAGCTCCTGGCTTCGGATCGGCCTGGCTCCAACCACTGCGGCCATTTGGGGAGTGAAGCAGTGGATGGAAGCCCTTTCTGTCTCTACCTCTTTGTCTGTAGCTCCACCTCTTTAATAAATGAATAAATAAAACTTAAAAAAAAGAGTTGTCAAATTAAAAAAGAAATAAAAAAGCAGCATCACAACTGCTGTGCCAAATGCCCACCCCTCCCACTAGGTTCTAAGTTCCTTTAGGATCAAAGGATCAAATTCTTACTCTTGATGTTCCTATTCCAATATTACCATGTATCATCTTAGCTGATGAGAAAGGAATTATATATAATCTGAAAACACAGGCAGTTCTTTTAGGAAGGGATTAATTTAAAAGGACTGAATCTAAGATTATATCCATGCCCTATCTCTCCTGAAAAACGTTTGCTTAAGCTTATATCTCCAGCTTTGAGAATAAAATCACCCAGACTTCAGGCTCTACTGCTTTCTACCAGTGAACAGAAGGCACCCACCTCGAGAGGGGTCCAAGTAAGGAGCTGCAGTCTTATGAGGGGGTTGAACAACTTGGGCAAACAGAGGCCGATGTAAGCGTCTTTGTAGGACATGTAGTATTTTGAACGCCATGCTTCAAACTGCGATTTAATACAGTCGATGGAGTAGAAACTCTCAAGGACATCTTCAAAAATCTTGCTGGACTCTTTGGAAATTCGGTCTAAAAATAGTAACAAAACCCACCAGAGAATAATTTAGCATGAAGAAAAAACACAGTTGAATCTTTGCAGTGTTTTCTTTGGAGCTCAATTATCAGTAACATGGGCTCATTAACGAAGGACAATTGTTAAGCGCAGGTAAGTTTAGGTTTCAGTTTGTCTATTATGCATGCTCAAGTGCAGACAGTCCTCATTTTGTCTGGATTCGACAGGTACAATCTACTGTGACCAGGATTCAGTTAACTAACACCTGTTCTCCAATAACACAATTCAAATTTCAGTTACCACGGCATATTAACGCATAAGGAACAAACCTTGCTGCTAGCTTTTCAGTCTCCAAATCACTGTGTAAGTGAGTGCCGAGCATCATGATCAGAGACCAGCCCTATCGTGCCTTTCCAAGACTACTGGTGACTCTAATAACCGACAGACAAGTAGCAGCTGGATGGATGGTAGGATCCTCAAGTGACAGTTTATTAGGGAATAAAGATTCATACCATGCCCCAGATGACTTGGGAAACCAGAATTGCCTTTAATGGAGAGGTAAAACCCCAGCAACCTTCAATGCAAGACTGATCTTATCAGTAATACTGGAAATGGTTAACATTTTTGTTATGAAACTTTCTCATGAACAGGCTTAACCTAAATCCAATCAAGCATTCAGACCTAAATTTGAATGCACAGGTTCAGTGTTCCTTATATGAAATCCTCAGGGTCAGGGAAATCATCTGTGGCAGTGGTTACAACACCACCTGGGACGCCTGCACCCCACACTGGAGTGCCCGAGTTCAAGTCCCAGCTCTGCTTCCAATTCGTTTCCTGCTAATGCATATCCTGAGAGGCAGCAGACGATGGCTCAAGTACTCTAACTCTGCCTCTCTGCCTTTCAAATAATATGAAAATAAGTAAGTGAATGAAATCTTTGGGACCCAACTCTGGAATATCTATATTTACCAAATTTGCCAAACACAGATATTTTGAAAATCCAAAATCTAAACACTCCAAAACCTGAAACTTTTTAAGCATCATATCAGCACTAAAATGTTTTCAGATTTTGGAACATCAAGATTTCGGGTTTTTCAGACTAATGATACACAATCTGGACAATGAATGGGTGAACAAGTTAAATGAGAAAAATTCACTGACAAATCCAGAATGCAGGAGGCTCTCCAAAACAAGCTGCCTGATCCCTTCAAGAAGTCAATGAGTTACACAAATATTAGGGATGTGTGAAATACGTGGGGGACTTGTGAATACCATTTACCTAGATTAAAAGAAGTTATCAATCTAATGCGGAACCTGTATCTTGCTTTGGTAGATCTCACTTTGGAAAAGACAAAGAAAAACCACAAAATAACTTATAAAATAAACAGTTCCAAAAGAAGATTTTTGGGAGGATATCACTGAGGAAAATTAAATATGGACATGATATTAAGAATTTTTAGCTAATTTTTTAAGGCATTATAATGATTCAATGATCACACACAAAAAAATCAATGCTGTTAGGAAATAGATGCCAAAGTTGTTTAAGGGTGAAATGTCATGATGCCTACATGTCACTTCCAACACACACCCAAGCTAAAAGAAGAAAGAAACTTGGTGAAATGCTAAGCATTCTTCAATCTCGAGGACAGGATATGGGTGATCTCTGTGCTATTCTTTCACATTTTATGTTTAGAAATCATCACAATTTTTAAAAACAGAACAAACAGAAACTTCTCCAACTATGTTCTAAGTGGCTTCTGGCTATTACAATTCTAAATGATTATAGCCAATGGGGGGACTCTTTATTTGGGGTTCCTTCTGGAAATGCCTAGCACATTAACAGCACTGACTAGTCTCAGCTGAAACTCTTCATGACTCCACAAGAGAGTCTCCTTCGGGGCTGAGGGTACCCCTGCCCAGCTCTACCTCTCCAGACCAGACAGCCTGCAGTTGGAGCCGCCTGCATAAATCCACCACATTCCTCAGCCACTTAAAATTCTAAAATTTTGAAGAGTCACATCATTCGCTATGTAAATACTAAATACACCCTGTGCAAAGATGTTACCCATGCTTCTGAGGATTTACCACAATATCAGCAACAAAAATGGATACAAGTTTTTGGTCCTGATGTGGGAGCCACAGAATTTCCTCACGGTAGAAACCACACCATGAGAAACCCAACTGACCAGTCTCACTTGCAAACAGACATCTGACCTTTTTCCAGATTGAAGTTGGTGATGTCTGTAGACGTCTCCTCGTCATCACTGGAAAGGCCTTCGAGGTGATCAGCCATCTTACCGGTTTGCTCTCGGGCTTGTCGACGCCGAGTCCTACATAACAAACGTCAAGTTCCCAAACAATATAAAAGAGATTCTTCCCTCCCCAAACAAAGGGGCAAGCATTTTCAGGATTACCTCCTGGCCTCTCGCTCAGCAATCCGACGTTTGGCATGTTCTTGGTACAGTGCCCGATCACGTCCAAAGGAATCAAGATTTGGGGCCATCAGAGCTTTATCTGTAAAACAACGACAGTTAAAATTAAAAGCCTTTCTTCAGTAATTGTGGGGAAAGAGTTTGCACAGAATAAGCCATAATGATAGACTGCTTGCTAATCCCAACAGGATTCTGCAGTAACTGGTAAAATGGGTAGGTTTTGAGTTTAGAACATATCTCAATGTTCTTCATTCCCATGAAAGAAGTAGAATAATCAAAGAATTGATTTTTTTCAAGACTTTGACAATCCTATACAAATATAACTGGGCTTACTTGCTATTTTTATGCCTAAATAATAGAGCTACTTTATACTATAATGATGACCAAGTAAACTAAAAATCTAAGTTATCTGTGCAAAGGGAAAAGTAATAGGTCCTATTTTTAAGAAAGAAGAACCTAAGCATCAAATGATGAATGATACAAAATGACAGCAAAGAAACACGGTTGGAAGACACAAAAATAGCTTTCATGCAAGAGTTTAATAATTTATTTTGTGGAAATATATTTTCTAGCACTATTTTTAGAACAAAGGAACTCAGTAGACTAAAAACTGTCGCTTAAGCAAGGCTTACACGTTCTCAAACACCACTCCCAAGGCACATTTCCCTTATTTTGTTTCCTCCTACTCTGTTTCTCATTTAAAAACTTTCCAGGTTAATTTTCTAGCTTTAGTTTCCAAAACGTCTATTCAAACTTATGCTTCAGTTACCACATTTGTAGTTTCTAAGTGATGATTCTTGTCCTCACAATATTCTTCTTCCACAGCATCTACACCTGCACTGAGGAAGGCACTGCTACTATCTCCCTGTGAATATCAATTACGTATTCAAGGTGGTTTTGTTTTTTTTTGCCTCCAACATTGCCTGTCTTCTTAGTGCCCTTTGTTCTACTGCTTGTGTTGACCTTTCTGATGATCACGAACTACCTGGTCATGTACAAGAGACTGGACGTACGTTCTGTGCGCAGGGCTGTCTAAAACAGGCCTTTCCGTCAAACCTCTGGGTGGAGACTTAACTATTGCTGGGAACCCTAAGATGCTGACTCCCCAGGTCTTTTGTCCAGATTCATTCTCTTGCGCCAGAAAAGATTTCTCTGAGCCTTGGCCTGGGTTAGGACGGGACCAGCAGGAGAAACATCTACCTGCTACACTTACCTAGTGTCTACATTTCAGTTCCACATCCTGAGACATGTGAAGGTGCTTCAGAAAGGTCATGGAAAAGCACAACTGAGAGGTAACTTGAGTTTGATGCAAATTTTTTCATGTTTTTCATAATATGCATTTTCCATAAGCTTTCTGAAGACCTGCCCTCCCCACAGATGGGACTGTAGAGGTTGAGCATCCCTAAGCTGAAAACTTGAAATGCTCCAAAATTCAAAATTTTCTGATCACCAACGTGACACCACAAAAAAAAAATCCCACAGCTGACTTCATATGATCAATCACAGTCAAAACACGGGCATGTTAAAAATAGTGTAGAAAATGTCATTCAGACTGTGTGTGTAAGGTATGTATGAAACAATGATTTCATGTTCAGCCCTAGGTCTAACACCATATTCAAGAAAAAGCATTTCAAGTAAGGGATACTCAACCTGGAATGGGACAAAAACCCAAAGGGTCAGGGGTGTGGGCGGTGAAACTGCATGCGAGGTGGAAGACAGCCATTTAAGGTTTGTGCGTATTTGTTTTCCCAATTTCAGAGATGTGTCATCAAAATTAGCAACAGAAAAACAAAACCAAAGAGTAACTTTCTACTTCAGTGGATCCCTACTAACCTAGACCCTATTTTAAAAACTCAACTGTCTTTACTGAGGTTTTCATTAGTATGTCGAAACAGCTCTGGTTTTAGGAAGTGATTTCCAGAGTTCACTAATTATAACAGATTACTGTGATAAACAAGAAACACTTCATCTCTACCTCAACTGTGAGTTCATGGCACGCCCTCAATGAACTAATTAAAAAAAATCCCAAACTATAGAAATGATTCCTAACTCTTTAAGAGGTAGTCTTCATTAAAGACATATTTTAAAGAATATTCACTACTCTAGTATTTAAAATATATAAATAATTATATGGTTTATAAAATGCATATTGGGGGAGAAGCATGAATATAGGTGACTCAAGTGACAGCCTTCTTAATTTCTGGAACTGTGGATGAATATTTATAAACAGATAAATTTCAGGCTATTCTTTGCTTTTTAAAAAAAAAAAAATAAGAAAATGAATTGATTCTTCATAGTCCCCTGTAATCTTCCTCAAGCCTTTGGCACTAACGTATACTAACACCCTCTAGGACAATATTTTTCACTTTCAGATTATCTTTCCAACTTTAAATCTAATTAATATACATCCATCAATCTTACTTTAAATTTCAAAAACAGTCTCAAATCATGTAGAACAGATTCTAGGTGGGAGAAAGTATTTGATGAAATGTTCAACTCACACAACCCACTCAAGAGCAAGTTACTTTCCTTCATAATCATATAATGATTACCTGTAATCTGCCCCAGAAATGTGGTTCTGCCTGCATCAAAAGTGATCTGGGGCCGGCGCCGCAGCTCACTAGGCTAATCCTCCGCCCAGCGGCGCCGGCACACTGGGTTCTGTCGGGGCGCCGGATTCTGTCCCGGTTGCCCCTCTTCCAGGCCAGCTCTCTGCTGTGGCCAGGGAGTGCAGTGGAGGATGGCCCAGGTGCTTGGGCCCTGCACCCCATGGGAGACCAGGAAAAGCACCTGGCTCCTGGCTCCTGCCATCGGATCAGCGGGGTGCACCGGCCGCAGCGCGCCGGCCGCGGCGGCCATTGGAGGGTGAACCAACGGCACCCTCTCTCACTGTCCACTCTGCCTGTTTAAAAAAAAAAAAAAAAAAAAAGTGATCTGGGAGGGATGCACTGGTCATTGACGTGCCAATGTCAATCATGAAATGTAAACTTGGGTGGCAAAAATTAGAAGGTCAAAGCCATCTCGAAGGCTCACAGCTGAGTCTGACTCAGCTCTGAGGGTCCTGCTACTCTCTCAAAGCCTCTCTAAACCCACCAAACACACAGAACGCTTTCTCAGGAAACCAATGTCTTTCTGACTTGGAAGACAGTGTATAGCAAAACAGTGCTTTCTGAAATAACATGAGGGCCCTTGACACTTAAATCAGCTGAAGTGGACATGTAAGACCTAGTAAGAATCTCTAGAGATCGGAAGAGGGAATCTGCATTTTTACGAACATCTGGGTAGCACATTTCTATTTGAGAACTGCTGACATGGGGAACAAAAGGACGATGAAAGAAACCACAAAGAATTCACAGTAGAAAAATCCGTATCAGAGCACCATGAATATGGAGGGCAATGGGGAAAAAAAAGAAATTAAAAGGCTTAATATATCTGGTTAAGGAATCTTAGCTATATTATTTAAAAAGATTTCCGATTAATTTTAGTTTTCCATAATATACCTCATAATGAGAGGGATATACATTCTATTTCCATATTTTTACAAAATTCCAAGAATTGTAAGCATCAACTAAATTACAAAAAAAAAAAAAAAAAAAATCCAGTATATAAGGTAAACTAGAGAAAGGAATATATAAAATGAGATTACAAAAAATTTGCCTATCCAGAAGGTGAAACTCAAAATTCCCAAAGTTATGCAATACAGTTACCCCCCACAACACACCCAAAATGTCCAAATCCCTACACTCAAAATCTTTCACTGTGATCAATATCATGAGCATGATGAAAACAGAAAAAGAGAATTAATTAGGGGCAGAGAGTGGTTTTCAGATAAAATACTAATACTGTCTTCTCTATAAAGGAGAATGAAAATCATGCCCAAAGAAGAAGACTGACAGAATATTAGTGCATGTTTCCGAGCTCTCTTGTGAAGCTGAATTTTCTGAAACACAATTCAAGTACATGCTGTTACGACCTTTAGATCTACCTGACACAAGAGCATTTTTAAAAAATGCTCTGAGATGTCTAATTTTAATTAGGCTGCACTAAGTAAACAAGGTTGTTTAATGAATAATAAAAACCTTCAAGATGGACTGACTTGAATGGCTTGAAAACTCCGAGGATTCATCTTTAATATCATCTTGTCGTCTTTGGACAAGGCGGGAAGCTCGCTGTTTGTACAGCTGATGTATTGCTGATTCAAGTTCATTAATCAGTGGCACCTGTGAAAATACAACAAACTCCGTAACACCCAACTCCTCAGCGGCTTACTTATTTGCGGGTTCCATACTACTTCCGGATTTCTGAAAAAGTACCCTCTCTACGGACAGAACCACCATGAATCCCCAACAGGACTCGGGCAGCAATTCAGTTTTACGATGTTTAGAAAACATCACTTCTTCTTTTAATCCACAGAGCTATCATGTCCAGTGCCTAAGTTAACGGAGTAAAAGTTTGGTTAAGAAATGGAACACTTCAATATTAACAGAGAGCGCAATGTCAAAAACTTCAGTGCTTTTTTCAATAAAACATTTAAGTACTTAGAGATCTTCTTAATGTCCATTTTCAATTTTCCCACAGCATGAACTGCACTGCGATTTTTATAACTTAAAGCAAACTATTATCACTGTGTAATACCAAAAAAGAAATATGCAATGGTTCTATGAGTAGTTAAGAAAAAGACTAATTGCCTAATTTTGAACATTTAAATTGCCCTGCCACTCAAATATACCAAGTACTTTATATACTATTTTAGGACACCTTTAAAAACTGAGTGATTAATGAAATTCCTAGCTACTACTAATCTGTCAAAAATCAATATCTCAAACTTATAAAGCTCTTCTTTTCCTACCAAGTGTTCAAATTTTTCCATAATCTGTAATAAAATTATCTACATAAATTCTTAGCTTACAAAATCAGTGATTTTTTTCTTTCTAGGTTAATACCCCTCTCTAAAACATTTACTTGATCCATACAGAAAACTAAAGTTTATATAAGACATGAGACCTAACTTAAACAAAAACAGAAAACTTTCTCTATATAAATACTTTGTTATAAACAAAGCGCTACGAAACTTTCACAAAACACTAATATGACCACTACACACACCTGAGGAAACCAGAAATTCTAGTTTCCTGATGGTTAGTGCAAATGGAAAACACATTATTTAGAGTTTGGGAACACTGGCACCAAGTGTTAGAGCAGCTTCCTGAACAGACTGTAAATGGAAAATTAAAAAAAAAAAAAAAAAAAAAAAGGCAGGTGGAATACAAAGGTGTCTATAATAAAAACAATCTTATATACTTGCACTATTCCATTGCAAAAGTAGCAAATGTTCACAAAAGTCAAACTGGAGGAGTCATCTATTTTGTTTTTTTTTTTTATAAGCCACACCGTAGGCAACAATGTCCCCAAATCTGCAGTCCTTGCTAGCCGAGTCCAGACACTCGGTCGATAAAATTTACTAAAATCGCCGGCGCCGTGGCTCAATAGGCTAATCCTCCACCTTGCGGCGCCGGCACACCGGGTTCTAGTCCCGGTCGGGGCGCCGGATTCTGTCCCGGTTGCCCCTCTTCCAGGCCAGCTCTCTGCTATGGCCAGGGAGTGCAGTGGAGGATGGCCCAGGTGCTTGGGCCCTGCACCCCATGGGAGACCAGGAAAAGCACCTGGATCCTGGCTCCTGCCATCGGATCAGCGCGGTGCACCGGCTGCAGCGGCGGCCATTGGAGGGTGAACCAACGGCAAAGGAAGACCTTTCTCTCTCTGTCTCTCTCTCTCACTGTCCACTCTGCCTGTCAAAAAAAAAAAAAAAAAAAAAAAAAAAAAAATTTACTAAAATCAGTTGTTTTCCCTTCCTTTTCTTTTCTAGCAATCACTGCTACGTCATTATGACTTACACTTCCCCACTCACCCATTTTAAAAAGCCATTCAAGACTAAAGACAAAAGTACCTAAAATCATCTTTTAAGTCCTGGAGATGAACATCTCTCTACTAGCATCATTTAGGGTTTAGTTATCCAATTTACAGCCAAGATGACAATGTAATTTCTCTCTTTGGGTGACCGAAATGTCTTTTAACAAAGCCTAGAGAAAAAGTTCTGAGATTAAAGCCCTAAAGCACATTTCTGGCTCTCACTGAAGTTTCTTAACAATGTTGATCTATTTCAAAGAGTCTGCACCATAACAATTTCCTTACCCTTTCCAAACTCAAAAAGTGTTATTATTTTAGCACCAAATTTAAGGCAAAAAACATAGAAGAACAATGACCACAGGGAAAGAAAACAATGGAAAGTTAAAATGATTTACAAGTAATTTAAAATATAAGTTCAAAAGCCACACAAATTCTTGTAAGAAACGAGGAAAAAACCAAGTATCTTTTTATGGTCTTACCCTGAAACACAGTATTTTATTGTATAATGGAACTGAATATTTGAATCTATCCAGTTGTTTGTAGTATTTCCAAGATGATAGCTTATTATCAACTCGGTAGCACTCTCTTAATAAGACTGAATGCTTATGAAGATGTCAGAATGAAACAAAGTGTTCATCCTTAAAAAACGGTTCATCTACCTCTCTTTTTATTAAAATGCAGTCACTGTATAATACATAAGGTCCAAGATCTGCTCCCAAAACAGACTAAGTCTGTACAACCTGCATAACCACATCAGCACAGTCTAAGCAGCCTTTCTCTAGGAACAAGGTCATGAAAGAGAGATGAAGTGCACTAACGATTCAGCAACTGAAAACTGTCTCAACCATTCTCCTACCAACTTCTTTACTTTAAACATAATATGACCTAGCTGATCAAATTACTATGAAAACTTTTAGAGTTAAGTGTGCTTCTAATTATGAGTGCCTAAATTTACTCAAGTAAGTTCTAAAACAAAGACCAAGATACAGAAGGTGCTCCCCGGGGACAAACCTCACTTACAAAGTATGGCTTATGACAAAGATCCTTTCTCCAGCTTCTAGGTTATGAGACCAGCTTCCACTTTGCCCGTCAAGCTCAGAAAGGGTGGTTCTCAGCAGGACAACGTGAATGACAGCTCTGCCATTCGGGCCCCACCTCCAACCTTGACCCCAGCCCCAGACTCTTCCCAGTCCTGTACTTGTCCCTCTGCTCAACTGCTCTGCCAGGAGGGACACTGCAATTCACACGGCAGGTACTTCTCCAGAAACTGAGGGACAAGGACAAAGCATGATAAATGCCCAGGGAGGACACAGGGAATGCTCGTGTCCTGGATCTGTCCACAGGCCGAACGGAACCAGCAACACCTACTGCAGAGACACTGTCTGCCGGCGCTTTCCTTGCCAGTCTTTGGTGTTAGGGTACTGAGTGATCAACAGATACAAAACGCCACCATACTCATTTAACCACACCAGATGCCTACAGATTCTACGCTAACTCCAGCCCAAAGTTGAGGTGCAGGATATTTAATGACCATTTTACTGTTTAGTAAAGACAAAGCTGTAAAGTCTCCAAATGCTTATGGCCATCAAATGTGCCATCCTTAAGATCAACAGCCAGTTAGGTTACCTGAGTCAGCTGTGCACAGCTCATTTCTAAAAAATGTAAAAACATATGGTACAAAATAGAATGCAAAAATGGGTGCCGATTAATTCTTATACTAAAAAATAAATAATTAAAAGACCTTGGAAGAAATTTAAAAAATTATGTCCAATGAATGGTTTTTAAAATGAATGAAGCATTTAGATGAAAACTAATGAAATGGCAACCAACTACTACCCAGTGTAAAAAAAGAAAAATGGGTAAAACTTTCTAACTATATGCAGTTAGTTATTTGTAGGGACAGCTTAACAATAAGCTTAAACCTGAACCCCAAAAAAGAAAATTCCAAGAGAGGGTCCTTAAATTCTAATAATTCAGCACAGGCCAATAATCTACCATTAATCGAGACAAGACTTGCCAAAGTCTTATTTAAATGTGTTTTGGTGTATCATTTTTTCTTTTTGACAAAGGCACGATATTACTCCCCCTACACCCAGAGATACTGCCACTAATGAAGTGAAGAAAACGAAGCAAGACTTTTTCATCACTTCCAAAGCTGCAATCAGTAGACAGCTTCTAAGAGTTACAGAATGTTCTATACAAGGCCGTCTAGATCTCTGTCATTTTGCCTTATTCAAAGAGATTAATATTTTTGCATTCTTACCTTTTCACTGAAACACTCAAGCAAGTCTTGGACATACCCTCGCATTTCTTGCAAAAATTTATACCGTTCACCAATACCCCCAGAAGACCCTTCTAATCTTTCAATAGCCCTGGTAGAGTCCACTCGGCTTTGCAGGTGTTTCTCATGCTGCTGTCGATTTGTTTTGTGCAATTCTTTCATGGAGTCCAACCTTAAGAACACAAAAGCATAAATATAACACATTTACATCCAAAAGTCTACGTCGTCAGGACTCTTGCAATATTACAATAACGCATTAGAACATAAAAATATCTGGAATGGCATCTTTTCATCGGAACTGCTTTTTTCCTCAGAAAATGGCAGTTTACAGACTTCATATAGTTACTTGGTGGGCTTATCAAAATCTGTTTTTCTCTTCCCCCCATATCTTGACTACACTTTTTCAGAGTCCAAGAGGTACAAACTCAGAACTGTCTTCAACAAGATCATGGAGTGGCATTTTTTTTTTTAACTTTGCGAGGCTTCCACAGAAGTAATCCAAGAAGGTAGCAGAACAAAGTGTGAAGTCTTCTGTTTAGCTTTGGAGGATGGGCCCGGGAATCTTCTTTGCCGACATTCTGCGTCTGCTACCCCAGACTACACGTTGCCTGAGGGAACGGAAAGCTACAGGTCTTTAAGAAGTTGATCTGCCCTACCTGTCTTTAAGCTGTTTCTTTACCAAATCAATAGTAACGGGAGTCATCTCATTACTGGGAGTTTTGAAAGGGACTGTATTATCTGATTTTTGAGATTTGGCATCCGACGATCCATAGGCCGTGTAACTATAAGGAATGCCATAGGATGAGCCATAAGGCATTGTCTGGTAAGTGTTCTGGTAGTACACATTCACTTCTGTGGGCTGACTTGCTTGAACCTAGAAAAGAAATGGGATATATATGAAAACTGGAAGCTAAAACTGTGAAAATGTTCAAATGCAAACAACTAACAGCAAAAACTATATGCATTTCCCAAACAGTATGTAGTTAAATTGCAGAATTCTTCAAAATCAAGTTAAAGTAGGATTGATGGAATCTGCAATTACTTCTAGTAATTCGGAGGAAACAGATTTCAGTAAGTTTAGACTTAGAAGTGACATTAAAAATAATCCAAAACAACCATTTTATCTGTGGGAGGACAGACGACTCGGCCATGGTCACAGAGTAAACGGGCACGCAGAGACTACAATCTTCCACTCCTGATAGACCACCACAATTCCACTATTTTCTCTTTTGTTTTAAAAAATTTCTTAATTTATAAAGGGAACAAATCTCATGTATTTCATACACAGTTTCAAGAACATAGTGACACTTTCCATCCTACCCTCCTTCCTTCTTTTCTCCTTCCTTTCTTTTCCTTTTGATTTTTCCAGTGACGGACTTTCAATTTACTTTATAATCACAAGCTTAACCTTCCACTAAATAAAGAATTCAGCAAGTAGAAAAACACTGTTCCTCAGGACTACAGACAAGGGCTGTATTTTCTTAACACCACCCGCATGCAAGCAAACTGCCTCAGAACACTATTAACCAAAATACCTTCTATTTATCAACTTTTTCCACTGTAGATAAGCAGTACTTAACTTCTATAAAATAACTGAAATAACTCTTTGCGAAGACATTTTTCATCTACCTCAGTAAGTTTTTACATTACTGAGAAATCCATCTTCTTCAAAAGAATTTTTAAGGTCAGAAAAGATAAGCCACGCAGGAAAGCAGCATTCGTCTGAAGGCAGGGTCTGCCAGTTTTAGGGGGCGTTACAGTCGGCTGGAGGGCTTGGTGAGCCGAGGTTGCTGGTCCCCTCCCAGAGTCTGCGACTGCACATCTCAGGAAAGTATATGATAATTTACATTTCTAAGGAGCTCCTAGTTGACGCTGATGCTGTTGGTTAAAGGGCCATTCTGAGTAACACTGACCTAAGAAACTGTAAATTCTCCCATCATTCTAAGGAACAAAGCACACACAGTTTCTTCTGGAAGCCTATTGGATCTATGCCTCATGTGGTTTCCTTGATTTCATCACACTGAAAACATTCAATGTGGTGTGCTTTCACTTTAACAAAATAGACAAAAAGGGGCTTTTTCTTCTGATTTTCAGTAGTAAGGTTTAGTTCTTCAGGTCTTACCTGAGGGATATTAATTCCTTTTCTTATCTGCTCCTGTTCCCATCGGCTGAGCTCTTCGTCTTGTTCTCCAGTTACTAGAGCGTCATCATCACTCCCCTCAATACCTGCAACCACGAGCAACCACGGCAAGTAAGAGACACAAAGCAGGGAGGGAAAAGATGCTATCCTGGTATTGCACAAGAACTGGGCAAAAGTATTATTATTAATGCAATGCTACTAAAATCGCTATTACAATCTCCTCTCAGCTGACCCTGCTGACTGTGCCTGTCTTACAAACAGTATCCCTTGAAACCTCAGGAAGTATTGCGATGGTTAAACGCTCGGAGAGGTTTCTTAAATTCCCTAAGCTTGGCACCAGCTCAGCATGGAGAACAAAAACTAGGGTCTCCCAAGAATACTGAGAGGGTTACAGACATTTACGCTTGCCAGTCCTCAAGCGTTCAATACATATTAGCTATCACAATCACGCTAATTCTCAAAAAAATTCCAAGACACCTGTACTCAAGCGAGAATAGTCCTCCAACAAAACAGCTAGACGAATGCTTTCATTTGACTGTAATATCAAATCACACTTAGTCACATCGCTTACTGTCCAACTAAATCAAGTTACCTATTTCCTCAGCGATTTTTTGTCTCTGTGACTTTTCCTTCACGGAAAAAACTATACGGCGCTTCTCATCGTCATCTTCGTCGTCGCTGGCATCATTCTCGTCTTCCCGAACAAGGCGGCCTTTGCCAGGCTCGTTTTCATGGGGCGTGAAATCCCCCAACTCCCGGGCCATCTGACGCTTCTTCCTCGCAGCATGTATAAAAGCTGCATCTGGAATTTCTCCTGGGGAAAAATGGTAAGAATTATAACATACGGCAGTCTCAAGGGCACAAAGTTTCTATTTCCTTGAAAACATGAAGAGAATGTAATTCTTTTCATGGAATTCAGAAGATTTTTTTTTTTTTAAAGATCTATTTATTTATTTGAGAGGCAAAGTTACAGACACATAGAGGCAGAGACAAAGAAAGAGGTCTTCCATCCACTGGTTCATTTCCAAAATGGCCACAATAGCTGGAGCTGGGCCGACCCAAAGCCAGGAACCAGGAGCTTCCTCTGGATCTCCCACATGGGTGCAGGGGCCCAGGCATTTGGGCCATCTTCCATTGCTTTCCCAGACGCATTAGCAAGGAGCTAGATTGGAAGTGGAGCAGCTGGGATTCAAACTGGCATCCATAAGGGATGTCGGTGCTGCAGGCGAAGGCATTAAACTACTATGCCACAGCGCTGGGCCCTGTCACAGTCATGTTTTAACAGAAATTATTTGCACCCTCTTCCCAAACTGTGTCTGCAATCCAACTGCTTTATTTTTAATTACACTTAAATAGAAACAAAGTCACTAAGGAAACTGAGAAAACTATTTAATGGCAACATATAAGGAAAAGAATGTGATTTTTTAGGGAAAGGAAGAAAACCATCAAAGCAGTTTCTCATTTTTTAGGCAATAAAAGTAATGAAACTATATTACTAAATTGGAAAACATAAAAATTATAACCACAATTGCATGACCCTAAAAATGCACTATTTTATGTATATTACATTCCTCTTGAAAATAATATTTTAGTTTACCTGTAAGCATATGAAATATCATTTTGTGCTTAGTTGCTCTTCATATTAAACCATAATCATAATACTTTTTTCCATGTTTTCCTATATAAACATAACTTTCAAAGGCTTAACAACATTCCCTAGATAAAGCAAAATCTACTACACAATCCAATTAATTGGCCTTTGCCCACAACAAAAATCACTGCCCTGCTATTTGTCTGTCATGTTTTTTAAAGATTTATTTATTTATTTGAAAGGCAGAGCTACAGAGAGGCAGAGGTAGAGAGTGAGAGAGGTCTTCTGTCCATTGGTTCACTCCGCAATGGCTACAAGGGCCAGAGCTGGGCCGATCCGAAGCCAGGAGCTTCTTCTGAGTCTCCCATGCAGGTGCAGGGGCCCAAACACTTAGGCCATCTTCTACTGCTTTCCCAGGCCATAGCAGGGAGCTGGATCGGAAGTGAAGCAGCCAGGACTCAGACCAGCACCCACGTGGGATGCTGGCACTGCAGGTGGTGGCTTTACCTGCTACACCACAGCGCCAGCCCCTTTGTCTGTCATTTTAATAGCTACATTAATTGCTCCTCCAGTAAATATACTGTAAAATTACTATGGTTTTCTCCTCCTGCTAGACATTTTTTCCAAATTTTGTCCCTTGCAATAATGTTGCAATAAAAATATTTTTTCCTCGGGATAAATTCTAGAAATGGAATCACAGGATCCAGGGTAAGAACATTTTTCCAAACAGCTTCCCAGAAGGACTGTATCAATTAGGCTGCCACTAGTGATGCATGAATACAATTTATAACACCTTCCCTAGTACAGAGTAGTTTTTAATTTTTATAAAGATTAACAGGAGTCACAATAATACCTCTTTATCATTTAAATTTGCTATTAAGCACTTAAAAAGCTAAGTAGCCAGGGAACAGATTTGAAAACTATTTCTATGGAAAGTACAGACATACATTAAAAACAATACTTTAAGACTATCTGTCCACTTACCCGAAGTCTCACCTGCTTTGATGACAAAACTGCCATTGGGGGAAAGCATGGGAAGGTTGGAAAACTTCTAGCTCTCGCAGTGGAAACAACCCTGCTTCAAACAGAGATGGCCTAAGAAACACCACCTGGCTACTGCCTGCCTCCATCACTTCCCTGAACCACAGCCCCCTGTCGAGGGTTTAGCTCCCTTCTGACAGCTGCAAGTACGCACCTGGCCGGAGAACGTTCAGAGAAGACAGCGCGTTTGAGAAAGCACCCCCAGCCTTTGGTTTTTCTTCCTCCTTCTCACTTTCCATATCCATTTCATCTTCACCAGGTTCACCGATGATAACTCCATCTTCCTGACTCGTGTCCTTAACATGCCCCGTTTTGTCCAATGGTTGTTCACCTAAATTTTTGAGTAGTGATTAAAATAAAATCCATAAATTAAGAAGGTACTTTTTATTCCTGTACGGTATCAATCCACTAAAGCTTGAATCATTTTCATTGTTCGCAAAAAACTCAAAACATTGATGCATGGAATACAAAACAGCACAGGAAACATAATCAGGTAAAAATTACACAGAGGACAGAGAGATACATTCAAGGCCCTACTCAAGTTAATTTTATCAAACTTCAGCAACTTATCAGAATTGTTTCTTCCTCTAAACTGCCACAGGTACCTGCATGCACTTTAAAAAAAATGTTCAGCTCTTAACTGACCATAAAAACTGTACAGAATTCTGGAATAACAATGTCCAATCAGGGGAAATATCTCTGTCTCCTCACAGACACAACATTTCTTCACAGTGAAAACATTCAAAATATGCTTATACTTCTTTTAAACACTGTTTCATTTTGTGTGTATTTCATTAAATACTAGGCCCACTCAAGGCAGCTCAAGTTTAAGAACAAAGCACACTTATGGACCAGGTGAGTCTGTGTAATGGACACTTCCTGAAACGCGGGCTAGTGTCTTAGCTCATAACCACTGTCACCATCATCCAAGAGGAAAGACCCTGATAGCTACATTTAACCTGCGCAAGCCTGATCCCCTTCCCAAAACTCAGTGTTTAAGAGTGGAATCCTGGGGTCAGCACTGTGGTGCAGCGGGTTAAAGCCCCCGCCTGCAGTGACAGCATCCCATATGGGTGCCGGCTTTGCGTCCTGGCTACTTCACTTCCAATACAGCTTTCTGCTATGGCCTGGGAAAGCAGAAGAAGATGGCCCAACTCCTTGGGCCCCTGCAACCACGTGGAAGACCCAGAAGTTGTTCCTGGCTTCAGATCAGCTCATCTCTGGCCGTTGCGGTCATTTGAGCAGTGAACCAGTGGATGGAAGACCTCTTTTTTTCTGGCTCTACCTCTCTATAACTCTTTCAAATAAATAAATCTTAAAAAAAAAAAAAAAAGAGTGGAATCCAGGGGCCAGCGCTGTGGTGTAGTGGGGTAAGCCTCTGCCTGTGGCACCAGCATCCTATATGGGCACAGGTTTGAGTCCTGGCTGCTGCACTTCTTATCCAGTTCCTTGCTAAAGGGTCTGGGAAAGCAGCAGAAAACAGCCCAAGTGCTTGGGCTCGTGCACCCATGTGGGGAGGCCTGGAAGAAGCTCCTGACTCCCAGCTTCAGATCTACCAGCTCCAGACACTGCAGCTGTTTGGGGGAGTGAACAAGTGAACGGAAAACCCTCTCTGTCTCTAACTCTGCCTCTCAGATAAATAAATAAATAAATCTTAAAAAAAAAAAAAAAGAGTGGACTCTAACTGAAGCAGAGATAACCAGACTCTCTAGTGATCTGGAATTGAGACGGAGACAAGTTAGAGGCTGTGTGGCACTAAGAACAACCACATGTAAACCAGGAAGGAGCCTAGGCAGTGCCCACGTTCTGCCCTGTGGACAGAGAAGTCTTCAATTCCCAGCTCTAGTCCGCTCCTGAGGCTGCTTCAAGACTGCTTTCCTGCTGCCCGGGTCCAGGAGCAGCACGACGTCTTAAAGAAAAACTGTGTTGGTTTACACTACATTTCAGTTTGCTCTCTGTCCCAGAATCCACAACCCCTCCAAAAATTTTGAGAAAATCGGAAGTGTTATTACTTGGAAGCACTAAACTTGATAATACTCCCAATAGGCACAATGGACATGGTGAAGGAGGAAAGCAAACATTTATTCTAAATAGAGAAGATGCTCCTCTACTGTGCTCCTAGCACGTTCCCCTCCCAAAATACTGCTTCAGAAGTTCTCCCCCACCTTTTTGTTTTTGGTTTTATTTATTTATTTCAGAGGCAGAGTTACAGACAGAGAGGGAGAGGGAGAGGGAGAAAGGTCTTCTATCTACTGGTTCATTCCCCCAATGGCAGGTGCTGGGCCCATCTGAAGCCAGGAGCCAGGAGCTTCCTCTGGGTCTCCCACGTGGGTGCAGGGGCCCAAGCACTTGGGTCATCTTCCACTGCCTTCCCAGGCCACAGGAGAGAGCTGGATCAGAAGAAACAGCCAGCACATGAACTGGCGCCCACATGGGATGCTGGCACGGGAGGCGGAGACTTAACCTACTATGTTACAGTGCCAGCCCCAAGCTCTTCCTTTTTAAGCCCCGTATCCTACTCCCTTAAACTAACAGTTCCAGAGATAAAAGTTTAGGACTTTCTAGTTTAGTCTTTAATTTTTTTAACGCACCATTTTCTCTCATTAGCCACAGATTTCCTTATAAAGTGCATTCTGAAGATCTAAGATCTTAAAACTCACTTTATTGGTGTAGGGTTAGATGGAATTACAAATACCTGTTTCCTTCTGCTCTAAATCTACACAAAATCAATGATGTTTAATAGACTAAAAACAGAATGCTAAATCAGATATGTACAAATAACGAATGATTTCCGGCAGACTCTAAGAGATTCAATGTTTCCTTGAGTTCACACACTATTTATTTGCGCCTGAGCAAATGCAAAGCCAAAGCATGGTGATGGCTGAATGTCCGCTAGTACTCACATGCTACCTGTCCAGATATCTCTACAGAGACGCTAAATAACCTTGCACAAGCAGCCACTTTGTCTTCGATTTCATCACACCTTCAGGAAACTTGCTCTCACAACTTACCCCACCGACCTTAAGCTGGGCAGGCTCCCTCGCCTCTGCAGTCTCCACTCTCTCCCAAACTTCTCAAAGAAACAGTGTGAACCTGCTGCCTTCTCCTTCCTCACCAACTTTTTTTCCTTTAAGATTTATTTATTATTTGAAGGGGAAAGTCACACACACACACACAGATCTTACATCCCCTGGTTCACTGCCCAAATGGCCACAACATCCAGGGCTGGGCCAGGCCGCAGCCAGGAGCCTGGGACTCCAGCAGGGTCTCCCGCATGGGTGGTGGGGGCCCAAGCAGCTGGGCCATCCCATGCCGCCCTCCCAGGCGCATCAGCAGGGAGTTGGATGGAAAATAGAGCAGCTGGGACTTGAACTGGCGCTCACATGGGATGCTGGCACCGCAGTCAGCAGCTTGACTCCAGTGCCACAACACGGGCCCTGTCACCAGCGTTCCCATCGCAGTTACTACAAATGACCTTTGATTTTTCCCATTCTAAGCACAGCAGCTAACCCAATGGCTTGTGGCCAGAGCTAATCCAGATACTCTGCTGCTCTGAGCAATTTAGCGAAAGGTGCTCCTTCTTCCCCAAAGCCCTGTGGTGCACAGTCTGCTGACAGGCCTGTTCCCCGTCACGCGCTCTCCTCCCAGGAGAAACCTGGCAACCCAGCCGACAGCCCCGCCCTGGTCCCCACTTTTCCTGCCTCTCTGGTACCACTTCACACAGCCGATCACAGTTTTGGAAGCTTTCCTTTCTTTGACGTTTCTAACTCTTTTTATCTCTTTAGTGACTCTTCTCCTATTCCTTCTGTGGGCTAAGTGCAGGGTCGAAGTCTCTGGTTCTAAGTGCTATCTCCTTTATACCACTCCATCCATTACATCCGCTTTTAAGTACATTTCTAAGACGTGGATCTAAATCTGCATTTCCAACTGTTCACTGGCTGTTTTCACTCAAATTCAAGTTAAGGAA
The DNA here is from genome assembly GCF_051225735.1 of Oryctolagus cuniculus. Classification (NCBI taxonomy): domain Eukaryota; kingdom Metazoa; phylum Chordata; class Mammalia; order Lagomorpha; family Leporidae; genus Oryctolagus; species Oryctolagus cuniculus. Next base: position 12,218,229 of record NC_142870.1, on the reverse strand, counting down.
TGAATTCATCATTTTAGGAATGTCACACAGTGGCTGGTTCTAGCCAATCTGCTCATGGTTTGAAGCCTCTATGTCTCTGCCTGAGGAGAGTTAGAGGAAGGAAGGTTTCTGGATTTTGAATTGGGTAATGAAACTGCTTCACAGCACCGAGTAGAAATGATGACAACAACAACAGGCCTTTTCAATTGTCAATTTTCATCACTTCTCTACACTATCTCATCCTACATAAATAGTTTTATCTATTTATTTGAGAGGCAGAGTTACAGAGAGAGGGACAAGCAGAGAAAGGTCTTCCATCCACTGGTTCACTCCCCAAGCGGGTGCAGGGGCCCAAGCACTTAGGCCATTTTCTGTTGCTTTCCCAGGCCATAAGGAGAGAGCTGGGTGGGAAGAGGAGCAGCCGGGACTTGAACCAGCACCCACATAGGGTGCAGGCACCACAGGCAGAGGCTTACCCTACTACACCACAGTGCCCGCTCCAAGAATTTTTTTTTTTTTTTTTTTTTTTTGACAGGCAGAGTGGACAGTGAGAGAGAGAGACAGAGAGAGAAAGGTCTTCCTTTGCCGTTGGATCACCCTCCAATGGCCGCCGCTGCAACCGGCGCACCGCGCTGATCCGATGGCAGGAGCCAGGATCCAGGTGCTTTTCCTGGTCTCCCATGGGGTGCAGGGCCCAAGCACCTGGGCCATCCTCCACTGCACTCCCTGGCCATAGCAGAGAGCTGGCCTGGAAGAGGGGCAACCGGGACAGAATCCGGCGCCCCAACCGGGACTAGAACCCGGTGTGCCGGCGCCGCAAGGTGGAGGATTAGCCTATTGAGCCACGGCGCCGGCTGTCCAAGAATTTTTTTTAAAAGACTTCAGTTCATCATCCACTGCTTTTCCCAGGCCACTAGCAGGGAGCTGGACTGGAAGTGGAGCAGCCTGGACTCGAACCAGCACCTGTATGGGATGCACTGGCCCCACAAGTGGTTTTCAAAAATTCTGAGACAAATGAGGCAGTGTTCTAGACTCTGAGATAAATTCCCCCAAAAATATTATTTCTCCTACTTGCCTTCCTTATCTCTACATCCAACACATAATTATTTTCAGTCATCTGCCAAAAAAGCTCAAATTTTGACTTAAATAAATATCCACTAGCAAAACCACTCATCAAGCCTATCAATTCCTCTCTTGGAATGTTTTCTCTTTCTTTCCATTTCTTCTCCCACACCAACAAATATTTTTGGCCCATCCACAATCTCCTCCTGAATCAGGAAAAGTCTCAGATGTATCTAAGCTGGTTGAGTTTAAACAGCTTCAGGCCTCCAACTACGCTGCACCTTAACACCAGGTGAAGGTTCCAAACACATCTGTCATGGCCTCTTGGGCAAGCCAGGAGCAGCGACTGCAACCCCTCACTGCATTCGACACCCTGTGCAGCCTGTCCGCAACGTGTCTTTCATGCTAAGCTTCTTAACCACTTCCTTCAGCAATCACCCACTTTGGCCTGGTCTCCTTTACGCCCCCTTCCCCAAAAACAATTCTGGTCATTCTGATCCTGGATGGCAGCCCCCACACCTTCATGCTTGTGTTCCAGAACCTTATCGAGGACCCCACTTCAAGCACCACTTTCTCTATCAAGTGCTCTTCCCTCCTCGGAAGGAGCCCGAGCTCACACTTGCGTGATGCCGCCTCCACGGGACTGCAGATTTGCAACGAGGCCATGCTCCCTCACATCAAACCTGCAGGCGAGACTCCGGAAGACACCAACTCTATCTTTAATTCCATAAAATAGTTTTCCCTAAATTATTTGTATAAGAATAATTCAGAGAACTGGCGCTGTGGTGCAGCAGGTTAGAGCCCCGGCCTGTAGTGCTGGCATCCCATATGGGCAGTGGTTCGAGTCCTGACTGCTCCACTTTCAATCCAGCTCTCTGCTATGGCCTGGGAAAGCAGTGGAGGATGGCCCAAGTGCTTGGGCCCCTGCACCCGTGTGGGAGACCTGGAGGAAGCTCCTGGCTCTGGATTGGCACAGCTCCAGCCGTTGGGGTCAACTGGGGAGTGAAACAGCGGATAGAAGACCTCTCTCTGTCTCTCCTTCTATGTGTAACTATGACATTCAAATAAATAAATAAATCTTAAAAAAAAAAAAACAAGAACAGAATTATGTGATGAATTGGACATACAGTTTAAAAGAAGGTCAAGAAAAGAAGCTTTGTCTAATACGCTCATGTAAATATGTGTCTATTAAAAATATTCTGTTAAAAAAAAAAAAAAAGAGTAACTCAGACCATGGCATTTCATAATGGATTCACTTTCCTAAAGACAAAACCACTGCTTAGGAGATGCCTGTCGAGGCTCCTGCCTCATCCTGAGGAGTCTCTGTCCATTCAGACTGGGCTGCTAGGGGGTGGGGTTGCCAACAACGACCTCCGGGCTTTCCTAAGAATTCTTTGGGAATTAAACAAAGGTGCAAATACCACCAAACCAACCTAAGCGTTTCTCTATGAAATCCAAGTGCAGGAATTTGCGCGGCACGCCTTCAAAGAGGAATCAGCGGTGTCTAGTGGCGAAATGAGAAACCTCTGCTCAACGAGAGTGTGGAGCCTGGTAGGGGAACCGGGGCAGGTTTAGACTCAGCCATGCCACGGGAGCGCAAACATTCCAGAGGCACCATTCTCTAAAACGGCTCACAAAGAACTGTCTCAGAACTGACCAGGGAACTGTGCCCGACCCGGCGTGAACCTGAGTTCACCGTAAACCCAGGAGATCACCAAGAAAAAGCTCTCATTTCTGCCACAAGAATCCCAGGCTGGTACTTACCGTCGGCTGATGAGTTGAGTTCGGTCTTAATCTTCGACTTTTCAAGATCTTCTTTATATTCTTTTTTGAGCAACTTTACTATTTTTTTGCTGTAACTTGATTTCTTCACTTTGAAAACTTCTTCATTTTCTTAAAAAAAGAAATTAAATGAAGTCTGTAGTGACCACTCTCGGAACATGTTTTCCCTTTCTCCACATGATCCTATGTGCTGTTCAGCCCAAATCTTCCAAATATACGCTCAAACTCCAAAATCGTTACATAGCCGGGAGCCTTTGTCAAGTCTGCCACAGACCCACAGAAACAGGTCAACTTCCTAAGTCAACCTAAGGTAAGGTCTGGAGACCTAAAAGCATAACACACGTCACTTCACAAAATTTTCCCGGGTCCTGTAGCTGTCCTTAAACCGTCTGTTTTAGGAAGGGAAAACAACTCCTTCAAAATGTTTCCAAAAGGAACAGACCACAAAGTCATTAAGGGATCTGAAACAAAGTATCTGAAACCAACCCAGCCACTCCGGCTGCATCAGACACGGCTCCTTCAAAGCCCGGCTGAGCCCGACTCACTTTTTCAATCAATTCTGGTGCTGCCCCCACCACCTTCTCTGAGCGGAAATTTTAAAAAACCAAGAACAAAACACCACCAAGCGGCCCGTACATCCAAAAAGAAAATGCAAACAAAATAACAACAACAACAACAACAACAAAAGAGCCTACCCTACTCCAAACACGGGAGCATCTGGAACCCAGCGGACAGAGACTTAAAATTTTCTTCTTCGTGAACATGGACTGAATCGGGTTAAATGCACTTTAGTGGTCCGGAAGTAAAAAGACTGCAGCCTCATCCTTAAGGTCCGAAAGCTACAGCCCGGCCGCTAGCCCGGCGTCGGTGCACCTGCCAGCCCCGCGCCGACTCGGCCCGGAACCACAGCGGCCAGCTCCGGACCTCGGCTCCCAGACCGAGGACGCCTCGTTGCGAAAGCGGCCTGGCCGCTCGCCCGGCATCGGTGCACCTGCCTCCCTTCCCTGTCACATCGGCTCCCCTGCACGCTGACACCTGCGACCCCCGCCGACTCGGCCCGGAACCACAGCGGCCAGCTCCGGACCGCGGCTCCCAGACCGAGAACGCCTCGTTACGAACGCGGCCTGGCCGCTCGCCCTGCATCGGTGCACCTGCCTCCTTTCCCTGTCACATCGGCTCCCCTGCACGCTGACACCTGCGACCCCCGCCGACTCGGCCCGGAACCACAGCGGCCAGCTCCGGACCGCGGCTCCCAGACCGAGAACGCCTCGTTACGAACGCGGCCTGCGCGGGCACGGGGACGTGCCCAGGGCTCGCTGCGCGGGCCAGGAGGACACGGGGTGGGGGTCCCTCACCCCCAAACACACAGCGGCCAAGAGGCCGGGCCGCTCGATCGTCCCCCTGACCAGCCCGGCATCGCACACATCTGGGCCCCGGGGCGCAAGCAAGGCCCGGGCCAGCGCGGGAACGCGTCCTCGGCCCTTGCAGCAGGCCGGAGGCGAGCGGGCAGGGGCTGCGCCCCGAGAAAACGAGGATGCGGGCTGGGGGGCCGGGGCGCGGCGTTACCTTCCTCCTCGTCCTGGAAGCTCAGCAGACTGGCCCGGGCCACCTCTTTGTTCTCGCGAGGCCTCTTGCGCGGCTTCAGCCCGTTGCCAGGCTCCGCACCGCCAGGGAAGCCGCCGCCAGCCTCAGCCCCGGGGCCCGGGGCCAGCGCAGGCGGCGGCGGCGGCCCGGGGCCCAGCAGCGACTCCCCCCCGGGGACTCTGTCGCCGCCGCCGCCGCCGGGGCCCGGCTCTTCGCCGGTGCCCGGGGGCGGCAGCAGCGGCGGCGGCTCCTGCTCCTCATCCCGCTCCCGCTCCTCTTCCTCCGAGTCGTTCCGCTTGCGCACGTTCACCCGCCGGGCCTTTCGGAACATCCCCGCAGCCCTCCTCGGCGGTCACACACCCGCTCCCGCACGGCGGCCCAGGCGGAGCCAAGCTCGCGACGGCGCACGCGCAGAACCCACGACGCCGGCCTTCTCTCCGGCTTCGGCGCCCCCAGCGAGCGCGCAGGCGCATGCGCGCCCCGGCCACGCCCCCCTCGCCTTTTCTTACGGAGGGAGCGCGCACGGCGACGCTCGCGGACACAAAAGGAACCACGTCAGGTCGCTTCACTGCCCTCTGTCGGCGTGGAAGGCTATTGGCAAGGAATTCTGGGGGACTCCGGGGTGGTTCGACGGGTCACAAAGAGGATCATAGAGATCAGAGGGTAGAGGGGCCTCCGCCTCCAGGTCTCAGACGTGCGTCCTCGGCGCCCACCGGGAGAGGTCACGTGCGGCAAGCCTCCCGCCAAGCGCTGGGCCGGGCGGATAGAGCGGAGGGGCGGGGAGCCGCGGGCAGAAGGTGGGCTGGGGACCCTACGCAGTGATACTTGGTCTCTCTACTGCCGTCCACCTGCAGAGCGCGTTCAGAGACCTTGGACATGCCAGGTGCTGGCTCAGCCCTTGTCGAGGGCCGGTGACTCCCGGAAGCAACACCGACCCGGGTGGGAATGGGGGTGACCGCCGTGAGGTTTGCGCCACAGCACGGCCAGAGCCCCCTCGGCAGCTGCCTGGGAGGTGCACCTGTGCGTGGGCGTTCAGACGGTGTAGCGGGGAGAGGCCACGTGCGCGTGGAAGCCTCGGGGCTCCCCGTCTCTCGGGACCCGCCGGGGACGTGGTACGAGAGGCAGAGGAGAGCTCTTCCATCCCCTGGTTCACTCCCCCAAGTGCCCACGGCAGTCAGGGCGGCAGGGTCGGGAGCCAGGAACTCCGCCCAGGTCTCCGCGCTGTGCGCCTCTAGGAACCCAAGTACGGAACCATGGCCTGTGTTCCAGGCGCGTTAGCTGACAGCTGGGTAAGAAGCGGAAAGGGGAAGCGGGGCCCAAACCAGGCATTTTGTAAAAAATATTTATTTGAGAGGTAGAGTTTTAGACAAGAGGGAAAAAGGTCTTCCCTCCGCTGGTTCACTCCCCAAATGACCGTAAGGCTGGAGCTGAGCTGAGCTGAAGCCACGAGCCAGGAGTTTATTCTCGGTTTCCACGCAGGTGCAGGGGCTCAAGCACTTGGGCCATCTTCCACTGCTTTCCCAGGCCATAGCAGAGAGCTGGATCGGAAGAGGAGCAGCCAGGACTCCAGCCAGCGCCCATATGGGATGCCGGTGTGCTGGTGGAGGCTTAGCCCACAACGCGACAGCGCTGGCCCCAAACCAGGCATTTTGGTACTGGGATTCGAGCATCCCAAATGGTGGTTTAACCCAGCTGTGCCATAACACCTGCCCTGCACGGGTAGTTTACGTTAGTTCTCCTTTTTATACAGATGGTGTGAAAACAGCGCATTCCTAGCCTAGCATAGCTTGGAGGCTGGAGATGGGGCCAGCCTCTCTGTGCGTAGACCATTGCCTTGTTCTTTTACCCAGCTGCGGAGTCACCGATTATGGCATTGTGCTGTGGTGTAATTTAAACAATCCCATAAAAATTGGTGTTTAGGTTGTTTCCAGTCTTGCTGTTGCCAGGGCTCAGAAAACAATACCATAAAACATGGCACTTTGACATGCCGAGGGAAACCAAAATCTCTCTGACTTGCTGCTCTCCTGCCTCTCACCCCTTTTTCTGTCCCAAAACCCAGGGAAGAGCTTGCTCTGATGTCCTCTTATCTGCCCAAGGATAGATCCTCCAGTGGCCGGTGCTGTGGCATAACAGGTAAAGCTGCCACCTGCTATGCTGGCATATCCCATATGGGTGCGAGTTCAGGTCCCAGCTGCTCTGTTTCCCATGCAGCTCCCTGCTAATGCACCTGGGAAAGCAGCAGAAAATGGCCCAAGTCCTTGGGGGCCCTGCACCCGTGTGGGAGACTGGGAAGAAGCTCCTGACTTCGACCTGGCCCTGTCCAGGCTGTTGCAGCCATTTGGGGAGTGAACTGGCAAGTGGAAGATCTCTCTCCCTCTCCATAACTCTGCCTTTCAAATGAAATAACTCAGAAAACAGACCACTGTTCCATGTAAGAATGCTTAGGTTCCAGTCCCAGCTTCCTACCACTGTCGACCCTGGGAAGCAGCAAGTAGTTGGGTCCCTGCCGCCTGTGTGAGAGAATGGATTGAGTTCCTGTCTCCTGGCTTCAGCCTGGTCCAACCCTGGCCATTGTGGGTGTCTATGGAGTGAACCAGCAGATGAGAACTTACTCTCTGTATGTGTGTGTATGCCTCTCAAATAATAATAAACCTCACTGGGATCTAAATTCTAAATTGAAGCAGAAAGTCCCAAGCTGTCCAGGAAATTCTATTTTATCCGCCTCTGCCTCTTGTCTGTGTGTCTTCTTTTGGATTTGAGATCCATCCACTGGGACCCAGCTTCAGGGCTGAGAACACCTTCCAACATCTTCCTCCAGTTAGCAGAAGAGTTAACATTTGCCTTCCGTTATACTCACATTGTTCTCGGTTCTTAAATTCTGGCCACATAGCACTGGATGAAGTCGTGATTCCAGTAGAATGTTCCATCGGTGCAATTGATCTCCCATCTCCAATCACAGAAGATTCAAATCGTGCCTGGTCAGCCTCCAGACAGCTGAGCCGGGAAGATCTGTAGTGAGGTGATCAGGGTAAAGAAGTGACAGAAACAAGGGCAGAAGCAGAGACTGCTAATAGGTTGGCCTAAACCTTCAAAAACATCTCCTATAAAAGTGACTGGACAGGCCAGCACTGTGGCTTACTAGGCTAATCCGCTGCCTTGCGGCGCCAGCACACCAGGTTCTAGTCCCGGTCAGGGCGCCAGATTCTGTCCCAGTTGCCCCTCTTCCAGGCCAGCTCTCTGCTATGCCCCGGGAGTGCAGTGGAGGATGGCCCAAGTCCTTGGGCCCTGCACCCCATGGGAGACCAGGAGAAGCACCTGGCTCCTGCTTTCGGATCAGCGCAGCGCGCCGGCCACGGTGGCCATTGGAGGGTGAACCAACAGCAAAAGGAAGACCTGGCCGGCGCCGCAGCTCACTAGGCTAATCCTCTGCCTAGCGGCGCTGGCACACTGGGTTCTAGTCCCGGTCGGGGCGTCGGATTCTGTCCCAGCTGCCCGTCTTCCAGGCCAGCTCTCTGCTATGCCCCGGGAGTGCAGTGGAGGATGGCCCAAGTCCTTGGGCCCTGCACCCCATGGGAGACCAGGAGAAGCACCTGGCTCCTGCTTTCGGATCAGCGCAGCGCGCCGGCCACGGTGGCCATTGGAGGGTGAACCAACAGCAAAAGGAAGACCTGGCCGGCGCCGCAGCTCACTAGGCTAATCCTCTGCCTAGCGGCGCTGGCACACCGGGTTCTAGTCCCGGTCGGGGCGTCGGATTCTGTCCCAGCTGCCCGTCTTCCAGGCCAGCTCTCTGCTGTGGCCAGGGAGTGCAGTGGAGGATGGCCCAGGTGCTTGGGCCCTGCACCCCATGGGAGACCAGGAAAAGCACCTGGCTCCTGGCTCCTGGCTCCTGGCTCCTGCCATCGGATCAGCGGGGTGCGCCGGCCGCAGCGCGCTGGCCGCGGCGGCCATTGGAGGGTGAACCAACGGCAAAAGGAAGACCTTTCTCTCTGTCTCTCTCTCTCACTGTCCACTCTGCCTGTCATAAAAAAAAGTGGACAGAGGGAGGGACACTTGTCATATAAGAGTGAACAAGAGGCGGACAGGGCCGGTGAGGGCGCTCGTGTCCCGTTTCAGAGTAACTAGGTTCCCTCCGAATCAGCTGCTGGTTCCAGCTCCCTAGGGGCAGTGATGCCTCCGGTGGTTGGGTTCCTGCCACCCATGGGAGATCTAGATTGAGTTCCTGGCTCCCAACTCCAGTCCCAGTTGTTGCAGGAATCTGGGGCCTGAAATAGCAGATGGGAGCACTCGCTTGCTCTCTCCTTCTCTCTCCCCCCACAGCTCTGCTCTCAAATAAATAATGAAAGTGAACCAAAACATTGGAAGACAACAAATGTATTTATTACTTTGCTGGTTTACCTATCCAGGTAATAAAAAGGCAACATTAAACATAAACAAGTTATTACCTTAAAGCCCAAGCAAACCAAAGAGTTATAGACCTTGTGGAAATGAGATTCCTGAAACGGAACAGCTGCTCCAGTTGCCTGTCAGGCAGTTTATAACCAGAAATAAATTGATAAAGTTCTTCAATGCTTTGAATAGCAAGCTGGTTTGTTTATTAATATAGCATACCGTAATCTTTTACTATGGAGGGCCATTAGTATTCTGGGCGAAGACTGCTTACATGAAACCGTTGCACTGGACTTTTTCCTTGAATCAGTAAGCTCATCCTTTTCCAAAAGTCATCTTTCCAGTCAATAATTCCTATTAGTTTTTTTTCTCATCAAAATGCAACCTTCCATGTGTTAATTGACTCACAAATTCAGACAAAATAGGCAAACAAACTTGGTTTGCCAACTCAGTCTTAGATCTTGTAACCTGGAACGGTGGTTACCAAATGCGTTCTCCAAACCCATGAAAAGTTTTCCTGGGTCAAGAGCCAAATGGGAAGAGAAAGGACAGCCTGTCAGATGGAGAAGCCGGATGGCCTTTCTTAGAAAATGGTCCTTTGCTCCGAGATTGTCTGTCTTTCTCTTTCATGTTAAGAAGAGAAAACCTCTTGTAATTCTTGTAAATATTAATACTCTAGAGCAGTATGTTTGAGTTCATGTGTTTACCTGGCAAACCAGAAAGCAGTGAAAGCCACGAGTCCTCCCAATTTTGTCTTTTAAAATGTTAAATTGACAGGTGAAATCTAATAGTCCAGGAATTCCTGATCTAGAAATTCTTTTTTTTTCTTCCAAAACTGTAACTCTGGGCATGATCTCAGTGTACCTGTATTTGTTATAACTAACTGACATAGATGAGGTTTTTCTTTTTAATTTATCTATTTGAAAGGCAGAGTTAGAGAGAGCTCATCCATCCACTGGTTTACTCCCCAGATGGCTGCAACAAGCCAGGAACATGGAACTCCATCCAGGTCTCCCATGTGAGCACAGGGACCCAAGCACTTGGGTCATCCTCCACTGCTTTTCCAGGCACATTAGCAGGGAGCTGGATGAGAAGTGGAGCAGCTGGGACTCAAACCGGCGCCCATATGGAATGCCACTGTTGTAGGCAGAGATTTAACCTGCTGCACCATAATGCTAGTCCCTAACGGGTAAGTTCTTGAAGTAGTAATAGACAGACAGACAGACACACACACACACACACTGTAGGAGCCTCCTCGAGGGAGAGGGGCCCCTCAGCAAGGCAGGGAGCCTGGTGGCATTGCATTGGCTGATCCAATGGAAGCCAATCGGATTCTCCAAAGTTTTGTACTGGGCATGGAGACAGTTTCTGCTTGTCCTGGAAATGCAATGGGCTCAATGCCGTATAGAGAAGCTATAAATTACGATGTCAACTCAGGAGCCGAGACTGCGTCACTGCAGCAAGAGCAGATGGAGCAGCCGCGCCGGAGGGCAGAAGGGGACAGAGAGAATGTTCTGGTTCCTTTCCAGGTGCCCGTCCTGGCCCTCCCAGAAGCTGGACTCCACTCCTGTCTGGATTCCCTTAGATACCCCGGAGTCCTTTTAATAAATTTTGCTTTCTGTGCTGTTGTTGGTGATGATGTTTTATGGGATTGTGTGTGTCTATGTGTACGTGCTTAAAATGAGTCAGGTTCACTTCCATGAAAACGCTCTAGAAACAAATAACCCATGGCCAAAGAAGTCCAACACAATAACTAAGGATGGTTTTAATGTTAAAGCACTGCTGATTTTATCCAGATAAATTACATAATGTTTTAAAGTTTACCAGAAGTCAATGAAGAACATTTTCTTTTTTAAATCTATCCACACAGATGTCCTCATAGGCAGGCATTTAAGTAGCAGGGAAAAAATGAGGCAAATCTGTTCTCAGACAAGTGTATAGCTAATACAAGGAACTTTCAAATAAATAGACACACAGACCTGTATCCAGGGCATAGGAATGGGTGTGCTTAAAAATGTTACAAAATTTCTAAATTATTTGTCTTACATTGGGTCAAAATGTAACCACTGGTTCTAATTCAGTGACATCATCTTTATCAAACCATTAACATTGATTAAGTCCAGGTTTAGTAGATCCAGAATTTTTCAAGTTACTATATTTTTAAAAATTGTTTTAAAGATTTATTTTATTTATTTGAAAGAGTTACAGAGAGAGGTAGAGGCAGAGAGAGAGAGAGGTCTTCCATCTGCTGGTTCACTCCCCAGTGACTGCAATGGCCAGAGCTGAGCCAATTCGTAGCCAGGAGCCAGCAGCTTTCTTCATGTGGGTGCAGGGGCCCAAGTCTTGGGCCATCTCCTGCTTTCCAAGGCCACAGCAGAGAGCTGGATCGGAAGTGGAGCAGCCAGGACTCGAACCAGTGCCCATGTGGGGTGCCAGTGCTGCAGGCTGGGGCTTTAACCCTCTGCACCACAGTGCCGGCCCCAAGTTACTATATTTTTAGAATATTTATTTATTTATTTAAAAGGCAGAATTAGAGAGATTTCCCATCTGTTGGTTTATCACACTAATGCCTGCAACAGCTAGGGCTGGGCCAAGCCAAATCCAGGAGCCAAGAACTCTGTCTAGGTCACCCAGGTGGGTGGCGAATATTTGGGCCACCATCCATTGTCTTCGAGGAGTATTAGCAGGAAGCTGGATCAGAACCATGGAATAGCCAGGACTTGAACCAGGCACTCTGTTATGCAATGTGGGTGTCCCAAGCTTTGGCTTAATCTGCAGCATAACACCTGCCCCTTGAGTTACTACTTTGCAAATACTTTGGCCACATCTGTTTTCCCGGATGGCAATCACTCAACCCCTTAATGTGCTGGACATTCAGCTGTGAGAGTCATTCTTTCATTTTCTGAAACTTCCCATTGGGAAGTAAACCAGCAGGTGGAAGATCTCTTTATCTTTCTCTCCTTCTCTCTTTGTGTCTCTGCCTTTCAAATAAATAAATACATCTTTATCTAAAAAATGTGTAAGGCTTTGTAGGATTGAGGCAGAACAGTTTCCTGCAAGATGATTCCAATTAACAGGTCCAGAGTGTCCCCATTAAAAACCTTTTCTCTGAATATTTTCTAGAAAATGAGCAGTTGAAATCATTTTATCCAGTGCAGCAATTTGAATCTTCTGTGTTACTAGGTGAAAGGGTAAAATCTGTAGTTATGGATAAGGTATGCGTGTTAAATTCACAACGGACACTTTATATGGGTATCTAAGAACTGAAAGAGAAGGGCTGGCGCCGTGGCTCACTTGGTTAATCCTCCACCTGCAACACCAGCACCCCGGGGTTCTAGTCCCTGTTGCTCCTCTTCCAGTCCCGCTCTCTGCTGTGGCCTGGGAGGGCAGTGGAGGATGGCCCAAATGTTTGGGCTCCTGCACCCATGTGGGAGACCAGGAAGAAGCACCCGGCTCCTGGCTTCGGATCGGCGCAGCACTGGCCATAGTGGCCATTTGGGGGGTGAACCAACAGAAGGAAGATCTGTCTCTCTTTATCTCTGTCTACAACTCTACCTGTCAAATAAAAGAAAAACTGAAAGAGAAACAGCAGTGTAATGCCTTCTAAAAGAACTCACTTATCACCCGTTTTGGATCAGTGTTAATACATTGCTATCTGTCCTCTTGGAAAAGAACAATTAAAAGTGGACACATTATTGAAGAAAACAGGATTATAAATATCCTAGATGGGTATAAAAGATAAAAGAATTAATGCTTCTTGTTTTCTGGACTGTAGCAAAGTTATACAATAAATACACAGTAAGATTGCAATTTTATTATAGGAAAAAATCAGGGACCGGCTCTGTGGCGGAGTAGGTAAAGCCTCCACCTGCAGTGCTGGCATCCCATATGGGTTCCAATTTGAGTCCCGGTTGCTCTTCTTCCAGTCCAGCTCTCTGCTATGGCTTGGGAAAGCAGTAGAAGATAGTCCAAGCGCTTGGGCCCCTGCACCCATGTGGGAGACCCGGAAGAAGCTCCTGGCTCCTGGCTTCGGATTGGCGCAGCTCCAGCCATTATAGCCATCTGGGGAGTGAACCAGCAGATGAAAGACTTCTTTCTCTCTCTGCCTCTCTTTGTGTAACTCTGACTTTTAAATAAATAAATACATCTTTAAAACAAAGAAAAAATCAAATGCAGCTTTGAATTTGTTAAAAACTGCAATTTGACTTTAAAAAAGTAAAGCTGGGCCGGCACAGCGGCTCACTAGGCTAATCCTCCACCTGTGGTGCCGGCACACTGGGTTCTAGTCCCGGTCAGGGCACCGGATTCTGTCCCGGTTGCTCCACTTCCAGTCCAGCTCTCTGCTGTGGCCCAGGAGTGCAGTGGAGGATGGCCCAAGTGCTTGGGCCCTGCACCCACATGGGAGACCAGGAGGAAGCACCTGGCTCCAGGCTTCGGATCAGTGCAACGCGCAGGCCATGGTGGCCATTTGGGGGTGAACCAGTGGAAGGCAGACCTTTCTCTCTGTCTCTCTCTCACTCTGTCTAACTCTGCCTGTCAAAAAAAAAAAAAAGTAAAGGTTTCTATTTATAAAAGTTCTGCCTGGTGCCAAGGTTGAGGTGCTGTGGGTCAAGCCTCAGCTGATTCTAGTCCCGACTGCTCCACTTCTGATCCAGCTCCCTGCTAATGTAGCTAAGAAGGCTGTGGAAGATGACCCAAGTGCTTGGGCTCCTGTCACCTATGTAGGAAACCCAGGTGAATTTCCTGGCTCCTGGCTTCAGCCTGGTCCAACATCAGCCATTGCAGCCACCTGGGGAAATGAACCAGCATTTGGAAGTGCGCACGCTCACTCGCTCTCTCTCTCTCTCTCTCTTCCTCCCTCCCTTCCTCCACCTCTATCATTGTAACTCTGTCTTTCAAATAAAGAAATCACTCTTTAAAAAAGAGAGAGAGATTATTTATTTTATTCAAAAGGCAGAGTTACAGAGATAGAGGGAAAGACAGAAACTGAGAAATCTTCCATCCTCTGGTTCACTTCCCAGATGGCTGCAATGGCTGGAGCTGAGCTGATCCAAAGCTAGGAGCCTTGAGCTTCTTCTGGATCTCCCACGTGGGTGCAGGGGCCCAGGCACTTGGGCCATCTTCTACTGCTTTCCCAGGCTCATTAACAAGGAGCTGGATAGGAAGTGGAGCAGCACCCACATGGGTTGCTGGTGCTGCAGCTGCTTTAGCGGCTACACCACAGCGCCAGCCTCCAGAGTTGTTTGAGGAATTCCCATCCCCTCATTCATTCTTAGAGGCTCCAGTCTATGCCTGCATGATTTCCTTGCACTTTCCTTCTATACCCTCACCTCTATTAACTGTACTGCAGCTCCACCTCCGCCTATCTTAATGATTGCACCTTGGGCCTTCTCCAAGTTGCTGCACTGTGTATTCTAGGGAATCGTCTCTAGTGACTGCCTCATTCCTCCTGTCCAGTCCACTTGCTCACCCCCAGCCCAATAAACCCATCACTTTTCAGTCTCTCCCCACTCCTTCCTGCCTGTGATTCCACACTGGAGTTTACAAGGCCAGCTCCCAGTCTGTCCCCTTACAGCATCCACCTCTTGCCTGCTTGGTTGTATCCATCCAGCAGAACCCAGGCCGTAATTGAGCCAGTCTGTGGCCTCCTCTGTATCTATCCCTAATAAGCAAGTGTTTTCTGCTTTGTTTTAAATTCACAAGCACAACCTTCAAATGGACAGTAAATCTTATCAACGTGCTTTTTGTTCCTGGTGGAATATGTTAATAGGCTGCTTTGTGAATCATGTGGATCAGTTGACCAAAAAATGGGTAAGGTTGTGAGGTTTTAATGATATGAAGATACTTTTAAAAATTCATGAAGGGGCTGGAGCCATGGCATAGCCAGTAAAGCCACCGCCTGCAGTGCCGGCGTCCCATTTGGGTGCCAGTTTGAGTCCTGGCTGCTCCACTTCTGATCCAGCTCTCTGCTTTGGCCTAGGAAAGCAGTAGAATATGGCCCAAGTCCTTGGGCCCCTGCACCCTTGTAGGAGACTGGGAAGAAGCTCCTGGCTCCTGGCTTCAGATTGGCACAGCTCTGACCATTGTCCCCATCTGGGGAGTGAACCAGCAGATGGAAGACCTCTCTCTCTCTCCCTGCCTCTTTGAAACTTTGCTTTTCAAATAAATAAATAAATCTTTTACAAAAAGTTCAATGAAAATGGAATTAAAGACATGCTTATTTTGGTGCAAAAAGTTTGGAATCCACGCATAAAAACGGTCTTCAAAATGTGTACTATGAAATTATGAAAATGTGTATTATGAAAAAAATGCATGGATTTCAAAGTCTCTGGCACCAAAATCTACATATCATTTTTTTCCCACATCATTTTGAAATTTTTATTTATTTGCTAGCCAGAAAAGTGGGCAGACAGAGAGAGAAGGGGAGAGGGGGAGAGTGCTCCCATCTGCGGGTTCTCTTCCTGAATGCCCACAATTGCTAGAACTAGGCTGGCTGAGGCTAGGAGCCAGAGACTCCGGCCAGCCCAGTTACTTGCCCTGTCACCTGCTGCCTCCTGGGGGGCGCGTTGGCAGGAAGCTGGAGTCAGGAGCCAGAAGCAGGTGTCCAACCCAGGCACTGCAGTGTGGGATGCAGGCCTCTTCACCAGCACCCTCCCCACCAGGCCAAACTCCCGCCCTTCTGCTCATCTTTTAATGCCATTTTTTCCCGAGTAACTCTCAGAAGTATACTTGTGTAATCAGTAAGTTCAAACAGAGAGACTTTTGTACTGTCCAGAGAGCACTTAATTATGAGTTTAATCAGTGAAACATTTATAAATGTCAGTTGTTAACCTGCCAACAATTTGTTTAAAAACTGGACAAATTCTCCAAAAAAGAGGTTTTACAGGAATATTCTCCAAAAGGTAAGTGATAAACCAGATCCACAAAGTTGAGTAACCCTTCCTGATAATAATAATATAATAATAATAACAATAACAAAACAACCTTAACTACTTGGAATTAAGGAAGAATCACATAATTCTGTGACTCAAAGAAGAAATTTTTAACATCACTCTGTAAATTATCAAAAAACTTTATTTTAAAAAATTTTTAAAGGTCTATTTATTTATTTGAAAGGCAAAGTTATAGGCAGAGAGAGGGAAACAGAGAGACAGGTGTTCCATCCACTGGTTCACTTCCCAAATGGCTGCAACAGCTGGAGCTGGGCTGATCTGAAGCCAGGAGTCAGGATTTTCTTCCGTGTCTTCCACATGAATGCAGCGGCCTAAGCACTTGGGCCATCTTCCGCTCTTTTCCCAGGCCACAGCAGAGAGCTGGATCAGAAGTGGAGCAACTGGGACTTGAACTGGAACCCACATGGGATTCCAGCACCCCAGGCAGAGGCTTAACCCACTGTGCCACAGCACTGACCCCTAAAAACTCTTTTTTAAACATCTTTTGTTGTTATCACTACTTTTCTTCTTTAAAAAAAAAAGATTTATTTATTTATTTCTTTGAAAGGGAGAGACAGAGAGATTTTGCATTAGGTGGTTCACCCCCCAAACAGCTGCAATGGCCAGAGCAGGGCCAGGCCAAATCTAGGGCCCTAGTACTTGGCGCTCCATCCAGGTCTTCCTGGATGTGTAAGTGGCAGGCGCACAAGCATTCACGCTGTCTTCCACGGCCCTCTCACACACACTAACAGGGAGCTGGATTGGAAGCACAGCCCAGACTAGAGCCAGCATTCATATCATATGCCAGTGTTACAAATGGTGGCCCAACCAGCTGCGCCACGATGGCATTCCAACTAAAAACCCTGTAAGTTAGTAGAAATGTTGCCATTATGTATAAACGTTGATATACAGTTAAAGGGATACTCAGAATAATGTATCGCATTAAACTAACTTTGTAAATTTTTTTTTTTAATTTTGTTTCTTTGTTTGAGAGGTAGAGTTAAAGACAGAGAGAGAGGGAGAGACAGAGAGAGCGGTCTTCCATCTGCTGGTTCACTCCCCAAATGGTCACAATGGCAGGAGCTGGGCTGATCCAAAGCCAGGAGCCAGGAGCTTCCTCCAGGTCTCCCACAAGGCTGTAGGGGCCCAAGAACCTGGGCCATCCTCCGCTGCTTTCCCAGGCCACAGCAGAGAGCAGGATCAGAAGAGGAGCAGCCAGACACGAACTGGCACCCATATGGGATGCCGGCACCACAGGCAGAGGCCTAGCCTGCTATGCCATAGAGCCAGCCCCTAGTTTTGTGATTTTATAATTACAAGAATATTAACAAAATAAGTCAACTTCAGAAATGATGAAAAGGAGCAAACAATTCCAAGCACGTGGGAAGTAGGAATATTTGAGGATAAAACTGAAATTAGTCTGTTATAAAATAATCAAATGAAAACCAAAACATAGGAATGACAAGGAAAAATCTAAGTCTGATAAGGGAATAACACAGAACACACACACACCTCATAACTTCAGGTGTAACTAGACATAAGGAAGAGGCCAAATTAATTATGAGATAATATTATGTGCAACCCAGAGATAATACCTCTGAAGTTCCACAGAAAATTATTTTCCAGAAGAAATACAAATCACACAAAACTGCCTAATGACTCTAACACAGCAGTAATCAAATACAAAGCAGGGAGTAAGAGGTAACTACACTTTATTTAAAAATGCGGGAATGACCATGCATTTAAAAATTATTTATTTATTAATTTTTTGAAAGTCAGAGTTACAGAGAGAAGGAGAGGCAGAGAGAGAGAGAGAGAGAGAGAGAGAGAGAGAGAGAGAGAGTTCCATCTGCTGGTTCACTCCCCAGTTGGCCACAATGGCCAGAGCTGCACTGATCTGAAGCCAGGAGCCAGGAGCTTCTTCTGGGTCTCCCATGCAGGTGCAGGAGCCCAAGGACTTGGGCCATCTTCCACTGCTTTCCCAGGCCACAGCAGAGAGCTGGATCAGAAGTGGAGCAGCTGGGATTCAAACTGGCGCCCATATTCAACGCCTGCACTGCAGGCATCCGCTATACCACAGTGCTGTCCCCTGCAACGGATCTCTTCTAAATGGCCTCTAACTCCAAGGAAACTTCAAAAAGTTGGTGGCACATGGAATTAAAAGATATATTTATTTGGATGCAAAAAATCCAAATCCATGCATTCAAAAGATCTTCAAAAAGTTCATGAAAATACATGTTACAAAATAACTATGTTTGGGCTTCACATTCTTTTGCACCAAAACAAACATATCTTTTACATTCCATGTTCCGCCCATATTTTGAAGTTCCCTCTTGTTCAAGTGCTTCGTTTTGATCCTGGGATCTTCTTTTTACTCTCTTGTGAGTGATCAGATTAAGTCCTGTGGCTTTTTCAGACTCTTATAATGAGGATAATCACAACCTGTAGCTGATAAGGATCCAGGTGAGTGAAATCATTGATTCAACTCAGAGGCAAACAAATTGTCATTTTTGCCTAATGGCTCCTGGCTGGTCCTGTGCTGTGAGGGACTTAGTATTGTGCCTGTACTGTTAGCAACAACATGAAGAAAATATATCATTTCTTTGTCATTTAAAACAATTTAGTGTTTTCTTTCTCTTACTAACAAAAACCTTAAGTGTGATAAAATGTTCTTGGTTGTCAATTCTGAAAGATAATTACATGAGGGTTAGCTATATTATGCCTTCTTTTCTTTTTAGAAGTTTTTATTGAAGCAGAAAATGCATGCAAAAAGCCAATGTGTGACAAGTGAACAGCATTCTTTGAAAATTAATCGTGGGCATAGCTTATGTAAGTTTTGTGTTACACCCTCTTCCTGTCAGTAAAACGTCTAACAGATTGTGTACATATGTGTCTGTGTCTTGCTCTGTTTCTGGAGAGCTGGGGGTAAACTCTGACTAGCACGCCACTGGCCAGAGGCAGCAACTGGTAATGCTAGCCCCAGGCCGGGTGGGAGCCACTGCTGGGGTTTATTGCCCCAGAGCTTGTTATTTAAAACATAATGAATGGCATGTCAACAGTGAGGACTTGAGGTTTCACCTACCAGCTCAGAACTCATCGTGTGCTTGAGGGATTGGTCTGGCCCCGCCATGCCCTCCGGTGGCAACACTTCACTTGAGTTAGGCCACGGCGGGCTTTCTAGGTGCATCCAGGGACCACCCAGTGGACCCCCAGCCCCTCCCTGTTGCCCTCCGACCCTGTGCTGAGTGCCAAGCACCGCTTGTTCCGTGTCTGTGCTGTGGATTTTCTCTGTTCTTTACTTGTCTCGTAACAGCACAAGCTGAACCACAGATCCAGAAACTTGGCAACAACAGCTCTAAATTATAATCAAATGAATTTTCATTTTTTTAAAGATGTATTTGAAAGGTGGAGAGACAGAGAGAGAGAGAGGCAGAGAGAGACAGAGACAGAGAGAGACAGAGAGAGAGAAAATATGTTCCAACTGCTGATTCACTCCCCAGATGGCTGCAATGGCTGGGGCTGGGCCAGGCCAAAGCCAGGAGTCAGGAGCTTCTTCGGAGTCTCCCATGTGGGTGCAGGGGCCCAAGGACTTGGGCCATCTTCTGCTGCTTTTCCCAGGCCATTAACAAGGAGTTAAATCAGAAGTGGAGCAGCCAGGACTCGAACCGGTGCTCATATGGATATGGGATGCCGGTGTTGCAGGTGGTGTATTAACCAGCTATGCCACAACACTAGCCCTGAACATTCATCTTCTACTGATTTAAATCCTATTCATCAACAATGATTTATCATATTAATCACTTAATTAAAACATACATGAAAGAGCTTTGAAACTATTATAAGCTACTAAAGGAAGATATCCGAAGGATAGACATTAATTTCTAACATATTTAATTTGATGCTTTATTAGTAAATATCCATAAAAATTCAATTTGTTACAGCTTCAGTAACTGGTGATATCTCTCTCTCTATATTTGTTATTTATCTTTTCACTTTTATCTTTCTAGCTTTTCTTGTCCTCTCTTTCCACCTTCTTTGCCTTTTGTCTATCACTTTAATGTTACCTCTGAAGTTCAAGGTCAGTAATGTGGTCATTATCCCTTTTTATTAAAATTCGTACTTTGGCCTTCATTTTGCCTAGTTTAAACACTGATATTATGGACTCATGCTAATTAGCCTGAATGGCCAAATCTCCCACCAATTAAGCAAATGTAGAAATTGCAGGTTATTTCGGTTTACTCTATGCTAAGGTTTAGAGGAAAATAATGTGATGAATGAGATCTTTGATGAATGCCATCAACCCAGGACAACCTGTTATCTCCTCATAGAAGTATTTCTTAGTGTTACGGTATCATGAATGGAATCACGTTTCAAGTTCACTGCACTCTAGGTTTTGACCACAATTGTCAGATTCTTTATGTTCCAACTTAACTTTCTCTATGTTCCAACTTATTGATAAATTGGGCATCTGTATGTACAATGTATGTACAATGATGATGAGCCAGTTTTAAGTTTGTTTTTTTTTTGTTTGTTTGTTTTGTTTTTTTTTTTTTGACAGGCAGAGTTAGTGAAAGAGAGAGAGAGACAGAGATAAAGGTCTTCCTTTTCCGTTGGTTCACCCCACAATGGCCGCTGCGGCCGGCGCACCGCGCTGATCTGAAGCCAGGAGCCAGGTGCTTCTCCTGGTCTCCCATGCGAGTGCAGGGCCCAAGCACCTGGACCATCCTCCACTGCACTCCCGGGCCACAGCAGAGAGCTGGACTGGAATGGTGTTATAAACAATCATTAGGTTCCCAGGCTAGCCCCTTAGAGTAAGCAAATACGATTGTAATGGTACCAGACTATGTCCTAGTTTCTGGAAAGAGAGAAGGAGGAGGAGAGGGAAGAGGAAGATGAGGGAGCAGCAGGGGGAATGGGGTGGAATGAAGGGTAACGACACACAGAAAGGGAAGGGAAGGAGAGAGGTGCTAAAGGGAGGAGCTTTTCCTGGGGTTCCACCTGTACACTCAGAATTTTGAGATTTATGCCTTTTTTTTCATATCCTCCCATGGTCACTTCTGCATCCCTGTCTTTGTGATCCCAGTGCCCTCAGTTAGCCATCAGGTCCAGCCTCCTCAAGCCTGTCTTCCCTCCCTCTCCCAGACTCTCCAAACTTCCACTTCTCAGCATATCTGTTCCCAGCAAGGTATTGGGAAAACACCAGCCTGAGATAGACTAACATCGTGTGCAATTCGCAGCCCCCGAAACCTCCGAGATCCACCATTTTCTGCTCAGAGGAGTTCCAGGCAAAGCAGTTAGAAAATAAAATAAAAACAGAAGTTCTCTCTCCCCTTGGTTCTCTTTGGACGGTTTCAGTCCCCCATGGTCAATGGCAATCTGACAATAATGAATGGAAAATTCTGGAAATAAACAGTTCATAAATTTTAGACCTCACACTGTTCTGGGTAGCATGATGATAACTTGTGGCACTCCTTTCCACCCTGCCCAGGGTGTGAATGCTCCCTTTGTCCAGTCTATACACCCTGTGTCCATTACCCATCACAGTTATCAAACTGCCTATGGTGGTACCAGAGTGCTTTTGTTCAAATTACTCTTGGTTTACTCCATAAAGCCCCCAAAATGCGAGAGTAATGATGCTAGCAATTTGGATGTGCCAAGGAGGAGTTGTAAAGTGCTTCCTTTAATGGAAGTACAATAAGATATATATACACACATATATATGTATATATATACACATACATACATATATACATCTATCTATATATATATAGAGAGAGAGAGAACCACAGTCCCCTAAATTTTATCTCAGTAAATGTACTGTGTAGTTGTTCTATTTTGCATTAGTTACGGTTATTCATGTCTTACTGTGCCTGATTTGAAGTGTTACCAATGATATGTTTGTATATCACCTACAGGTCCTGGTACTATCTGCCCTTCCTGGTATCCTCTGGGGGGCTTGGAAATGCATCCCCCTTGGATAAGCAGGGCCATTGTTAATACTGATACCCATGGAGTCTTCCTGCCTTCCAGGAGGGACCCCCATCTCATGGCCTTATCCCCACATTTCACGTGCAGGCAGGACATGGTTCAATGTTAGTAAATGACCGTGACGACACAGCTTGCGTTGCTTGCCACTGGGAACGTCTTAAAGTAAGAGAAATCCGGGAAGTCGTGGGCGGTGCTGGTGACGTTCTCCACACTGTATGATTTTAAGGACGAGTCCCTGTTGAAGAGAGCCACGTCCAAGAAGGAGATGTGCAGACACGACGGCCAGCCTTCGGTGTCACCGTCCCCGCCGCCGCGGATCAGTAAGCTCTGCTCGGCCGATGCATACTTGCTCTCGGTGTTGATGCGGAGCCGCCTCAGCCCACAGATGGCCAGGTACGCGGCGGGGAGGGTGTTGGTGCTGCACAGGGCGAGCTTCAGGTCCTGGACCAGCGTGAAGTTCAACAGGCGGCCCAGGGCGGACGTGTCCGTGAACCAGACGGTCAGGTGGCCGTGGTAGCTGGCTCGCTCCACCGCCAGAGGCAGGGCCGTTTTGCAGCTGCACATCAGGTTGGCCAAACTGTAGTCACAGTCCCGGATGTCGGCGGAGCAGGTGCAGTTCCGAATGGCGTTTTCCCGGGCGAGAATCAGGGTGCTGTTCTTCTGGCCCGCGGTGCCGCGCTGCAGGACGAAGACCCCCAGGGTGCCGAGCAGAAGGAGGCAGTGCCCGGACGGCGGCCCCATTCTTGCGTCATCAGCCAGTCCGTGGGAACTCACCTGAAAGGAAATATGCCGCTCTCTTATCACAGCCTCTCAACAGAAAGACACAGCGTCTGGAGGAGGAGACGGATGGAGGAGGAGTCCCCTGAGGCTCCCGCTGAGAACCTCTCTCCGGGGCAGTTCTAACACAGACAGGTAAAGCCTATGCTCAAGGTCCTTTTCCCAGAGCTTCCCGAGGGCGGACAGGCAGATCTCCCAACACTGCATAAACCTCGCAGCTCTGTCTGCTGACCGGACCAGGAGGGGAACACGCCAACAAGAGAGTAAGAAATAAGCGCTGATAAGTGCTCAGGATAAGGTGGGAAGTCATCCTATTTTAAAGAGAAATACCAATGCTGGGATTAAGGGGGTGAGTGCTCTCTGGTGCCTGGCATATAACAGATGAGTGGTCCTTATTTATGGGGTGATTGGAACAAGCTAAGCCTTGTGTGGCAGAGAGCATCAGACCCCAGGTCTATAAAAAAAATACTCTCTTCTGTACCTGGTCATTGACGAGAAGCCAAATATACAATTTAGTGCATCTGTATTTCCTGAGCACGTTAGGGATGGCAGGTCCTAGAGATGAGACCTCTGAGAGGAAGGGCCAGAGTCATGGACAGGGCCACCCAGGAAGTGCTGGGAGGGAGACGCAAGGGTCATTCTGGGAGATGAACGGTGTCCAAAGACAAGGATGACAGCAGGAAAGAAGTTAGGCAGCCCTGCCATCCTTAGGATGCAAACCGAGGCTGCAGGGACAGAAGAAAGCAGTGAGAAATCTGAGGGTGGCAAAGCTAAACACACCAGGGATCAGGTAGACAGGGAGGCAGCACACAGGTGGCTCCGCAGGGGGCTGGCACGTAGGGAAGGTGAAGTTGCCCTTAGCTCAGTAAGTTTGAGCAGCAGGTGAGATTTGGGTTCACAGCAATCGTAACTATACCCATCCACCCATCCATCTGCTCATCTGTCTGTCCACCAATTCATTCCTCCTTATGAAACTGACCTTACTTATTAATATTTCCCCAAATTAATAAGCTCTGTGGGTTCTTGCCACATATTCAGAGAAGAATGCTGAATACTGGCTCAAATAGACCAGGCAATGTGGTAAGTTTTTAAGGATTTTATTTAGTGAGAGAAATGGGTAGAGAGTGAGGGCTTTATCTAAGAGAGAAAGAAAAGTTAGAGACTAAGTTGGGGTCCATACCAAGCAGAGAGCAGGCCAGGAGCCAGCTAAGTGCAGCAAGCAGGGAGCTGGCACCCCGAAGGCACGGGCAGCAAAGGCAACAAAGGGCAACATGGGCCAAAAAGGGGAGGGTCCACCGTGTTCCAGGCCTTTGATCCACTTCCCAAGGGGAGTGGTTATGTAGCCTGACAGGCAGGTAGACGTACAGGTTGGGGGTTAGGTAGGGGCAGAGACCACACAGCGGGTGTGGTGAAGACGAGGTCTTCCAGCTCACAAATCTAATTCATTCTATCCTGTCTGCCTGCCTACATCACATATATTCAAGAAACATCTATGCAGACTTGACGGGGTAGCAGGTGCTTGGCTGGCATTGGGGATCCCGTCCCTAACAAGACAATCTGGGCCTCAGCACTCAGGGAGCTTATTTTTTTTTAATGCATTCGATTCTGAACCCAATTTGCTGCGGTATCAAGAGCCCAAGGTCCGGCCAGGCTTGCACCTGAAGACCGAGAGACTGCACAGTGAGGAGGGAAGAGGAGGGAAGCGTCAGGAGCCAGGCAGGGCCCAGCACGGGCTTTGTGCCAAGCTGTGGTCTAGGCGGAGCTGAAGAAACAAAGACAAGACAGACCTGGACCTTCCCCTCCGAAGCAAGCAAGGCTGAGCTGAGAAGAGCCACACTGAACACACAGTTACAAGAACACAGCAGAGAGATGGGTTAAATTCCATTTGGGGACCAAATAAGGCAGTTTGTGGTGTTTTGTGCTTATTTAGAAGTTGTCACTGGATTTTCTTTAAAAGGCTTTATTAATACGGACACTCTGCAATATAAAAAAAGAGCTTTGAGAAACTCAGAGACTCAGAATTCTCCCAAAACGAGAGGCTTCACGGCTGTAAATAGTTTTAGAATCCGGAGGTGACTAGGAAGGTATGGGGAATAATAATTAAGTGTGGGATAATTTTAGATGAAACTGACCCAGATTCCATCAGAGGTTTCTGGGACTTCATGTCCCCGTAGCCCTATCATGCCAGAACTGGGAATCCTGCCGATACTGTGGGCTCACTCTGACCCCAGCCTTCAAGAAAAACGCAGGGGGCTGGCGTTGTGGTGCAGCAGGTTCCCATAAGGGCTCCGGTTCAAGATCCAGCTGATCCATTTCTTATCCAGCTTCCTGCTAATGCACTTGGGAAAGCAGTGGAAGATGGCCCAAGTGCTTGGATCCCTGCACCCATAGGGGAGACCTGGAAGAGGCTCCTGACTCCTGACTTTGGCCCAACCCAGCCCCTGCCTTTGTGGCCATTTGGGGAGAGAATGAGTGGATGGAAGATCTGTGTGCGTGTGTGTGTGTGTGTGTCTGTAACTTGGCCTTTCAAATAAATAAATACTTTTTTAAAATAGAAAAAGGCAGGCAGGGGCATACATACATCAGCCCAGCACCTGGGGAAAAGCATCGGACTCACTCTCTCCGACGCTGAGAGTGTTCAGAGGCCCATGCAGCAGCACAGAGGTGGGAAGAGAGGATGCGGATGTGGGGAATGCATGGGACTAGACGTCCCCAAAGGACTTTGTTGGAAAGACTTCCCAGCAGTCCAGGTCCTGGCTGGACCTCAGGGTGGTCCCTGCCTCCTGGGCAACATGGAGTCCAAAGGCCAGAGCACAAGAAGCCTCCCCAGGGTGTACAGTGTGGGGCCCACACCCCGATAAGCATGGGGGCGGGGGTAGTACAAAGGGGTCAGCCGGACGTTTCTCTCCTTTAGGTCTGAATTTCTGTCTCTGGGTTTGATGAATGAAGACAGAACACACTTTGACAAAACACCCCCACCCCCACCCCGCGTGCAGGTGTGTGTCTCACTGCCGATTTAGGTTTGTCCCTTAAAGACTCAGGACTTGGAAGCTTGGTCCCCACAGCAGTGATGTTAAGAGCTAGGGGGACTAGAGGGAAGCAGTGATGTCATTGAGGACGTGACCATCAGAAGAAACTAATGTAGTTCTGTGGGACTGGTTAGGTCTCACAAGCAGGTGGTTGTAAAAGTGAACCTGGCCCATCCTCATGTTTTGCTTCCTGTCTTGCCCTGTGAGCTCTCCCTTGTGTGTGCTCCTGCCAGTGTCAGGCTTTTCTGGCTTTCAGCTTCCAACACGATGAGCCAAATAAGCCTCTTTTCATTATAAAGAGAATCAGCCTCATGTATTTCATTGTAGTATGTGTGGGATGTGCCCAATTCCAAACTGCTTCATTTGCTGGAAGACTCCTCATGTTCACCTCTCAGAATCTTCAAGGATTTTTCAGGGACTTGGGGATTCCATTTCTGAGAAATGTGCTTGCCCAGCTCCCCATTGGATCCTCAGCCCCCGGCTCCCAGCCCCCAGCCGCCTGCCCCCAGTACTGTCTCTTGCTTTAAATCTGAGACTGCCTGCTCTTTGCGGGGACAGCTCCCTGCCTTCTGGCTCTCTGGTTTTCCCAGTTTCTTCACTTGAGTCTTTTCCTGTAATTGCCTTTCCACTTAAAAAACTCACTTCTTTCAAATTAAACTCATTTCTGAAATACATTTTGGAATCACATTTGGTTTTTAATTACCAATAGGGTTTGGAGAATGTCATTAGGTTTTTCCACAACTCTATTTTTTTTTTGTCTCTTGTGTTAAGTCTACAGCTGCACAAACATCATTGTTTGTGGCACTGCAAATCTGTTTGGGGCAAATGGTGCACAGACTGTCCTCCCCCTGACTCCGTATCTCCTTCCTGGTAATATCTTGTAAACACAACTGGTCCAGTTTGAAGCATTCCTGTTGGAGCCCAGCATAAACATTATCTAAATGTTGGGTGTAATTCTAGATTGAGAAGGAATCTCTGTGGAATTTGTTTTGAAGCTGCTGATCTCTGTACCTGCTGAATTCAGAGGTCTTGGCCTTCGTGTACCCAGTTGCCAGTATCAACTGCCACGGGGATTTCTTCAGCTGCAATGCAATACAAAAATAATATTTAAGCTGATTTGGAATAGTTGCTATGGTTTTTAATCATATTCAGTGATTCAAAGATGGAATGATCGTATATAGCATTCAACATCATGCCTGAAAAGTTTCACTGCATTGGTACCACCTGCGTTGTTTAAAGTTTATTTATTTTAATTTTAAAGGCAGAGTTGCTGAGAGGGAGAGAGAGAGATTTTCTGTCCACTAGTTAACTTCTCAAAGGCCCACAATCCCAGAGCTGGGAGAGTCCAAAGCCAAATGCCAGTTTCTCCAGCCAGGTCTCCCGTGTATGATAGGAACTCAAGTACTCGCGCCATCATCACTGCTTCCCAGAGTGTGCATTAGCAGGAAGCTGGATTGGAAGCCGAGGTGAAACTCAAGCCCAGGCCTCCAGCATGGGATGCAGGCGTTCCAAGTAGTGGCTCAACCCTCGGCCCCAATACCTTCCCTTACCTGAGTTTGGTCGTGGTTGCATACATTACTGTGTCTTGCAGTGCAGGATTGACGGATGCTTCCAGTGCCCACCAGTGACCATGTTCCCTTTTCCTGCCTACTGGACTTCATTCCCAAGCTTGTTGCAGTGGCTTGGGGCCACGTAACTGAGTTCTTCCACTGGTGGAAGATTCCGTGGAGGACTAGGGGGCCTTAGAGGGTGGCAGAGCTATAGATAAAGGCTGGACTCCCTGGATGACTGGATGGAACAGAGCACAGCCTTCTCCCCATCACTGGCATTCAACTGCCATGTGGGAGGAAGAGACCTTGACTTCTCCAAGCCATTGGATAATATCTTGATGCTGGTCACAGTAGTTGGCCTCCCCTAACACAGAAGGTGCTAATAGTATATTGCAATTGAAAAATTTTACATCTTCTTTCCTCAAAAGAAAATGAGAAATTAACATGTAAACAGTATGTGTTTGATGACAGCAAACGGCCTCAATCATTGGAAAATCAAAAATCAAAACAAAAAAAAAGTCATTACTGTCTGCTAGGGATTTGACATTTGCCCAAGAGAACTTGGAACATACTCTGGGAACAAACAACTACAAGGGGACTTCAAAAAGTTCATGGAAAAAGGGAATTTAGAAATAAGTTTATTCTGGTGCAAAATATTTTGAAATCCACACGTAGTTTTTTTTCTTTGTAATATGCATTTTCCAAAACATTGTGGCAGCTCCTTTATAATAAGACAGCATGATTGACTGCCTGTAAAGGATGCAGGTGAAGTGCTGGGTGGAAGAAGTGGAAAGAGCTCCCCAAAAGGGGGCGCTGTTTGGATGAGGTTGGGAAGGGATTGGGGCTGGGGAAGGGAGGCAGTGTAGAGGCAGGTAACCTGAGTGGCTCTGCAGCCCATGGCGAGTGGAGAGTGTGTGCCAGACGGCCAGGGGACATGAGCAAGACAGTGAGATGGGACCTCACCGGCCAAGCTAAGGACTTGTATTTCATGCTGGAGCAATTTGGTCTCCACACTCCTTGGATCTGCACCCCACCCACAGATAGTGTAAAATCCCTCCCCAATGGATAGAACTTTTTATTTCTAAAGACCATATATATAAAATCATATAAATATAATCTACATTATAAAAATATATCACCAGTAGGTTTTTTTTTTTTTTTAATTTAAGACACACTGTGTTTTGGCATAGTTGCTTAAGCCACCACCTACGACACTACACCCCAAATTAGAGCAACAGTCTTGCTGCTCTGCTTCTGCTCCAGCTCCCTGCTAATGCACCTGAGAAAGCAGTGGAAGGCGGCCTGAGTGGTTGGGTCAATTGCCACTCACGTGGAGCTCCGGGCTCCTGCCTTCAGCCTGGCCCATCCCTGGCTGTTGTGACTATTTGGGAAGTCAACCAGCAGATGACCTGTGTGTGTGTGTGTCTTTCCCTCTCTCTCTGTCACTTTGCCTTTGAAATAAATCTTTTTTTAAAATTAAGATGAAAAAATGAATACAGCGAGGCCAGTGCTGTGGCGAAGTGGGTAAAGCCGCCACCTGTAGTGCCAGCATCCCAAATGGGCGCTGATTTGCGTCCCGGCTGCTCCACTTCCGATCCAACTCTCTGCTGTGGCCTGGTGAAGATGGTCCAAGTCCTTGGGACCTGCACTCTTGTGGGAAACCTGGAGGAAGCTCCTGGCTCCTGGCTTCAGATCAGCACAGCACCGGCTATTGTGGCCATCTGGGGAGTGAACCAGCGGATGGAAGACCTTTCTCTCCCTGTCTCTCTCTCTCTGTGCCTCTGCCTATCTATAACTCTGACTTTCAAATAAATAAATATTTTTTTTAAAAAATGAATGCAAGTAAAAGTTTGGGGGCTGGCATTTAGCTTAGTGCTTACAGATGTCTATCCGTATCCTCTGTCAGAGTGCCTGGGTTCAGTATTTGCTCTCAGCTTCCTGCCAAGGCAGATGCTGGGAGGTAGCAATGATGGCTCAAATGACTGGGTTCCTACCATCCATGTGGGAGACCTGGATTGAGTTCCTGGCTCCGGGTCCCAGCACCCCAGCCATTGCAGGCATTTGGGGGTTGAATCAGCAAATGGGAGGGGTTCTCTCTCTCTGTCTCTGCCTGTCTGTTTATCTCTAACTCTCTCTCTATCTCTCAAAGAAAATAAGTGAAATAAAAGTTTGAATATTTTCAGCTCCATCCCACTCATTTGGCCTGAGCATCCCCTTTGATGTTAGCACCCCATTAGGGGTCCCTGCAAGAGGCAAACCCCGGGAGTGAAGGTTTACAGCAGGGGAGAGTGACGTGACCGCTTGTTTAGGAAGGCATCCGAGGATGCCTGGTAGAGACTGAGGAGGGGAGGGGTGGAGGAGGCCAGAGTTAGGGCAGTGAATTCTAAGTAAGAATGCTAGCTCTTTGTATTTCCATCAGCTGACTCCTAACTCAGACCCTCAGCGTGAATCTGTCTCAGTAGCTGGACCCCTCGGTGGTACAGAGACCTGAGGGTCAGGCTAAGAGACAGGGATGAGGGACCAGGCCCATTCCATCCTGTGGGCGTGCAGCTGAGAGACCCTCAGAGGGACCCGATGGGGTGGAGCCCAGCTGGGCAACACTGGGAGCTGTTTGTTGTCTTGTTCTTGGCCTCCCTACATGGCTGGCTCAAGCCGATGCCCCGCCTGGAGACATGCGTTCTGCTCCTGGAAGTCACAGCTCAGTTCCTTGTCCGTGAGGAAGGAGCCCTTGGCTGGCCTTGTTAGGACGGGCAGCAAGCCCACCTGCTGCAGTCTCTCTCCCTCACCGTGCCTTCTCCCTCATCCCAAGGTCATCCATCTCCCCCAACCCTCCGCCCCTCCCTTGGTTCTTTCCAGTTGCCCAATGCTGACACCTGCTCTCACAGGAGGGTCTGTTATCAGTTGTTCATGCCTTCCCAGGAATTTAAACCAACCAGTTCCTGCCCAGCGATAGTTCACATTAAGCCTTATCCGTGCCTTGCTCCTTGTTAGAGGGGTCACAAGGACTAAACCAAAAGTACAGGGGGGGTGGGGGGAGAGTAGGGGGTCCCCTGTTCTCGGGCCCAGGTCCTGCCTGTCTGTGGCTGTGCATTCAACCTTCCTGCTAAGTCAGGGGGACTGTGGGCTCCTCTGGACCACGTGGGCGAGGTGCTGGAGAGGGGCTATGTGAAGGCGTAGGGCCCTGAAATAAATCTCCTGGGGAAAAAGAATGGTCAGCATTTTTCTTTTCTCTGGCCATATTCCACAAATGCACCGGAGAAGCTGGGGTGGAGAGAAACGCTAGGTACGATGGTGTTTTAGAAAGGAGGGATGTCCTGGTGTCTACTATTTCAAAGCTGTACAGTTGGACGTGAATTTGGGTCTCCCCCCGTCCCCATGCTTTCTTCCTGTGATAAGTGTTGTCTTGTCTTTCTTCTTCACGTTCCACAGTAGCAGACTGCCCACTCCTGGTGTGAGCCACTGAATTTTCGCAGGCTCTTAGGCGTGTCTCACCCTGAAGGCACCACCCCACGCACGCCACAGCATCCTTTTGGCTGTGATTGACAGAGAGCACTGTGACAGAGAGGAGATCTGTTCACTGTGACTCAGATGCGATTGCTATCATTTGATTTATGAGTAGGATCTAAACTATATGATGTCTTCTGAGATATTTGCTCTCTAAAACAGAGCAGGTAAATGTTGGAGTCCCTGTACGTTGGAATTTAGGCAAAATTAGCTTCAGGCATGCAATTTGGGTCTTAAGAGGACGCAACTTGCAAAAAAAAAAAAAATCAAGATTGTTCTTGTTCAATTCACTATATGTGGTTGGACCAATCAGAGGAACTTTCTGGGTTTCATTTCTCTCAATAAAACATAGGATGATAATCCAGCCACCTAAGGCTATATTAACAGTGAAGCAAGTTGACTGCAGTAATAAACATATACAAATCTCTTAGTGTTACCCATAAGTACTAATTCTATCTAAGTAAATTACAAAAGACAGTGTTGGAGTCCTCTTCATAAACTATGACTTTGTAATCAGAATTATGGTAATATAAAACTATAATAATAATATAATAGCATGCTCTGTTAGGGCATCCCCCCAAAAAATGTAAAGTAACTGGCTCATTTCATGCATTAGTTGTATCAAAACTTTGAGTAGAGAATAGGTTCAACAAGGAACATTGATCTATTTGCACAAGTTTTCCTGTGACAAATCAAATCAGATTTGCAAATGTGCTCCTCTTCACTGTGGGCATTGGAAGTATCCCTTATCCAAGACACTCGGGACCAGACCTGTTTCAGATTTTGAATATGTTTGGATTTGGAATATTTGCACACACATAATAAGATGTCTTGGGGATGGGGCACAAATAAAGCACAAAATTCATCTATGTTTCACATGTACCTTCTACACATGGCCTGAAGGTGATCTTACACCTTATTTTGTATGTGTGCCTGAGTTTTGACTGACTTGTCACGTGAGGTCAGGTGTGGAATTTTTCACTTGTAGCATGTGTGGCCACTCAAAATTTCAGATTTCAGAGCATTTCAGGTTTTGGATTTTTTTTTTTTTGACTAGGCATGCTCAACCTGTAGTGAACTAGCCTGGGAAAGAGAAATTAATTATTCAAATCTTGTTTCTACTCATTTAAATATATGTAGAATGTTTAGAGGAACAGCAAGAAAATGGGATGTGATCAGAGCAAGGGACTTCCTGATGTGATTTAGCTAAGGACATAGAGATGAGAAGACCCTGGACTATCTGAACAGGTGCAATGTAATCACCAGGAGCTTTGTAAGACAGACCCAGGACAAGGCAGAGAAGAAAAGAGGGCTGTGACAGCTGAAGCAGAGATGCGAAAGAAACAACCATCGGCCACCTCTAGGAACTGGAAGAGGCAAGGGATGGATTTGCCCTGGGGGTCTCTAGCCCTGCTCACAGGTTGACTTGTATATATATGTATATACACACACAAGGAATATTTGGTAGCCATAGAAAGAATGAAATCCTGGAATTTTCAGCAACATTGATGGAACGGAGGTTACTACATTAAGTGAAATATACCAGACACAGCAGAAAAGACGGTGTGCTGTCTCTCAAATGTGGAATTTAAAAAAAATCTGAACTTAAAAGAGTAATTGTACAGGGGTGACAGGGTAGAGGAAAGATGGCTAAAGGGAGGTTGAATAAGGGGTACCAAAACAGTTAGATCAATCATGGATTCCGGCACTCCACATCAGTGAGACTACTATAGGTCATGATGATGGATTATACTCTGTGGAAAGAACTGGAAGAGAGGAGGGGGCAGCCGCCATACACAAAGAAAAGATAGGAAATAGAAATGCTCATTGCCTGATTTGATCAGCTTGCACTGTATACGTGGGCTGGAACATTGCATAAGATCCCATTACAAACTGCAAATCTCATGTATTAATCAAATTTTTAAAAACCATCATTTTTGGACCAATCGTCTCAACCCATCTTTATTCATGGCCATGCAGTAGCTGCTGACTGCTTCGTATGTAACCTATTACTTTCATTGGACTGGATCATAAGCCACATGAAACAGTTAGCAACCACTGCACAGCTAGACTGGGGCAGCTGTGTCTCCCTCACTGTTCTTCCGAAGCACCAAGTTCACGCTCTCATAGAGTGGTGAGTCATCCTGATGCATCTCAGGACGTCTTATGAGTTGAAGGGGGATTGTCCCCAGGTGCTTATTTGGAAAGTACAATTGTTGAGGAAGAGAGAAAAGGAGAATGAAGACAATGCATGGAGGCCGGGGTGGGATGAGCAGAGGGATGGGGGCAGAGGCATTTGTGTCTCCTCAGCCCAGACTTCCACCTTGGACCAAGTCTTGTGGATCTGCAGGCAGAGGCTACATGAATTGCTTTGAGAACTCTGAGCTATAGGGTACAAGGGGCCCTGTCCAGGATGACGCCGAGCGGAAGACAGAACCATTCTCATCGCTCTGCACTGAACCCAGCACAGCTCTGGCACCACGAGGACTGAGGTGAAGGCAGCAGCACTTGGACCATGCAGGAGAGCAGCCAGGGGACTTGCTCTCTGATCACTGAACCATCACTGCTCATTGGCGAAGGCAAAGATAGTCAAAGTCCAATGGCGATCAGGGACGGAGCAGGCGGAAGGACCACTGTGCCTAAACAAGAACCTCCTGGGGACGCTAAGGAATATGGGGAGGGGATTCTGTTGGGTAGATGTGGTGGTGAGGAGGAAGCAGGAACCTGCATCAGGTGGGTAGAAGCACGAGGCAGCAAAGCTGTTAGCGTGACTCTGACCTTCTCTGTGCCCTCTGGCTGCTGAACCAGGGCCTCTTCATCCCTGGCTGGGTTACTGCTTGCAGATCCAATTGCTCGAATCACAGAACCAGTCCCAAGTGCTCAGACAAGGTGAATGCAAATCAACTAAAAGGCAGCGAATTTGTATTTTGAAAATGCTGAGCTCAACCGGACAAAGATTTGCTCATTGGATGCTGGGCCCCTTGCTGTTGGCGTGCTAGAGATGCCAGGTTTCTGTTGTGACACAGATCTAATCTTGTTGCTGACTGGGGGTCTCCCCAGTCCTAGACTAGCACAGCACCCGATGCACGGGGGGTGCTTCAGGCATATTGATGTTCTCCAAGTGAATCCCTACAGCATCTAAGTAGCAAAGTATGTTATTGGTCCTTAACTACCTCTTTAGCCTTTTACCTCCAAGAATGGTGGGGTGTATCACATTATCAAATCAACAAGCAAAATTCATCTTCTACAGCAGGAATTTCATAGCATGGTGTAGGCACGACAGGGCACCCACAGTGGTTTTCGTGTATGGATACAGGGTGGAGACTTTACCTTACTTTCTTGTCATTTGGCTGGATATCGTACTCAAAAACCATTGAACAGTATCTGGCAAATATCCTGGGGGGCACCCGACCTCCAGCGACTTTACCAAAAAGTCTATTCCAAGTTCACAATGGTCTTGCTTCTAACAGGGTCACTTGTTGCTGGAATAGGGACCATAAACCCCAAGTCAGGACCCCTAGTCACTGTCCACACCCCTCCCAAGCCCCCAGGGGAACGTGACCAGAGTTTATACTCAGTTGTCCCTCAGTCTCCATGGGAGATTGGTTCTTGGACACCCCCCACCCCCCGCCATGGATGCCAACATCTGTGGCTGTTCAGGACTTGTGTGTAAAGCGGCACAGGATTTGTGCGTAAGCTGTCCATATCCCCTCCTGTACTTGAAATCATCTCCCAATTGCTTATAATGCCCGAGACAACGTTACTGCTATGTACATAGTCATTAGACTGTGTTGCATAAGGAGTAATGACAAGGAAACAAAGTGTGCCCATGTTCAGATATTTTCTATCTGTGGTTGGCTGAATTTGTGCACCCAGAACTCACAGAGATGGAGGGTCAGCTGTACCCTGGCCTCACGGGTACTTGTGAGCACCAAAAAGCCATTGCCCCAATTACCTGAGCTGAGGGTCTGCTGCAAAACTCCCCCACGGCCAACACGGAGCTAACTCAGAGAGAGCATTACTCAAATTACAGGGCCGGTGTCACAGAGGGGGAGGTTGCCAAGGAAAATGAGTCAGAGGCTTGGCCCTTTGCTGGGAGATGAGAAACCAGAAAAGGTGGGCAGCACTTTAATATTTTAATTGCCTGCTTCCAGGACAATAAAAGGGGATTCAGATCTTCCTCTCACAGGGGTACTTTGTTCCCTTCTCAAAGTGCCCTGGCTCCTACCTTGAGATGTAAGCTTGGGCTTTTCCCTTTCATCTGTGTTCAAGTTAAAGTTCAACCATTCTGTCTGAGAAAAGAATTCCATTTTCCTCTGGTGGTTTCAGTTACAAGTGGTGGAACCCTCAGATGTTTAAACCTTATTGCTTTCTTGAAAGATTTGTAAGAGATTTAAAGTCTCTTTTGGGAAGGACACCTAAAAGCAGTGTGGTTCCCTGAATGGGGACCTCAAACAGAAGAAGGCATGAGATAAAATCTGTGGAAACCCACATAAAGTATGGATTAGTTTAAAATAATAATGGATCAGTAGCGGTTCATTCTTGGTGAGCAATGTACCAAGCTGAGATGCTAACTCTATATGGGACTTCTTTGTATTGTCTTCACAATGTCCTGAAAACTATCCTAAAATAAGTTTATTAATTTTTTTGCAATCTTGTCTCCTGATTCATGGATGACTCCTTGAAGGTGAGTGGTGCTCCAGCTGAAAATTTGGGCTACATACAGCACCCATGACATGGGCTCTGGGCACAACCCCAGATGGGCTCCTCAGACCTCCTGGCCACAGGAAAGATTTGGGTTTCTTGAATGAGCTGGGAGCCTGTAAATGGGAAGTAGACTTTGCATGGGAAATAGATCAAAGCTGGGAAAGGTGCGGCATCATGAGATATTGTGGGAACCAGTCGGGAAGAGTGTGTGTGTGTGTGTGTGTGTGTGTGTGTGTGTGTGTCACTGTTTCTCTGAACTTCCATTGTGTGTTTTCACTCTCTGTTCTGGACTCGATTCCTCTCTCACGCACCTCCGGCTGCTTTCTGTTCCATACCTGCTGAGAAAACGTCTTTATCTCTTAGAAGGTCTTCAAATCTCCCTTCCCTCATGAAATGTTAATAGGCTAGGGCATAGCTGACAGCTCTTGTTGGACTCAAACCTATTTTTCGGAGAGTGTCACATCCACCTACCCTAAAATAAATTTAAAAACTTTTAGAAGCGATGAGAATGGCCCCACAGGGAGCACCTGTCTGTGTCAGATTTTTAAGCCACTCCCAATCAGGGTCCTGCTGCTGTCACTCCATTGCCACATTTCTCGTGAGGTCCCCTGCGACTCCCTTCCCCCGGTGTGCAAGCCCAATGGTTGACTTCCTGTTCTCATTTTGCTTGACTTCTACCAGCATTTGACACAATTGCCTTCTCCTTCCTCTTCAGGGAAGAATTTCGGGTTCTTCCAGGACACCACATTCTCCTGGTTTTCTTGCTGCTATGATGGTCACCCCCCCTCAGCCTCCTAGGTTGGCATCAAGTCTTCTTCCACTAACACTGCTGTGTGCCTTCCACTCAGGGCCTGGCTCTCTTCTCCATGGACCTCCACACTCTCGGTGGTTGCCCACAACCCCATGGATTTAAATGCCATCCATTGTTGACGAAGAACCAAGATAGACCTCTAACTACTCACCGCTTCCCTGAACTTCATGCCCCAACGTCTAAGAGACGTCACGTACAGCTGAGACTCCCAGGTGTCACGCAACATTCATGTGTTGTAACCACTATTGCTCAGTATGGGAGGTGGGGCTTAGTGGGAGGTGTTTGGATGGCAGGGGTGGAGGCCTCATGAAGGGTTAATGCCCTTCTCTTATTAGCGAGCTCTCAGGCTCATGGGACTGGATCAGCAGGCTGTTACAAGGAGAGGCAATCCCTGGTGTGCGCCCCTTTCTTTCCTTTTCTTTTCTTTGTTTTTTTTTTTTTTTTTTTTTTTTTTTTTTTTTTTTTGACAGGCAGAGTGGACAGTGAGAGAGAGAGAGACAGAAAGGTCTTCCTTTGCCGTTGGTTCACCCTCCAATGGCCGCTGTGGCCGGCGCACTGAGGCCGGTGGACCGCGCTG
Organism: Oryctolagus cuniculus; assembly: GCF_051225735.1. Classification (NCBI taxonomy): domain Eukaryota; kingdom Metazoa; phylum Chordata; class Mammalia; order Lagomorpha; family Leporidae; genus Oryctolagus; species Oryctolagus cuniculus. Next base: position 12,181,561 of record NC_142870.1, on the reverse strand, counting down.
ATCTGAAGCCAGGAGCCAGGTGCTTCTCCTGGTCTCCCATAGGGTACAGGGCCCAAGCACTTGGGCCATCCTCCACTGCACTCCCGGGCCATAGCAGAGAGCTGGGACAGAATCCGGCGCCCCGACCGGGACTAGAACCTGGGGTGCTGGCGCCACAGGCGGAGGATTAGCCTAGTGAGCCGCGGCGCCGGCCAAGCGTGTGCACCCCTTTCACAACTCCTCCTTGTCCTTCTGCTTTCCACCAAGAGTTGAAGCGGCAGGAAGCCCTCACCAGGGGTGCCCACCCAATTATGGACTTCCCAGGCTCCAGAGCTGTGAGCCAAAATCAACTTCTACTCCTTGCAAATTGCCCAGTCTTGGGTATTTTGCTCTTCCAACAGAAAAAAGACTAGGATATATGTAAAATATACAGCTTCTGATTCCCAAGACAATTCAGGCTCCCAAACAGAGGAGAAATGTTATTGCATCATTATTCTATTGTCCCTCAGCTGTGTGTTCCAGGACTAAGCTAGCTAGATATAAAAAATAGTCATTGATGACAGGTCATGTACTTCAAAACAAAATCGTGATGTCTCATGCCAAAAAAATGACAGATCATAGGGGCCGTCATTGTAGCGTAGCAGGTAAAACCATTGCTTGCAGTGCCGGCATTCCATAAAGGCGCTGGTTCAAGTCCCGGCTGCTCCACTTCCCATCCAACCCTCTGCTATGGCCTGGGAAAGCAGTAGAAGATGGCCCAAGTCCTTGGGCCCCTGCACCCGAATAGGAGACCCGGAAGAAGCTCCTGGCTCTGGATCCACCCAGTTCTGGCCATTGTGATCATCTGAGGAGTGAAGCAGCGGATGGAAGACCTCTCTGTCTCTCTGTCTCTCTCTGTCTCTGTCTCTCTCTCTCTGCCTCACTGTAACTCTGCCTTTCAAATAAATAGATCTTTAAAAAAAAAAAGACAAATCAGGAATGATACCTAATGAATTTTCAATTTATTAATAATATTTCATGAATATTTCTTTTATGCCAAGTAGTGCTCTAAGTGTTTCGCATGTTTTATATCATCTAAGCCTTGCAATCATCCTAAAGATATATACTATGGCCCCACTTTCACATCAGAAAATGGAGGCATGCAGAGGTGGCCAAGAACCTCTCTCAGAGCCAGTTAGCAACGGCCAACATTTAAACCCAGACAGCCAAATACACTGCGAGGAAGCTAGTGGGGCAGCAATGGGGAGGCCTGACTACAGCACATCTGTCACCATGGTGCCTTTCTACATGACATGGGTCCTCGTCAGAGTGAAGTCACCAATGGTTGCAAACCCTTCAGTAACTTCGATGACTTGGCGTCTGTCCCATGGTTTGGATCACAGGGGTTCAACTCCACAGCTTTGCCTGCTGCCCCTTGGGTCACACCCACAGAGCAGTGTGGTTTGTCCGTCCTGCTCACAGGGAACGCTCACTTACGGTGGCCCACAGGCTCAGGCACAAGGCCAAGGGCACTGGATCTTAAAGCTGGTAGTAGGAAAGCACTTCACAAAGTTCATGGAAAATGGAATGAAAAGGGAAGTTTATTTTGGTGCAACATTTTTTGAAATTCGTATTTTTTTTCCTAGTGCACATTTTCCGTGAACATTTTGAAGAGCCTTCATGCATGAAAAACACTGATGTGGAAAGGAATTTTCACACTTCCTTTCGTAAATGTTATTGGATTCTTATCTTTAGGAAATGTTCAATTTTTTCCAAAAAAATTAATGAAAAATCTTTTTTTCCCTTCAAACATATGACATTATTCAGTCTACAAGAAAAGCAGAAATTTCTCAAGGATCTCTGTTTTCAAACAAATGAGGTCTCTTCGGTATTTTAAAAGGAGATTAAAAAAATATATTGTACACAATACTCGTGAAACATTTCCTTTCCTCGATTTACAACAACATGCATTTTGCTAAAAACGCCCCCAAACATGCTCACAAACCAACGAAAAATGTGCAGGACCGGGGTCGCAGTACTAAAACGCTGCGCTCCTCTTGGCTTCATTATTCATCATTTACCATCTTTTTTCCACTTTTGGATAAAAAGACCGATTCAAGTCAACCGTCCCGTGCAAGTGCCAGCCCTCATCTGAACTTAGTTTCTTCTCGCCTTTCTGCGTTTTCCAGTGAGTAAACCCTGTAGAATCGAACACACAAATAGGCAGTAGCTATTCTACTCCTAACAGCAAGCATAGGGAAAAAGCCAGTGTAAGCAGAGGCTCTGAGAGCTCCCAGCTTTCTCTGTGGCCACAGTAAGGAGAAGAGATGGGAAACGGTCCTGTCTGAGGCTATTATTATCTCATGTCAAAGATCAGCTGAAAAGCATAGCCATGGGGATGGCGGGTATATCCGCCTCCAAGGAGTTCATCTATCGAGGGGCTGAGTGGGGAGATCATTTCATTCTTTGCTCAGTGTTTTTGGGAGTGTTTCCAGTTAAAGGCAGGATCTCGGTAAAGAGCAACGCATCTGCCTGGAAGCTAAAAAAAAAAAAAAAAAAAAAAAAAAAAGTTTCCCGGTGGAAGCCACCCCTAGGAGGTGCATCATGTTCAGGGAATGCAAATACTACGACCGTCTGAAGGTGTTTCTTCAGCCTCTCTCAGAATTCTCCTGCCACACAGAAATCCTGAAGCGATCAAAAGCTGTGGAACTAGACATGCTTAAAACAATCTTTTTTAAAAAGTGGAATTTACTCACATCTCTCCCTTGCACCGCGGGGCCGCTCCTCCCGGCTCGGCGGACCTTCGCCCTGGCTGGCCAGCTGGTCTCATCTGCGAGGCAGGCTGGAATTCGTGGCCTTGCACTTGCTGTTCTTTTCCGTGTTCAGAGGGCCAGCGGCCTGGTCATTTCCATGGCAACCAGGAGGAAGCTGCCGGCTTAGCAGTTTCATTACCCGCACAGCAGGGGAGAACCTGCCTGGGTGCTACTCTTTGGGGGGTGGGGCTCTAAAGAGGGAAGCTGTAAGAGAAACCTGGGAGGCTCCTGCTGAATACTGATCTGAAAGCCAGACACACACGTAGGAAATCCCAGGTGAGCCGGAAATCGAAGGAATTACATGTAGATTATGGAGATGCCTTGATCTTTGTATTTTCACAACACCTGCCTCCCTTTTTGGCCTGATGAGTGGATACTTAGGTTAAATGCCTGTAACCAGTGTCCTCTTACTATGAGTCCAAAGAGAAAATGCCCATTGCAGAGATCCAATGTCATTCTCCCTTCTTTGTTCAAGTATTGATTTCCACCATAAGACTAAGCTCCTTCCAGGGGCACTGACGGGTGGCACCTGCAGGTCTACATCCAAGTGGGGGTGTTTGGTCATTCCAGACTTCAGGAGATGGATTTCTGACTCCCTCATTGGGATGGGCACACAGCAATGCAGCTTCACAGACACCTTGGGAGGTGCCCAGGCCTGGAAGACCCTGGCCTTAGAGAAGTCCCTGGTGGCTGCAGCTGCCACTGTTTTGAATGATGAGCTTCTCGATGGCCTTGGCCTTGGGCACTCATCGTAGGCTGGCTGCACTTGGCCCTTTTTGGCGTGGTCTTCGTTTCTTATTTTCTTTGTCATAATGGAAGCAGGAGCTTTTCTTTTCTTTTTTTTTTTAAAGCTCATTCAAAAAGGGTTTAAATCCACAAAACAAATACATGCATGAAGAATATTCTGCATACATTAACTGGTGTCTTAGTTCACGTGGGCTGCTGCAACAAAAATACCATACACTGGGTGATTTATAAACAACACAGCTCTGGAGGCTGGGAAGTTCAAGGTCAAGATGCCAACAGGTTTGGTGTCCAGCGAAGGCCCATTTTCTGGTTCACAGATGGCGCCTTCTAGCTGTTTCTTCACACAGTGCGAGGAAGAGAGTTCCAGTGTCTTTGGCATGGTCCCCACGCAGGAGGGCTCCACCTCGGTGACCTAACCGCTTCTAAAGTCTTCCACTTCCTGTGTTCCAATGTATGCATTTTTGGGACACAAACATCCAGTCCTTAGCAACTGATGAAGGCTCACTAAATATGGGAGAAATCAGGTGGGCAGTGATGATGGAAGAAACATTAGGAGATTAGTTGATTTTTTTAATTACTTGGATATAGATTATCCAGTTTTTTTTTTAAACTTATTTATTTATTTGAAGGGAAGAGTGAGAGAGAGAAAGAGAGAGAGAGAGAGATTTTCCATTCTCTATTTCACTCCCTACATGGCTGCAACAGGCAGGACTGGGCCAGACTGAAGTCAGGAACCAAGATCTCCTTCTGGGCCTCCTATGTGGGTAGCAGGGCTCTAAGCACTTGGGCCATCTTTTTCTGCTTCTCCAGGTGTATTAGCAGGGATCTGGATAAGAAGTGGAACAGCCAGGACTCAAACCCGGTACTCTGATATGGGATGCCAGCATTGCAGGCAGCAGCTTAGCTTGCTGTACCACAATGCCAGCCACTATGCAGTATTTTAAAGAAAAGAGCAGAAGTCCACTAATACATTTATTATTCATCTAATGAGTCCTACCACACTCCTGCACTGTGCCAGTAGATTGAAGGGATGCAGAGACAAATGTTACGGTTCTCACCTCTAACGAAGTTACACTGCAGAAGGAGTGATTAGGAGTGTGGGAATTGATTGTGAGAAAAGTTAGAAGAGGGGAAAAAATCTAATACATCAAGTCTTGGAGACGGTGGGGTTACCTTTTGCCAGGGCAGTTGAAGAAGTATTTACAGGCAGGCACCGCGGCTCACTAAGTTAATCCTCCGCCTGTGGTGCTGGCACCCGTGGTTCTAGTCCCTGTTGGGGCGCCGGACTCTGTCCCAGTTGCTCCTCTTCCAGTCCAGCTCTCTGCTGTGGCCCGGGAGTGCAGTGGAGGATGGCCCAAGTGCTTGGGCCCTGCACCCCATGGGAGACCAGGAGAAGCACCTGGCTCCTGGCTTTGGATTGGTGCAGTGCACCAGCTGTAGTGGCCATTTGGGGGGTGAACCAACAGAAGGAAGACCTTTCTCTCTCTCTCTCTCTCTCTCTCACTGTCCAACTCTACCTTTAAAAAAAAAAAAGAAGAAGAAGAAGAAGTATTTATGGAGAGACAGCATGTGAGCCGGGAGGGCTAGGGTCTGTGTGGTCAGATAGAAAGCACACTCATGCCTCTTTGGAAGACTTTCCCGTCAATGGAAGATGTGAGTTGATGGGAAAACTCTTTTTGCTTTCCTGACGCAGGCATTTCTGACACACATGACTTCTCGGCTGCTCCACAGATCAAGGAACCCTAACAGCTAAGAACATTGCTGGAGCAAGGGTTTGGAAATGGGAGAGTCTCGGGCCTATTTTGCTGTTTTGAAACCTGGTGAATCACAGTCAGGATAAAGGGAATTGGGAATATAGTCCAATAGGGTTGGTGTTTAATTTCAGCAAAGCAAATACAAGTCCTACCATATGAGAATACTGACCCGTGGACCTTGGTCCAAATCTTGATTTTCTCACCGCCTTGCATGCTATCTAAACATTATGAGCCTGTTTCCTTATCTACAAAGGGAGACTAATAATACTCTGCTGAAAGGCTGAGGTGAGGACTGAGGGGGAGATATATATTGGTAGGAGAACATATATTGGTGGGATGCTAGAATAAGACTGGCCAATGCTACAGCAGGTGCCTGCCTGGGTCAGGAAATCGGCCCTGGATATCTGTCAGAGAACGTGAACTCTCCATTCAGCAACTTCCTGACTGTGGAAGAGGCAGTGGCTCCCTCGATGCCCCAAGTCTATGGAAGCTTCCAGAGTTTAGCACAGAGTTCTAAATCTTCTCACTAACATAAGCGACCCTCTGCATGTCTTCAGAAATGCCCAGCAGGAATGAGCCAGCTAGAGTAGACTCAATGGTAACCAAGAATCGTGAATGACGTATCAGTGTCATTGGCCAACCCACTGTTAAGTGGAAGTCCGCTGATACTGCCTAGTCTATGTCTTTATTTTAAGGACCAAGCTAAACAGCCACATACTTAGCAAAGACGGGGCACACGGGAGGCAGTCTATAATGGCAGCTCTCATAATGTCATTCTTTGTCACTTTCTGTACTTATGGCTCTGGTGCCTTGTGGAGTGGGGTGCTGGGCTGAAGGCAAAGTGTGACAGCGCAGGTACCTTCCTGGAGACTTGAAAGCTAAGCAAACAGATGCCAACGAAATATGGCAGGCTCTCTGTGGGTACCCTGTTAAACATTTACTACAGATTTTATATCTCTCCGTCTTTTGAAAGCATTTCTTCCATTTGCCCTTTGTACTATCTGGGTCTTGTAGTTGGAGTAGATTTTAGCACAAGCGAGCACTGGGAAGAGTAGCAAAACCACACCTTAGAAGGGCTGCCTATTTTGCTCAGCTGTGGAATCAGTAGGTGGTAGGCAAGTGTTTGCTCACAATGGGACTGAATTCTTGCTTTGTCCTTGGCTAATTTTGTTCTCTTTGTTTTGCATCACAAACTTGCAGGCTAATAGCATACTCAAGTTATAGCCAGCAGAGTAAGGAAAAGTGAAAGCCGACACCCACCTCTTCTAAGTCTGCATCGGAGCAAGTCTTGTTTTGTTTTCAAACTTTCACAGCTTCTTTGATTGCTAATTAACCAGCTGGTTTCCTGACACTTTGCCACCTTTTAAGTCATTCCCAGCCCCTTCTATTTCTGTTTCTTCCATCCTGGGCCACGTTTGGGGGCACTGTCACACCCTCCCATTCCTTCCCAACCCCTTCTTGGACAACTTTAACATCCACAGTCTCAACTGGTTTCCGGACACAGACATTCGATTGCCTACCCAGTGGCCTTGGAGTTTGCAAAGACCTCTCTGACTGTGGTCTTCCTCCCTGGCCTCTGTTCTGCCCTGTTCTCACGGAAACCTCTATGATGTTTCTCATGGCAACATCAGTGCCTCTGGTTTTACCTGACCTGTTCTCCCTAGAGTCCGTGATCAGCTGCTTTCACATCACCCTCACCCCATCACCTTTGACCTGTGCTCCCCGCCGGTGCCCCCCACCATGATTCCTAGGGGCTCTTTCTCAGCTGTTACTCTTAGGGTACAGTCACCCCATGGAAAAATGCAAATAACCAGAAGTTCCTGCTACTCAGCTTCGAGTGATCCCTGGACACCACCCCACTCACCTCTTTCCTAGCTCTCAGAGAATGCTTCTCTACTCACACCCAATTCTCACCTCATCATGGTATCCCCTGCTTTTGTAAGAAGGCCTTGCATTTGAGAGAAGCCAGGAAGCTTCCAAGGGCTTTCTTTCCACCCTGGGCATCCCAACATACTTGACCTTCAATTGCAAACATCCAGGATCCTTGCAACCCCGTCTGTCTGACTTGAGCCACAAGTTGGTGACCAGTTCTGCTACAGGTCCAACTAGGTGCAGATAGAGGCAGCCTGCAAGCCTTCTTGCCCCCTGTTCTAAGGTTTCTCTGTCATCGCCATGACTTGGGACACTGCAGGGACTTGTGGGCATCCTCATAAGAGCAACTTGGAAGTACTGGGGACGTAGCGTCTCAATGGAGTGATCCTTTGGCCAATGGGGGTTTAAGCTGGTGGATCAACGCCTTTCTCAGCCTAGACAGACATTTCTAAGAGGCATGCCATTTGGCTTTTCAGGGGGTCCACGGCATCCAGAAACTCAGCAGTTGTACCTTGGACTGCTCTCACTGCCCATACTCCATCTCTCTGGGCTCACAGCCCCTACCCCAGCCCACCCCAATAAAGCTTGTGTGTGTGTCTATGTGTGTGTTTTCTGCTCTAAGTTTTCAGACTAAGATGCTGCCTTTATTTTTTTTCCAGATTCTAAAATAGATTCTTTGACCAGCCCTTTCCAACTCTTGCAGTAGCTGGGGACATACATAGGACTATAGTTTTTTCTATAATGATGGCCTCGCCCTTTCAGTAAGTAGAACTTTGATGCTTTTAAGGCTTGTACTCTGAAAGCTTCAAGCCTCCCGCTTTTCAGATTATGTCATACGCATGATCACCTGCATAAAACAGAGAGAACACCTGGAGCACCACAGTGGCATCTTCGGTACCTTGCATCGCTCTCTGGACTACTGAAGTCATTTGTCAGCAGGCTTTACCTTAATAGCACCATTATCCATGAGCTTTCCTGGGTCTACAAAGCAACGAGAGCCCTACCACTGTGTGATACTTCCGGCAGCCACAGAGATTCGTAGGGAAGAGCAAAGGCATGGTATGACACCGACACAGGTCTGCTCTCCAAATAAGTGACTCACCCCTCTCCAGCAGTCTCTCAGCAGCTGTGAATCCAGTGTGTGCTTGGCCAAGTTCACAGATTACTGCATGTCTTAGTTGGTAGGAGTTAATGGTAAATGGTAAGAGCTATGAATATTAAAGCCATAAAGGCCAGACATCTACTGTACTTTCTACCTTCTAATCCCTACTGTCTGGATTGTGGAATTTGGAGATGCACAACTTCATCATCCCAAGACAAATCCACCTTCATTTGACCCTGGTGCATCCAACAGTCATTCTATTGTCCTAGAGGGCTGTTGAGGTGCCACTCCTCAGGGCCTCTCCTGACCTGCTTTTCAATCTCGTGTCTCTTCTGACGCCTGGACCTACTTTCCATCAGTGGAGATTGGCATTGGCCAACCTCTCCTTGCTCCTCCACTGTCACCCATGAGTCCCTGAGTCCTTTCAAGGGATCAGTCTACTTTATTGATCACATCATCTCTTTCCTTCTTGCTCGTCTGTCTCCTTTCTTGAGCACCAACTTAGAGTGTGGTCCTTGACCTTGACCTTTTTCATACAAAGGTCAGTTGGGAAACAAATTCAACACGGACTGTTTAGAAGTAAGAAGGGAAGCCAGTGTTGTAGCACGGTGGGTTAAGCCGCTGCCTGCATTTGGGGGATGGTTTGAGTCCTGGATGCTCCATTTCCCACACAGTTCCAGGTTAATGCACCTGGGAAAATAGCAGAAGATGGTGCAAGTGCTTGACCCCCTGGCACCTATGTGGAGACCTGGGTAGAGCTCCAAGCTTCTAGCTTCAGCCTGGCCCAGCACCGGCCATTGTGGACATTTGGGAAGTGAACCAGCAGATGGAAGCTCTCTCTCTCTCTGTCTCTGTCTCTCTATCCCTCTGCCTTTCAAATAAATAAAATAAATAATTGAAAATAAAGAAGTGGGAAGCTATCTGCCTGATGCCTGGCAATCCAGCCTCCACCTGAATGCTTCCAGGGGTGAAGGGCTTACTGGCAGCTCTTTTCAGCTCTGAAGAGTTCTATTATGTAAAGTGATTTCTTTTGTGTGGCTGAATCTGACACCTGGTAATTTTGAACATGGACTCTTTGTATCTTCCAAAGTCACTTTGGAAAATCTCTCCTCCTTCTGAAAGCCCTCAGTAAAACTTGGCAAGGTCATATTAAAATTGTCTTCATCACTCAGACTCTGAGTCCAAGAAGCATTTTGATTCTTTTTTTCTTCTTTAATTCATAGAGCAAACAAGTGCTAATGACAGCAAGTCTTATTTTGAGATTTCGCCTATGCAAATAGCATTTTCAGGAGGGAGAATGAAATATTGGAGGAGTAATAATTTATTTCCAATTAATATACAGTGATAATGAAATAAGGATACAAATTCCTCATTGAAATTTACTCAAAGGAGTTGATACAAATATTCTGAAGTCCAACTGTGAAGATAAAGAATCATCTAGAAATGAAGTCTGATAAGGGGACATGAATCGTGTCAGTTACTAAAACCGACAATCGTTGAATGGCATGATCTTGACATGGAAATAAGTAGAATGACAGTATAAGCAACCCAGAATTATAGTTTATTAAACATAAAAATGCAATATAGGAAAGAACGCAATACGTATCAACGAGGAAAGTGAGGCTTATTCTACAGCAACAGTTCTGCACTCCCTGGCTGGAACTTGAAGGAAAAGCTACATGTAGTCACTTCCCATTGAATAACGTCTCTGAGGGCTTAATGAATTAAAAATGAAGCCATCGACAAATAAGATGAAAGTTAGCTGGGTAGTGATTAAATCTCTGGAGCACCGAGAAGCTTTCAGATAAAGAGCCATTGATGGCACAGCCACTGGGGAAGGCGGCCTGGCACTTCCTCGAAGGGTTAAACATAGAGTTACCACCGTGAGGCACAGAATCAAGGAAAAAGGAAAGCTCGTGTTCCTACAAAGAAAAGGCACGACTTTTCATAGCGCTGTCACTCCTGAGACTCCCAAGTGGAACGGAATGATTAAATGTGATACGGTCACACGATGGAATATTAAGTACAAAGGACGGAGAGGTGATGTGTGCTGTGGCATGGATCAGCCTTCAGGACGTCACCTGAGTGAAGGAAGATGGTCTCAAAGCAGCACATGTGATATGGCTCCATTTATGTGAGATACCCAGCACAGGCAGATCCACAGGGGTAGGAAGTAGATTGGTGGCTGCTTGTGGCTGGAGGAGGAGGTGCAACTAGGAATGATGGCTAGCCGGCGCCGTGGCTCAACAGGCTAATCCTCCGCCTAGCGGCGCCGGCACACTGGGTTCTAGTCCCAGTTGGGGCGCTGGATTCTGTCCCGGTTGCCCCTCTTCCAGGCCAGCTCTCTGCTGTGGCCAGGGAGTGCAGTGGAGGATGGCCCAAGTGCTTGGGCCCTGCACCCCATGGGAGACCAGGATAAGTACTTGGCTCCTGCCATCGGATCAGCGTGGTGTGCTGGCTGCGGCGGCCATTGGAGGGTGAACCAACAGCAAAGGAAGACCTTTCTCTCTGTCTCTCTCTCTCACTGTCCACTCTGCCTGTCAAAAAAAAAAAAAAAAAAAAAAAAGGAAATGATGGCTAAAGGGTGAGGGGCTTCCTTTTGGGGCAATGAAAAATTTCAAGAATGGATGGTGAATTCTATGAATATACTCAAAGCACTGGTTTTTCTGCTTTCAGTGGGTGAGTTGTGCAGTATATGAATTACATCTCAGTGAAGCTGGTAAAAGAATAAGTAATTGAAGAAGTCAGGGCAGAAAAGCCTTAGGGTTCTCTGGAGAGCCAGAACCAATAGGATCTGCAGAGGTAGAGATGGACAGGAACTGAGTCATTGTTATGGAGAGGCTGAGCAGTCCCACGACTGCCACCTGCAGGCTGGCAGCCCAGGAAAGCCCAGCCCAATCCTTTAGACCTAAGAACCAGAACAGCCAATGTTGAGGGTCTCGGTCCGATCCTGAAGGCCTGGCAACGGGAATGTGGCTGTGAGGGGAGGTGACAGCCATTCCAGCTGAGGCATGGACAGCGAGTTCTCACCTCCTCCACCAGCTATGAGCTTATTATCCCAGGCCGTTCAACATGCCCAGTTTGCAAACTTTCTATTCAAGAGGGAGGAGAGTCATAAGAGATCTGTGAGACGATTTGGCCAAGATATTTAATTGGCCAAGATATTTAAAGTGTAATGGGATGGGCAGGTTTCCCTATCCAGGTGGACAGCCAGTGATTAGGGAACTCCGGGTTCAGTTTCTGCAACCCCACCAAACCTGTGCCTTCAGCTAAGCTGGGGATCTACAGGCTGCCGGCAGCTGGACTGGTGGATGGAAGTCACCAGCAGTCCCACCCCACGTGTGTTCCAAGGCACCAGCTAGTGAGATGGACAGGGCCAAGGCCACAGGACTTTGAGGATGCGTGGTGAAGATGGGGGCTCTGTCTGCCAAGAGAGGATGCCTGCAGAACCCAACTTGGGGTACTGCTCCGATGTGATGGTGCCATCCTCTGTTTGAGTCCCGTGTTCCCAGTTAGTCTTGTGCCTCATCTGATTAAATACCCACCCACAATATTTTCCCACTGTCTGGATCATGAGCAGCCCCTCGGATTCTGCTTGAAATCACGGTGAACAAGGCAACACCTATACGTCAGCCACCAGCCAACGGATCTCTGACCAACTGCTCCACCTGCTGGTGACACTTGATTCTTGCAGACTCGGACCTTCCCCTTGCTCTCCCAGCGCCTTGACCAACAAAGATCTATTACTCAGCCTGTTAAGTGTGGATGCTCATGTCCCTTTAATCGCATGACTGCTGAAGTTTCAAGCTCTTAACAGAAACAGGGAATGCTTGTTAAGGGCTCTGTCCGTGGAGCAGTAAAAGGCTAGTTTTGTTATAAGCAGACACGTGATATAAGAGATCTCCGAAAAATACATGGAAAATGCACACTACCTTTTAACTTCCAGTCTTCCATGAACTTTCTGAAGCATTGTCAGACAACCAGAGGCCAAATCCTGCTACCATCTGAGTGACAGGGATCCAACCACTGAGGTCATCCCCTTGCTGTCTCCGGGGTGCGCAGTAACAGGAAGCCGGAATTGAGAGCATCACCAGGACTCAAACCCAGGCAATGTGATATGGGGTGCAGGCATCCCAAATGGGATCTTTGTATATATACATATTTATAAAAATATAAAAAATATATAAATATGTATATATATATATTTTAAAGGCAGAGTTATGGGGGTGGGGGGAGACAGATTTTTCTATCTGCTGGTTCACTCCCCATATGGCCACAATCACTGGAAGTGAGCCAATCCAAAGCCAGGAGCCAGGAGCTTCTTCCGGGTCTCCCACGTGGGTGCAGGAGCCCAAGCACTTGGACCATCCTCTCTCTGCTGCTTTCCCAGGTGCATTAGCAGGGAGCTGGATCACAAGTGGAGCAGCTGGGACTCAAATGAGCAATCATTTGAAATGCAGGATGTGCACTGTGCCACAGCACTGATCCCTACATGGGATCTTCACTTCTATTCCAAACACCCACCCTAACAGGATTTTTGAACCATCAGCTTTTTCAGTATTTGAAATACCTTCGTTAAAGCAGGAAATACTCTGAATTTGTTCAACTGGCTGATGAAATCAGGATGAGAGTAATCCATTTTCTAATAAAAAGCATGATATGATAGCAAACTTATTGCAGAAAACCTTACTGTAGCAGAACCACAAAATATTCTATCTGCATGATGTTATTTGTTTTGGCAGGTGAATAATCCATACACTGAGGGTTTTTAATGTCCAAAGAACATGAAAGAACAATATTAAGGAATTAAACTAAGATGTACATGGATTTTTGTAAAAGATGAGCGTAGAAAAGGAAGTTGCCTAGGGGGTGGGCATAGCAGGTTAAGCCATTATCTGGGCTGGGGTCCCACCTCCACTTCTGATCCAGCTTCCTGTTCATGTGCCTGGGGAGCAGCACTTGAGTCCCTGCAAGTCCCATGGGAAACCCAGATGGAGTTCCAAGTTATCTGGCCTCAGCTGGCCCAGCCCTGGCTGTGGTGGGCATTTGGGGAAAGAATTAGCAGATGGAATAGCATTCTCTCTCTCTCTCTTTCTCTCGTTCTCTTTTACTCTGCCTTTCAACTCAATGAGTCAATCAATAAATCTTTAAAAAATAAAGCTTTATAAAAATTGCTTTGTAGTTTTATAATCTGGGTATGAATGCTTTGTTGAATACATAGAGTTGAACTATATTCTGCCACTCTGTGGCTTAACTTTTCACTCTAAATGGTGTCTTTTGATGAGCAAAGTGTTCTCTATTTTAAGGTTCTAATTCATTTATTTTTCTCCTTTATGATGACTACATTTGTGTGTAAGTTAAATAAATCTTTGGCCATTTCAATATCAGGAAAATATTTCCCTGTTTTATTACAAACACTTCACTGTTTTATTAGGGCAAACTACATGAAGTAGTCAATTTTCAGCCTATAAAAACGACTGCTTCATATGATTCAACCCAGCACATTTAACCTACAAACTATCTGGTACTGATTTTCTTTAAAGATTTATTTGAAATTCAGAGTTATACAGAGAAAGGAGAGGCAGAGAGAGAGCTCTTCTATCCAATGGTTCATTCCTCAATTGGCCCCAACAGATGGAGCTGTGCTGATCTGAAGCCAGGAGCCCAGAGCCAGGAGCTTCTTCCAGGTCTCCCACATGGGTACAGGGTTCCAAGGACTTGGGCCATCTTCTACTGCTTTCCCAGGCCATAGCAGAGAGCTGAATCGGAAATGGATCTCAAACCAGCACCCATATGGGATGCCGGCGCTTCAGGCCAGGGTGTTACCCCACTGACCACAGTGCCAGCCCCTCTGGAACTGATTTTTAAGATTGGTCATGATAAAATAATGTGGGGCCGGCACAGTCGCTCAGCAGGTTAAAACCACATCCTTCAGTGCTGGCATCCCTTATGGGCATTGGTTGGAGTCCTGGCTGCTCCATGTCTGATCCAGCTCCCTGCTAATGCACCTGAGAAAGAAGCAGAGAATGACCCAAGTGCTTGGGCCTCTGAAACCATATGGGAGACCTGGATGAAGCTCCTGGTTCCTGGCTTCAGCCTGACCCAGCCTAGGCCTTTGCAAGCATTTAGGGAGTGAACCAGCAGATGGAAGATCTCTCTCTCTGTCTCTGAAACTTTGCCTTTGAAATAAAAATAAGTCTTTAAAAAAAGATAAAGTCTCAAGAGTTTTAAATTTGCTTGCACCCACCCTCAGCCTTTGCCAATCCAAAGCCAGGATCCAGGAGCTTCTTCCAGATCTCCCACATGGGTGCAGGGGCCCAAGGACTTGGGCCATCTTCTACTGCTTTCCCAGATGCATTAGCAGGGAGCTGGATCAGAAGTGGAGCAGCCGGGACTCCAACCAGAGCCCACATGGGATGTTGGCACTGCAGGTGGGGGTTTGACATGCTATACCGCAGCGCTGGCCCCAGAAATCTTAAGACTTTAATTGGAATTTGAGTTCATTGTCGCATCTGTATTTTGGTAGTGATTTACAAGATCGCCAAGTTAGAACACCACACTGGAAAGGTTTGCTGACCTGAGCTCCTGCTACTCACCTATGGATCTGAGTCCATGGGGCTCCAGCAGGTGAGCCTCTTGGCAAAAGAGTGACGATATGCACACAACAAGGGGAAGGATCAGTGGTAGCCAGGGAAGCAGCATCTTGATCCTGGAACCTCTCATTTCCTTTCTAGTAACTCCCACAGGAAAGTAGTGTACAAACTAGGTTTTCTTCAATTCATCGAAGTACAGTTTTTTAAGGTTTATTTATTTGAAAGTCAGAGTTACACAGAGAGAGGAGAGGCAGAGAGAGAGAGAGAGAGAGAAAGAGAGAGAGAGAGAGAGGTCTTCCATCTGCTGGTTCACACCCCAGATGGCTGCAACAGCCGGAGCTGTGCTGATCTGAAGCCAGGAGCCAGGAGCTTCTTCCAGGTCTCCCATGCAGGTGCAGGGGCCCAAGCACTTGGGCCATCTTCTAGTGCTTTCCCAGGCCATAGCAGAGAGCTGGATTGGAAGTGGAGCAACTGGATCTCAAACCAGTGCCCATATGGGATGCTGGCACTGCAGGCCAGGGCAGGGCGCTAACCCGCTGGGACACAGCGCTGGCCCGGGGAAGTACAGCACTGGCCCGGGGAAGTACAGTTTTTAAAAGAGAAAGATGATGATGATACATTTTTTCCCTCGGAAAGCTTAAATGTAATTTATCTTTAAAGTGAGCTGACTCGTAACATTCAAACTGGTAACAATCAAAGCACAACATTCAAAAAACTTGTAACCATCAGCTCATGACCGAAAATGTGAGCATTGCTTGGCCTTCCACTAGATGGCAGTGTTTCTCTGCAAACCACAGCCAAGAGCCGTGTCTGTCCAGAGAGCCAACAGGGGCCCAAGGCTCCTGGCTGCAGCTCCCCACTTAAACAGCCAAAGAAGCGGTGCACACTCCTATTTGCTGGAGATTGGAGCAGTGCCCAGGATCCCTGAGGCTGACGACCAGGCTGGAGCTAGGGAAGGGAAGGGTGTGGGAGTGAACGGGAGGAGAGGCTGTGCTTGAGAGTGGCAAACACTTTCCAACCTAACTTTCGGTTGAGAATAGAACTTTCGTTCCTGCTTTCTTCATCCAGTTGTCTCGGAGAGAGTCTCAACAGTGCAGCTCTGGGTCTGTGCACCGCCCAGGTAGGAGCCGAATCACCTTAAAATATACTTGCCTTGTTATGCCTGTGTGGCTTGGATCTGAAAGACAAATTACCAAAAAGCCACAGCTTTTCAGACAAAACTTTGAACAAGTGCATCAACCAACATTTCTTTTAGTGCTGTCACGTTGCATCAGAGATTTCTAGGGAGATAATCCTGTGCTCAAAAAAAAAAGAGAAATAGACAGGGAGAGAGGTTGTCCACCTGCTGGTTCACTCCCCAGAAGGCCACGACGGTGGAGTTGGACTGATCCGAAGCCAGGAGCCAGGAGCTTCTTCCGGGCCTCCCACGTGGGTGCAGGGCCCCAAGCACTTGGGCCATCTTCTACTGCTTTCCCAGGCCATTAGCAGGGAGCAGGTCAAAATTCATCCCCATTGTTTTCCTCGATGCCTAACAAAAAATTGCCCTGTGTCCTCACGCGTGTGTCGGAGTCTCTGCTTCCCATGTGCACACCTGTCGGGTTAAGAGCCATCCTAGCAGCCTCCATCGACCTTAACTCCCTCTTCTAAGGGCCCATCTCTAAATATAGGTGCTTTGTGGGTCCTGGGCGTTAGGAGTCCAGCAAGTAGACCTAGTGAGTGAGTGCGAGGAGATGCAACTCATTCCAAAGCTCCTGACAGAGCCACAGGCGGTAGCACCTCGGTCGAGGGTGGGTGGGCAGTGGGGGAGGGAACCTCTGACCCGAGGGTTGGGTGGCTGTGGAGCAGAGGGGTGACACGCTGCGTGGGGGCGCATTTTTTGGGCAGAGTAAGCTGGCTTCAGAACACAGATGCTTGGAAGAGAGAGGGAGAGGGAGAGAACAGGTGTGGAAGAAGCTGAAGATGCGGGCGCGGTTTCAGGAGAGAATCCCGAGACTTAAGGACTTAAGGGGTGGAGGAGGGACGCTGAGAAACACGAGGCACCAGGGGGCGCTGTCCAGGCTCCGATGACCTTGTTTGTAGGAAACAGTGAGACCTGAGAGGCGTGCAGAGCCTGAGCACTGGCGGTCTCTGCAATTTCCCCTTTGCTACTTGCGTGGAGTCGCCTGGTATTTTAACCTCTGCAGGCTGAAATAAGGGACTGAGGTTAAAGATGCAAGCAGAAGAGGTAACCCAACTGCTTAAAATGACAGGAAGGCGCAAACACGGATTTCAGACTTACTAAGAGCGGCGGGTTAGAAGCCGTGCCGAGGAGAAAGGGAGAAGTGTTCAGGAGAAGCCGAATTTTCCAGAAGAACCCAAGGCTGTCGAGGCACGAGATGTGTCACAGTCTCAACTCGGAGGCCGCACTGGGCAAGCCGGGCATGGCTATGTTACCCCCTGCGGAAGGGCTGCCTGGGCTGCAAGCCAAGGGCTGTGGGTGAACCTGGCAAAGCCAGGGTCTGCCAGGGACTGACTGCCCAGCCCTGGGCTCTGGTGTCCCCCCCGAGGGGTGCAGGGCTCTCTTGTGTCTTATCATGTCACCAGCTCCAAGCCCCAGTGTGCCGGTGAGGCTGTAGGCAGGGAAGAGTCCGGCCCCTCCACTCACCTCCAGGTGTTCCCGCAGCCTCAGTGGTCAGCCGCGCCCCGATCGTGGGCTGGGATCCAAATTAAATGTCCACGCCCATGCACACTTCTTTGTGGATACTGTGCTTGTTTTCTATCTAATTTGATGGGGAAAAGACCCCTGAAACCCAACGAATCAACTGTGTCAAGTATTGAAGCCATTTCTCTGCGGCTCCCTGGACGGCCAGTGTGCTGAATCAGATTTACAAAGTTTCCCCCTGGTTGCAATCCAGAGGCCACAGGCCTGTGCTCGGCTGTCCCTGCATGCAGGTGACGAGGCAGGAAATTTGCTTGCACGTGGTGCCACTCCACCCTCTTCCCAGCACAAATCCTGAGAATTCTCCTCTACCACGCTCAGTAGATATGAATCATCCACAGCTCCAGATTAAAATGTGTTTTGTAACATTCTCTATTAATGAGCCAAATTGTTGTCTCAATATATTTCAAATCATCTCTGGTAATAACACACTTTCGTGTGTGTGCATAAATCTGGATGATAAAACACCTGGCGTAAAGGCAAAAAATGTTCTAGTTGCCATATTGCAACAACTGGTCAACGCATTTCAAATTAATTCAACATCGCTTTTATTTCCTCTTAGAACTAAAAATCACACTGTGCAAGAATCTCTGAATATGGAGGGACTGGCAATTTAGTGGTGATTACATTTT
Organism: Oryctolagus cuniculus; assembly: GCF_051225735.1. Taxonomy (NCBI): domain Eukaryota; kingdom Metazoa; phylum Chordata; class Mammalia; order Lagomorpha; family Leporidae; genus Oryctolagus; species Oryctolagus cuniculus. Next base: position 12,163,392 of record NC_142870.1, on the reverse strand, counting down.
TCGAGAGGCAGAGAGACGGAGAGAGAGCTGCTATCCACTGGCCGCGGGGTGGGGTGGGGGAGTTCGGCTGGCTGCCACAGGTGGAGCCAGGCGCTGGGGATGCAGTCCAAGACTGGCACGTGGGTGGCAGGAGCTCAGTTACCGGAGCTGTCACAGGTTCTGTGCTGGCAGGAAGCTGACGTCAGGAGCCGGGTGGGGAATGGAACCCAGGCACTCCGATATGGGAGATGTGGGACGTGGGCATCTTAAGCAGTAGGCTGCTTGCTCCCAATCCGATGGTAATTTTTTCTTACATAGAAATCTCCGGAAGAAATCCGGAATTTTCCAAATATTAAAAACCTGCTGTTATCACGACTCAGACACGACCTTTTCAACATTGCTGAACGCCAAGGAGCAGATCACGAATAACAAAGCGCGCAATCGTCAATGCCCGTGATGCGCGGTCGTCAAACAGCACATCTCTTGAGAAAGGAAACAGCACAGTTCAGTCTGGAATTGGGTGAGAATGCTAAAATCCTTCTTAATAGGCCAGATGTTAAAAAAAAAAAAAAGCACAACCTAAACTTGGAGAATAAAAGTTCTCATTTACCTAAAGAAGAACGTGTTCATTTTTACTTGGAATAAAATTATTGGTTAATTTTTTGCTGTACTTTTTCGAGTTTGACAAAGCACACCATAACCAGAGACAAAAGGCAAAGAAAGAAATGTGTAGGAAATCTATTTACCAGCCGGGTAGTGAATGTTAGTGATTGTGTGTGTGTGAGTGTGTGTGTGTGTGTGTGTGTGTATACAAGTTTGCAAAAAGGGAACAGATGCTTTGTTTTGAGCCAGCATCGATTCCACTGACCAACTCAGATGGCAAAGACTCTGTAGGCTGTATTTCTTCACTGCCCGTCCCAAGAGAAGTGATGAGCAGCAGGATTTCGACTTGTTTGTCATCCATGGGCAGTATTGCTGGGAGCACGCATTCCAGTACCGAGCGGCTGCTGGGATTGAACTGTGGGATGAAGGCAGCAGAGGATTGGGGGCCCGTGCACCCCCCAGTCTCTGCAGAGAGGGTCTGGTCGTCAGGTGGGCCCAGCAGCCCGGGTGTCTTCCCTGCAGGTCACGTGGCGGACCTGCCCTAGGCTGACCCATCCTCCTCTGGGAAGGCAGGCGTTGCTGTGGAATGAACACAGCCTTCAGGGCCCCATGGACTAGAGCTCTTCCTACGCTCCCATGAACAACAGGAGCGCGGCTACGTCCCTAAACCTCAGTGTCTCTACAGCCCCGGAGCTGCGTAACCCTGATCTCACAGCCGGGAGGCTGGAGGGTCTCATGAGATAACCTAAGGAAGACAGCTGACACAGTGCTTGTTCGTATGTGCTTAGCAGATAAAATAAAAGGCCATTGGATGCACACTCTGAGGGTTCACGTGGGTTTAAGCTGGGTCACATGACCTGGGGCAAATCATGCCCTGTAGAGAAAGGAACCTCTTTATTTCCAGCTGTAAAATGAGTCCAGAAGGTTCCATCAAGACAAAGTCATGGAAGTGCTTTGGACATCGGTAGGCATTAAATAGATGTTGCAGACACATCTTTAAATAGAGTTTCTGGGGCCTGCTTTGTGGCATAGTGGGTAAAGCCGCTACCTGCAGTGCAGGCATCCCATATGGGCACTGGTTTGAGTCCCGGCTGCTCCAGTTTCCACCCAGGTCTCTGCTATGGCCTGGGAAAGCAGTAGCAGATGGCCCAAGTCCTTGGGCCCCTGCACCCATGTGGGAGACCTGGAAGAAGATCCTGGTTCCTGGCTTCAGATTGGTGCATCTCCGGCCATTGTGGCCATCTGGGGTGTGAACCAGCGGATGGAAGACCACCCCCCACCCCCTGTAATTCTGACTTTCAAATAAATAAATAAATAATTCTTTAAAAAATAGCATTCTTAAATGCTAAGATCCAATTGCTATGGTTTTAATACTGTATACAAATGCAAAGGTGCTTTAAAAATACATATGGGATAGGGCTGGTGCTGTGGCGCAGTGGGTTAATGCACTGGCCTGAGGTGCCGGCATCCCATATGGGCGCCGGTTCTAATCCCGGCTGCTCCTCTTCCAATTCAGCTCTCTGCTGTGGCCTGGGAGAGCAGTAGAAGATGGCCCAAGTCCTTGGGCCCCTGCACCCATGTGGGAGACCCAGAAGAAGCTCCTGGCTCCTGGCTTCGGATCAGTGTGGTTCTTGCCGTTGCGGCCAGCTGGAGTGGGAACCATCAGATGAAAGACCTCTCTCTCTCTCCCTCTCTCTCTCTCTGTGTAACTCTGACTTTCAGATAAATACAACTTTAAAAAATGTTTTTAATTATGCAAAATGTGTATTATTTGGTGAATACTACTCTCCAGTGCTTCTATGTGAAGTAGATTTTTTATTTTAAACATCTTGTACTAGATGTATACATCCAACTATCTGTTTTACATCCCCTGACTGCCCCAAAGTCACCTTAAAATCAGCATGTGTGAGGCAGACATTTGGCACCACAGTTAATACACCACTTGGGAGGGGCAGGCATTGTGGCACAGTGGGTTAACGCCCTGGCCTGAAGCACTGGCATCCGATATGGGCACCAGTTCAAGACCTGGCTACTCTACTTATGATCCAACTCTCTGCTAGGTCTGGGAAGGCAGTAGAAGATGGCCCAAGTCCTTGAGCCTCTGCACCCACGTGGGAGACCCAGAAGAAGCTCCTGGCTCCTGGCTTCGGATCGGCGCAGCTCCGGCTGTTGTGGCCATCTGGAGAGTGAACCAACGTAAGGAAGACCTTTCTCTCTGTCTCTCCCTCTCACTGCCTGTAACTCTACCTCTCAAATAAATAAATAAATAAATAAAATCTTTTAAAAATACATATGGGAAAATAGGATTAAAAGGTAAATTTATTTTTGTGCAAGAGAATTTTGAAATCCATGCACTGTTTTTTCATAATATGCATATTCTATGAGATTTTTTTAAAAACGGATTTATGTTTTTATTTGAAAGGCTGAGTTACAGAAAGAGGAAGAGGAGGAGGGAGAGAGAGAGAGAGAGGAGAGAGAGAGAGAACTCCCTTTGGCTGGTTTACTCTTCAAATGACCATAATGGCCAAGGCTGGGCCAGACTGAAACTAGGAGCTTCTTCTGGGTCTCCCACATGGGTGCAGTGGCCCAAGCACTTGGGCCATCTTCTACTACTTTCCCAGGTACCTTAGCAGGGAGCTGGATCAGAAGTGGAGCAGCCAGGACTCGAACCAGTGCCCATATGGGATGTTGGTGTCACAAGCAGTGGTTTAACCTATTATGCCACAATGTTGGCCCTGCCATGACCTTTTTGAAGATCCCTTGTATGCAAGGATTTCAACATTTTTTTGCACCAAAATAAACTTTTCATTTAATTCTATTTTGCCATGAATGTTTTGAATCACCCTTGAATGTTCCATGTTCTATGATGGTTTCCTGTCTTTATTTCTTGCAATGTATTGTTTCCTTTTAGAATTGGAACCATGTTTTAGTAAGTGTTAAACAAGCCCTAAAGATAAGTATCAATTAATCCTTTGGTAGACATCTAGTAATTCCTGCCCTCAGGTTCCCACAGGTAAACGTCAGTCCCCAAATTTGTCAGTTGCCTTCTTCGTAAGTTAAAAATCCGCAGCACAGGAAACAACCGAATGTGCAAGGCTGAGCGCCGGATCTGGATGAACCATCAAGGACTGCTGCATTTTCAGAGCCAATGTGGAGACCGGTTCTTGGTGTTCGAGAGCTCCCTAGTTACAGAATCCTGCAAACGTGCTTGTACGTCAGTGTTGTTTGAAAACTCAACTTGATTTCTCTACGTGCTCCAGTGTTTTTCTCCCTGCCTTGGGAAATTTGCATGATTTATAATACTCTATAAAAGCTCCTGGTTTTCATAAGGTAGCACAGGAATAATATGGAGGCGCCACCTGTGGCGAGACGTTGCAAGTGGTAGCAACTTATGTAACTAGTCAACATGTTTCAGAAGCCAATGTGGCTGTGTGGGTGAGGTTTCGGCAAAATGCTCCACCCATATGTAGCCAGTTACGGTGGAAACTGGTTCAACCCATGTGAGAATCAGGTAGCAATTGTGATCTAAGAGCCATAAGAATATGCAATGTTTTGATTCAGTAATGCTGTTTCTTGGACTCTTTCCTAGGCAAAGAACCCAAAAGCAGTTGAAAGCTATGTGTTTGAGAAGGGTCACTATGATCTGTATTTGTAGCCTAGAAAACTTAGAAACAAGCTACTAATAAGGACCACTTGTATGGGCTCTGCAGTGCAGAAACGGCTGGCGCACACATCAATCTCTCTGATTTCACGGAGGCCCTGGGGGCGGGTGGGTGCCCCCGTTACCCTCACTGCAGAGCCTCGCGGTCGGGGGTTGAGGCACACAAATCACACTGTTCGGAAAAAGTCGCAACAGACTGCAGAGAACTGATTCCCAAGTCTGGGCTGCCTCTCCTAGCCTATGACGTTCTTTTAACAATACATGTGTCCAGCAGCCCCAGGAGAAGTCTAACTGTACATGAACTTGATGAGATAACGATCTAGTTGTTAAAATAATCATCATGAAAGCAAAAAAAGGCAATATTTAGAAAATACCTGTTTGTGGCCGGCACTGCGGCTCAATAGGGTAATCCTCCGCCTTGTGGCGCCAGCACCCCGGGTTCTAGTCCCAGTCAGGGCACCGGATTCTGTCCCGGTTGCTCCTCTTCCAGGCCAGCTCTCTGCTGTGGCCCGGGAGTACAGTGGAGGATGGCCCAAGTGCTTGGGCCCTGCACCCCATGGGAGACCAGGAGAAGCACCTGGCTCCTGCCTTCGGATCAGTGCAGTGCCATTGGGGGGTGAACCAATGGCAAAGGAAGACCTTTCTCTCTGTCTCTCTCTCTCACTGTCCACTCTGCCTATCAAAAAAATAAAATACCTGTTTGTGCAACACCACAGCACACACACAAAAACCACGTCTTAACTATAATTATATCATAAAATTCGATGTGAGGGCTAAGAGCCGGATAATTTCAACTCACCGTGACTCCCAGGGCACCCTTTGGGTCTTGCCTAGTGTCATCATTTTACGAGCCAAACTAACACCTGGGCACAGCAGCCCTGCCAGCTCGCACTCACCTTGACAATACTAAATACGAAAGTGCCCAAGCATCCAAGTGAGGCTTTTTCGGGCATCACCGAGCCACAGGCCTGTGACTCCTGGGCCAGCGCTGGTGGCAGAGGCAGGCCCAGCCATCACCAGCCCACGCACTGGCTGTGGCAGCTCAATGACATTTGTGAAGTGAACCCTGTGTGGAGCCTGGGACACGGGACCTCCTGGTGAGGCTGACAAAAGAGAGCGGGGCTCGCCAAATGGAATCGGGCGGTGGGAGGCGGAGGAGCGGAGGAGCGCCATTGTCCTGGCCCCCAGTGATTAGAAGTCAGCTTCGAGAGGAAACACTCCTTTCACCTCGGCTCATCAGGCCCATTCACAAGGCTTTTTTCCAAAAAATATCGACAGGGCTGCTTTCCATTCATCGCCCTCCCAGCTGACACCGCAACCCACACCCACACAAAGGGGCTTCCGGAGATTAATGACCACCAGGTAGTGCGAGGAAGCGAGGACCAACAGTGCACTCAGGCCACGGGCGCTCGGGGCCAGGGAAAGCCACCTCCTGGTCACTGCTCCACCCTCCTTCTCCCTGTCGCTGGCGCTCAGTAACTTCGGTACGCCTTCTGCACTCTGAGCGTGTTGTGTCTTATTGCACAACGTTGTCTAGCAAGTTTTCTCTCTTCCACAGACGAGACACCTTGCATCGGGTGGCATCGTTTGCAGCCTGGTCCTCAAACTGATCAGGATATTTCATTCTCCTTTGATATGAAGAGTGTGCCTTACTTTTTTTTTAATGGTTTATTTTATTTATTTGAGAGACAGAGTTACAGAGAGAGGTAGAGACAGAGACAGAGAGAGAGAGAGAGAGAGGTCTTTCATCCGCTGGTTCACTCCCCAGATGACTGCAATGGCCGGAGCTACGCCGATCTGAAGCCTGGAGCCAGGAGCTTCTTCTGGGTCTTCCACGTGGGTGCAGGGACCCAAGGACTTGGGCCATCTTCTACTGCTTTCCCAGGCCATAGCAAAGAGCCGGATCAGAAGAAGAGCAGCCGGGACTAGAACCAGCACCCATATGGGATGCCAGCACTTCAGGCCAGGGCTTTAATCCGCTGTGCCACAGTGCTGGCCCCAAGTGCATCTTTCAAAAAGCACCTGCTTAGGCTCTGCCAAGGTGCTGTCAGAATAAGCTATGGGCATGGACTCCACTTCACACCCCCTTAGCCAGATGTACTGGACCCCACGGTGGTTGGACAGAAATGCTGGCAAGGTGGGAGAATGCTCTCTGGAAACAGTGCTGGATATATCAACATCTTGGCTTAGTGCTAGATCTAGACATTCCTCAAAGTTTTCATTAGTTTTTTTAAAGGAAATGTTGCACAGTACCTTCAAAATGAGAGCCGTTAGCAAGTACATGGTGTGCGTTGAACAAATGAGTGGCCAAGTTGCCTGAACTTTGTCACTTCCTACCTGGGTGACCTTGAACAGAGTACTTAAGCTCAGTTTCCTCATTTGAAAAATGAAGATAATGCAGACAATGGTGATGATGGTGATGGTGATGATGACAGTACTGGCCTCACAAGACTGTTCTAAGGACAGAAAGCAGTAACATATGTGAAGCTGTTAGAATAGCACCTGTCACAGGATTCCCGGCATGCAAGCATAAGCTACAAGTGGTATTACTTGCTCACTGCAGGTAAATTAATAGCAGTCCTCTCCTATAGTGCTAAAAAGAATAGAAATACTAGTTTAATTCTGATTATTTCTTTGTATTGTATAAGTATAGTTTTAAAAGAAAATATTAGCATATCGTATTTGAAGATTTATTAAAATGCAAAAGACAGGAATGCAAGCATGGCTTGCTTTAGTGAAATCTGTCATTGCAATTCACTGTATTGATAAATCATAGGAGAAAAAACTCGTAATTATATTTTGGTGGCCAAAGGGCTTTTTGTCAAAATTCAACAGTGGTTTTTAATTTAAAAAGCTTTAATTAGGAATAGGCCCTGGATACAACAAGCTGACATGTGGACACATACATTAATTTGTGCCTATTAATTAAAAACTATTATGATGCTTTGTGAAAAGTGCTAGAAGCAGTTTCAGATGGTCAAAAATAATGCTGGCCACTATGGAGCTTATTACTATTGTTCTGAGCGTGCTAGCCAACACAATTAGCAAGAGAAAAAAAAAACTATACATATGGGGAGGAAGTTATCTGCAGGTGATACTATTATGTCTATCCAAAATTCCTAAAAATCGGTGGAAGAACCATTAGAACCAAGGTAACTACATACACGGTGACAAAGTTGGCTATACAAAAAGCAATAGGTTTTCTACATTTAAATATGAAGGTACTTGAAAAAGATTATAGAAAAATGAAATTAAAAGAAAAGTTTATTTTAGTGCAAAAACATTTTGAGATCCCTGCTCATTTTTTCCATGATACGCATTTCTCATGAATTTCTGAAAGACTTTTCGTATAGGAGTATAAAATCGATCACTCCCAAGTCCGATAGGCAGGGTGAACGCTTTGCATCTGCAAACCAGACCTCTGCCTCTGAGCAGTGGGCTGTGACAGGATGCATTTCTGTTGCGTCAGCTGAAGTGGGAGCTCAGACACGAGGCGATTCTTCATCAAGACACACCTTTTTGTCACCTCTGATTACCTGCTGGCCGGAACTAAGAGTTGTCTGTTCTATGTGTGTCAAATCAGTCTTTGAAGTTCTTCAAAAAAAGAGGCATAGTCATAGTTCTAAGGAGATACAAAGACGATGTCAAAAGAGCAGAGTTCCGATGGCTTCGTGCATCTGTGAACCTGGCTCAGACGCATTTCCTTCTTGCAGCATGGGTATCGCACGCACCGCTTGTCTTGAAATAGCCACAGATGTAGTCAGTTCTTTCTGGAACTGGACCTCGTGCAGCCACAAAGAAAGAAGAAACATGATCGTTAACTTTCCAGCACATCCAATTCAGAGTGGTGGGACAATCCAATGAGAAAGCGATTTCTCAAACCAGCAAATGTACAGATAAACTCCAGAGACCATCCATTGCTTTTAAGCCTACTTTCTGACATTCCTGACCTGTCACTTGATGATAATTAGCTCAGTAGAATAGCTTATTTTCCCCTCTACAATGTGGTTGAAGGGCTGAGGTTATACTTGACGGCATCTTTGAAGCTATGTGATGCATCCTTAGGTATCCCCTCTTGTCAAATAGACATGCGTCAAGGATGTGTTGGCATTTTCCAGTGCAGCTGGTCGGGGACATTGAATTTTTACGTGATTAAAGCCTCACTTATAAACCCAGCCCTTATGATTGCATACTCCTTTGTCTCCTGCTTTGTCTCAGAGGAATTCCGCTTATGTTAAAGGGGTGACAAGACAGAGATGCAGGCATGTGCAGAAAATTTTTATGTAAAAAATGCCAGTCATTTCAAAAAGACCTAAAGATTTATTTTAAAAATCACCTTGTAGAATTCTATAATTTAGTAGTGCTCTAACAACAGATACTTGATAAGTATGTAAGAGACAAAAATAACTATAAACTGGAAAACCATTCAGTTTTGTGCTCCCAACATGTTTATGTCACCACATAAGCAAAAGGAAGTAAGACTCTTCAAAGAATCCTTCTCACTGAAAGTAAATCCAATGTAAACTCTCAAACATTTTAGAAAAATGAATTTATGGTTATTATAACCTTTCTAAAAGATTCTTTCTTTAGTTATAGGAGGCACAAAAATGACTCCTATAAATATCAAGCTGTCTTAGTAAAGTTAAAAGCATTCAATTTATAAAATCAAAATACATAGATCAGGGCTGGTGCTGTGGTGCACTAGGTTAATCCTCCACCTGTGGTGCCAGCATCCCATGTGGGTGCTGGTTCGAGTCCCGGCTGCTCCTTTTCCCATGCAGCTGTGGCCTGGGAAAGCAGTAGAAGATGGTCCAAGTGCTTGGGCCCCTGCACCCACATGGGAGACCTGGAAGAAGCTCCCAGCTTCGGATCGGTGCAGCTCCAGCCATGGCAGCCATCTAGGGAGTGAACCAGCGGATGGAAGACCTCTCTCTCTGTCTCCTCCTCTCACTGTCTATAACTCTACCTCTCAAATAAATAAATAAAATCTTTAAAAAAAACCCATAAATCTATTTCAGAATCCATTCAATAATTTTTTGGTTAAAATATTTCTGGCAGATACATTTTACTTCCTTATTTCTACTTCCTTTCCCATCAGATTTGTAATCAACTTTTAAATAAATTGTAAAGTAAAAAAATATAATAAAGCTAGTTAACATTCCTATGTTGGAATTCTGGATTCCTTCTCTCTCTCTATCTCTCTAGTTCAACAAATAACCTATTGAAAACCTATCGGCCGGCACCGCGGGTCACTAGGCTAATCCTCTGCCTGCGGTGCCGGCACACCGGGTTCTAGTCCCGGTCTGGGCGCCGGATTCTGTCCCGGTTTCCCCTCTTCCAGGCCAGCTCTCTGCTGTGGCCAGGGAGTGCAAGCACTTGGGCCCTGTACCCCATGGGAGACCAGGAGAAGCACCTGGCTCCTGCCTTCGGATCAGCGCGGTGCGCCAGCCACAGCATGCCAGCCATAAGGGCCATTGGGGGGTGAACCAACGGCAAAGGAAGACCTTTCTCTCTGTCTCTCTCTCTCACTGTCTACTCTGCCTGTCAAAAAACAAACAAACAAACAAACAAAAAAACAAAACCTATCATGTGTCAGGCATATGTGCCCTGGGCTTATAGCAGTGAACAATAATTTTGTCCTTACAGAGTTTACATTCTGATTCTTTTTTTAAAAGTGTATTTATTTATTTTCACATTTCCGGAAAAGCAGGGAGACAGAGTGATCTCCTATCCTCTGGATGACTCCCCCAATGCCCACCAAGCTGCAGCTGGGACAGGCCAGAGTCAGGAGATGAGAGCTCCATGCAGGTCTCCCCCGTGGGTGGCAGAGACCCCACTGGGGCTGTCGTCTGATGCCTCTCTGGAAGCTGGAACTGAGAAAAGAGCCAGGACTCAGGGTGGGATCTGGGCATCCCAAGTGTATTTTAACCACTGAGGCAAATGCTCACCTCTACATTTTGATTCTAATGGAAGTAAGAGACGAGTGGCTGGGGTGGGCACTGTGGTGCAGTAGGATAAACCATGGCTTGGGATGCCAGCATTCCATATTGGAGTGCTGGTTCAAGTCCCGGCTACTCTGCTTCGATCCAGCTCCCTGCTAATGTGCCTGGGAAGGCAGCAGAAACGACCCAAGTACTTGGGCCCCTGCTATCTGTGTGGGAGATCCAGATGGAGTTCCTGGCTCCTGGTGTTGGCCTAACTCAGCTGTTGCTGGCATTTGGGGATGAACCAGTGTATGGAAAGACCCCCCCCCCCATCTCTGCTTTTCAAATAAACAAATGAATAAATCTTTAAAAAAAATAGAAATCAGTGGCTTCAAATTTTTGAAGTTGATCAGATGCTGAATTTGTTATTAGAAAAGAAATGAAAATTTAGAAAAGAAAAAGAAAATAAGAGAAAAGAGGGGCTGGCGCTGTGGCATAGCAGGTAAAGCCGCCACCTGCAGTGCCTGCATCCCATATGGGCGCCGGTTCGATTCCCGACTGCTCTGCTTCTGATCCAGCTCTCTGCTAGGGCCTCGGAAAGCAGTGGAGGATGGCCCAAGTCCTTGGGCCCCTGCACCCACATGGGAGACCTGGAAGAAGCTCCTGGCTCCTAGCTTCAGATCTTTGTAGTTCTGGCTGTTGCGGCCAACTAGGGAGTGAACCATCAGATGGAAGGCCTCTCTCTCTGTCTCTACCTCTCTCTGTAACTGTGCCTTTCAAATAAATAAATAAATATTTTAAAAATGGATTAAAAAAAGAAAAGAAGGGTTAAGTTTATGCATCCAGCTAATCCAATGTTGGGTACTAATCCCTGAATTATCAATCATTTGGGTCATTCTGTGATGATCATGTTACCTCCTAATTCACTACAAAATCATTTCGAATCCTGGCTGCTCCTCTTCTTCTTCTTCTTCTTCTTCTTCTTCTTCTTCTTCTTCTTCTTTTTAAAGATTTATTTATTTATTTGAAAGTCAGAGTTACACAGAGAGAAAAGGCGAGAGAGAGAGAGAGAGAGAGAGAGGTCTTCCTTGTGGGTGCAGGGGCCCAAGCACTTGGGCCATCTTCTACTGCTTTCCCAGGCCACAGCAGGGAGCTGGATTGGAAGTGGAGCAGCCAGACTTGAATTGGTGCTCACAGGGGATGCTGGCACTGCAGGTGGTGGCTTTACTTGCTATGCACAGCGCTGGCCCCTGCTCCACTTCTTTTGATTATTATTATTATTTTTAAGATTTATTTATGTATTCAAAAGTCAGAGGCAGAGAAACAGAAGGAGAGCTCCATCTGCGGGCTCCCTCCCCAAATGCCTACCATGGTCTGCAGACTACAACTAGGAGCTCCATCTGGGTGTCCCCCATGGGTGGCAGGGACCTAACCATTTGAGCCATCATCCTGCTGCCTCCCAGGGTCTACACAAGCAGGAGCCTGGAGCCATGGACCCAGCCCAGGTACTCTGATATGGGAGATGGGCACCTTAACCACTAGGCTAAACACTTGCCCTGTGGTTTATTAACAGGACATTTGCCCTGTGCTTGACCCCCTCTTTGAGCACCTGGGCCTCAGTTTCTCCTCATATACCAGGAGGGAATCGGGCCATGCACTTCTGTGACTCCAGAGCAAGTGTGACTCCCGGGAACCACAGGCTTTCAGTGCCCAGACAGAGTGATTCTTGGCAACCCAGGGCTACTGACCCCAAGCCCAGGCTTCCTCTGCACTCGGTCACCTTCCACGAGGTACCACATCTGGATAGAGTCCAAGCATAAAGGTAGCAAACAAATACAGTCACATCACCTCCTCCTTCAACCTTGCTCCACCTTAGAGTTTTCCTAACCGAATCCCGGGCTGCAAACCTGTGTCTGGCCACCTCTCGCCGTGATTTGGGTTTGGGAAGCGAGGAGGAGTGATCTCCGCAGTCCAGGGATCTCCCAGAGAGGTCGTGGTCGGCAAGCCATCTCTGTTCACATCTGCAGGAAGTAACCAGCTCGCCCTGGGTCTCACCCCCTGGCCCACAAATACTCTCCAGTGAGTGCAAAGGCAAGTGGCTCCCTCCTGCCCTGCCTCTTTTGCATTTTTACCCTCCTTCACCAGGTCATTTTCATGCCCACCAAAAGGCAGAGAGGCGCTCTGTTTTGATTCTGGGGCGGGGGGGGGGGGGGGGGAGGCTGGTGCACCTGCGGCCACTCCCTGCTGGGGAGCCTGGCTCTACCAGCCCCAGCTGAGATATCACTTAACAGTGTTGCTCTTCGGGGCCAGCGCCCTCGCAACATGTTTACAAGATGTGTAGTTATTAGCAACATCTTACAGCTCCCGCTAATTAACGGGGAGAGTGGCTGATGAGCCACATTGCATCACTGTTTGGCCTTTCAATTGATACTGAAAAATAGCTCATTGCAGGTGTGTTTTGAGTAGCACCTTTCCCCAGTAGGTTGGTTGTTTGCTACACTTGTGCTTCTGCAGATCCCAAAGTGGCCAAAGCACCAGGGTTACGGATTTATTAAGGTCATTTAAATTGGTTACATGTGGCCATGACTTCAGCTGCGCAGTCTGTGCCCCAGCAGTGCCTGTTGGGGCCCGTTGGGTCCTGCCCCGGCCGTTGTTAGGGACCAAGGTTAAGCCTTTGTAATGGTGGATCCCTCCCCTTTCCAAGACACCTATTTGTGTGCACAATGTCTCTGTTTTCCAAGCAGGAACCAAATGTTTCTCTCACTTCTAGAATGAAATCTTGCTACGCTCAATTTTCTTAATCACCCCTGTATGTGGGTTCTGTGCCTTGTAAATCACCCCATTGACTGCATCGACTGCTCCTGCAGCCGACAGGGACCTGAGGATGGATTGCTCAACTTATGCTATTTGAAATTTTAGAGGTTTCATTTGGTTAAGGAACCGGACAGAGAATTTAGCGGCTACTTGAGTTGCTCTTCTCCTGAATTTTCTTGCCCTGGTTACTTTGTTATTCATTGCTTCCAGCTCCCTGATCGGCAGGTGGTGAGTTCTACTATGTCCATTCTATGATGGTAACTAGCACCACCATGATGCTGCCCAATCCTACCCAAGTTCAACGAGCCAGGGAGAAAATCAGTCTCTTCCAGCTCTCAGGGTCACTGGCTGTGTTTTGTGTGAGTCGTTGTCACCGGGATGAAATTACAGGGACAGGTTGGCTCTTCCTTGGCATTGGCCAGCGGCTTCCCGTGTGTGCTGGGATTGATTGGACGTCACTAAGGACGTCTTCCGAGACCTACGACGCACAGGCCCCTGTGGCTGCTCTTGAGCGAGAGTGGGGAGATTGGTAAGAGTGGGGCAAATGACAAGATTTGCACTTTTCATATTTGTCCTCTTCAGTGTGTTTTGGAGAAATTTAACCATCATGTCTTGCTCTAAATAAGAATAATATTTATTCAGGCTGCCATTCAAAGAGTCCCCAGCCCTCGTGGCTGTGTTTGCCTCTGAGCAGAGATAGAAGGGGGCTGCTGATAGAGAGAATCGTGTAGTCAGGAGCAGCAAATGGCCACATTCATACCCAAACAGAGGGAGGGGGGGCAGGGAGGGCCCCTGCACCTAGGTTGGTCAAACTGTCTTATCTGGGGGGGGGGTGGCTCTTTGATGGGAGGGTGGGAAAAAGTAGCAGGTGGAAGAGGGGCAGGTGACTAGGCGACTTTCTGCCTTTGCCACCGTCCCACACACCCGGCTCCCAGGGCGTCTGCGAGAACTGCTATTTGCTAATTGCGCGTTGGCGAGCACCACGCTCCTTGGAGGAAAAACCAGACACCTGAGGGCAAAATACCAACCAAACATTGCTCCTAATGACTTTTCTCTTGAACTCTAGTCCTGGGCTGGCCCATCATCATCTTCAATGGCTTCTAAATGACCCATCGGCAACTAAAAAGGCGGCTAACACAGCTGCCCCGGAGCTGCCTTCCCTGGAAGCCCTCCCCTTTCTCCTGATAGAGAAAAGCTTAATTCCTGCCTTGATTCCAGGACCTCTCCCAGTCTGTTCTTGCCTAACACAGAGCCGGCAAGGTGGATCTCTGAGAACACAGCATCCTTCCAGGTGGGAGGCGGGAAACGGGCATCCCTCCGCCATCGCTGCTGCCCCAGGACAGGTGCAGGGAAGCATGGGCCAGTGCGTTCCCTCTCACCACAATCCATCCTGGCCTGGCTCCCCACAGGGGCAGTGGAGAACAGATAAGGAGACCAGGAGACGCTGTTGTCCCTCGAGCAAACACCCTGAAGGCGTGGCTGCAGCAGGTTTCGGGGGAGCTGTGTGAGGCTGCCTGGGCGATGCCTCCCGAAAGAGGACCATATGCTGCCTTGACGACCTCCCTTTGGTGTTTAATTTGATGAAGCAATGTGCCATAATCAGCCGTGAGGACAGCAGCCTCACGTGGTACAACTCCCATTTCAATCTCGGCCGTGCTAATCTCATTATTCGCCTGAGCTGCCTTGTTTTGGATGACCTTAAAAAAAAGTTATTTCTTTAATGGTCAAATTGCTGTGAGGTCTGGAAGATTTAATGTATCATAAAACTCATTAAATCACCAGCCTGGCGACGCCCACCGTCCAGCCACCCGGGGCAAATGCGGCATCCCAACACAAGACTCCGGCATCGGCTTAAACAGCACCCGCCTCAGCCTCAAGGGACAGATTTCAAACATCAGATGTCCAAATGCTGAGAGCAGGATGTGGTTGGGAGCCTGATTTCCTCAAGCCCTACTGGGGACAGGTCATCGGAGGGCTTTTTTTTTTTTTTTTTTTTTTGACAGGCAGAGTGGACAGTGAGAAAGAGAGAGACAGAGAGAAAGGTCTTCCTTTGCCGTTGGTTCACCCTCCAATGGCCGCCGCGGCTGGCGCGCTGCGGCCGGCGCACCGCGCTGATCATCGGAGGGCTTTATCACAGGGCACATTCTGGCCAAGGAGGTCTGGGGAGGGGATCAGGATGCTGCATTGTTAGCAAGGCCATGTAGATATTGCTGGGCCCTGGAATAGCAAGACCCCAGAGGATTCTGAGATGCAACCACAATAGCAGATAACATTTATTAACTGCCTGATGTTGTGTTGTCAGTACTCTGTGTGTGTGTGTGTCTGATAGTGTGTGATACAAGGGTCTTCAAATATACATACATATATATATAATTGATGTTATTTTATTTGAAAAGTAGAGAGACAGAGCAAGGTCCCCTATCTGCTGGTTTAACCCAGAGGCCCATGATAACCCAGGTTGGGCCAGGTCAAAGCTGGAGCTGGGAACTCCATCTGGACCCCCCACATGGAGGGCAAGGACTCAACCACTTGAGCCATCACCTGCTGCCTCCACATTAGCAGGAAGCTGGCACTGGGAGTGGAGCCGGGACTCAAACCCAGGCACTCCGACTTGCGATGTGGGAGTCCCAAGCAGTGGCTGAAGTGCTGTACCAAATGCCTGCCCCAGAAAATGTGCATGATGAGAAAAAACGATGCACGAGTTTCACATTTTTTTGCATACAAATCGACCGATCTTTAATTCCATTTCCAGAAATGTTCTGTAGTGCCCTTGCATGTGTTCATTTATTTAATCTCTACTTTCAACCCCACGAGGGAAGTATTATCATCCCCTCTGCTAGATGAAGAAGCCAAGAGCAAACTAGTGGATAACCAAGGCCACGCGGCTTGTAAGCACCTGGAGTGAGATTCCCAGCCAAGTCCTCTGACTGCACAGGCTGTTCCTGGTTTCTTTTCCATCTCCTATACCGTATTCCTTGCCACGTAGGATTCCGTGTCCTGCCCCATCTTTAGTTAAAGAGTTGACCCGGGAAGGGGGTGGAGATTCTCCAGGAGTGTGTGATGGGTGAAAATTATGAAACTCATTGTGGGAGCTTTAGCATTTGCTTTATGTCTTCTAGAAAAGACACACTCGGCCAAACTGTGATGCAGGTAATGTTGGGATTTTTGTTAAAGATGTACTTATTTTTTATTTTTGTGAGAGGCAGAGCAGCAGAAAGAGAGGGGAGGGAGGTGGGGAGAGGGAGAGAGAGAGAGAGAGAGAGAGAGAGCTCTCATTATCTGGTTACTCCCCAGATGACCACAGCAGCCTGGGCTGGCCATTCTGCTCTCCTGTGTGGGTGGCAGGAGCCCAGGTACTTGAGCAGTCATCCACTGCCTCCCAGGCACCTTAGCAGGTAATTGGATCAGAAGCAGAGCAGCCAGGACTCAAACTGGCACTCTGAGCTGGGTACCAGTGCAGCAGGTGGCCGTGTGACGCACTGTGCTAAAGTGTCAGCCCCCACGTTTGAACTTTCTAAGGAATCTGTTGAATGAAAGCAACATGTAGCCTAAGCACTGAGCAGTAGACACGCTCACCTAAGCCCTGCATGGTGGCCTGTTAATTTCTACCCAAGGCCCTTCTTGGTGAATTGCTCCTACAGATCCACAGACACAACTTATAAGGAATGATGGCAGTCTTACTCACCTGTGCCTCTCAGGGGGGTGTAGGAGGAGCCTGCCCCACGCAGGTGACCCGATGACAATGAAGGGAACCCTTGTCTTTTTGGATGCTTCCTGTTGTAAGGGAGTCATGGTGTCATAAAACCCACAGGGAAATACCATTTCGACATCAAATTATTTCACTAAACATGCGCATTTTCTTAGCCCCACAGTTCTTCATAAGTCACGGCCTCTGTTTTTGAAACGCCTGAGACGTCATGATGAAGTGGGGAAAAGAATCTTCAGTTTGATGAAAAAGGAGTGGATGAGACAGGACGATGTTTGCAGAGCCCTGGGAGCAGAGAAGAACCACGGAGGGCTTGTTCCGTGGGCAGCCACATCGAGTTGGCCAGGGAGTTGTTTACATCTCTCTCTCCCACTCCTGTCCTCAGATTTAAATGACCAATTTTGGCATAAGGACTCCCAGGTGCAGTGCATTCTATAAGCCTGAACGACTTCATAAAAAACAATTCAGCAATAGCTGGGCTGAGGGCTGTCCCACTTACTCTCTCTGGTCGGCTCACCCTCTTGCTTTATTTAGATTTCCAAAGCCAAGTCATTGACTTCGTGCATTTACGAGCTAAGATTTTTCTTATTGTTTGAGCTCTCACTACTGCAAATATCAGCAAAAGATTCAGACATTGCTAAGGGAAGAGGTTTTAAGGGATGTTTGAATTAACGCATACCTGCTGACTGCATGATTTCCAAAAGGGCTAATTAAAAAAAAAACTTTAGAGTACATGGAAAGATATGATAATGGACTTAGTGAAATATGAAAGAATTAACTCCCAGTATTAGAAGGAATTTGGCTATTCCGGGGGCGTATCTGATAATGGAGAGAGGAGTTCTTCATTCAAAAATGTTGGAGTTCTTCATTCAAAAATGTTAGATCAAGCCTGAAGCTGAAAGTTCTTAATTTGTTCCATTTTTTATTTGTTTTCCCTACAAAGTGATAGAAATAAGTGATGGTACCTACATCTACTACTCAGCTGTAGCTTTAATACACCAAAGGGAGTTATTTAACCCGACTCAGATTATCTCCACACTGAGAAATCACGTAATACAAATGTTCACTTTCTTTCCTAACAAGAATTCCCCCTCAATCATTTTGCATTCATTTAATTTCCTCGCAAAACTCTTCAAACCGCCCTAGAAAAGAACGGGTTTTGACCTAATTTACACATAATTGCCTATGCAAAAGTTTTGAAACCTAAGTGACCCAGTTTAGACGAGGAAGCCATGAAAAGGGGGGGTGGCCTTCTAACCAGTTTGAAGCCACAGGTATCGAAATGAATAGAAACCCAAGTTTTTTGATCTCTTGCCCTTCCCTTGTGTTCTCCGCCTTTTAAAATCACACATCTTAAATTAATTCCATCAGATATTCAGCTGCTTTTGGAGAGGCAGGGTGCCTGAGCAGAACAAAATATTTCCTGCCGAACAATGGTCCTGCTTAATTTGACGCCTTAAGCAAAAAAAAAAAAAAACAAAAAAAAACCCTCTATCCCATGAGACCATGGCACATTATTTTATCTTTTATCTTTTTTTTTTTTAATGTTTCACTTGCAAGAGCAGAGAAGGGAGGGGACCAGGCTAAAACAAACTAATTTTTGGTCATTTCATTCCTTTGGCAAACAGTTTGAAGACCAACCAATTTGTACTTACAAATCTGGGGCATTAGCACACGGGGACCCTAAATCCGCAGGCACACAAGCAGTCACTGTTTGTACGCCAAGCTGTGTGTAAGCCTGATTTGACAGGAGAGAGCTATTCAGCCTTTTGTCCCTGTCAATCTCCAAACGCTAACCTGCCTGGGTCCCAGGAAAGGGCGCGCTCAGCCCTCCGTCCCACCGCTGTCTAATGAACAGACTGTTTCATTAGCGGCACAATTCACTCGACAAATCCAGCCCAAACAACTTATTTCACAATTTGTGAGCAGAATTCAATTTCGGGGGAGCGGCGAGAGGGGGGCGGGCGGGGAGGTGGGGAGGAGGGGAGGAGGTGAGCGGCGCACAAAGCAGCCAGGGATCAGTGGGCTGGGATAAGGGTCCCAGGCAATTCTGCCAGCAGTTCGGGGCTGGGGCTCTCGAAGCCACCGCATGCAGATCAGCGGATTAGGGGGGGGCTCAGCATTAGGTCAAGTGTCTCGAGGGGAGCTGATAAACACCCCAAACCTGACAACAGATTTTTCTTTCTTCCCGCACCACTTGTTAAGTGTCAGAGCAAATCTTCTGAATGGCAGTAGAGTTTACTTAGAGGCCCTTTCTTCCAGTAGACACTCCATCCATTTTCCAAAGCCCGTTCCATTCCAGGCTGCCCCGGGAATAAATTTGCCCTGCATCTCTCTCCTCTCTCTCTCGCTCGCTCGCTCTCTCTCTCACACACACACACACACACGCACACACACACACGCACACACGCACGTCTTTCTCCTCCACGTCCTGACTATGAGCCTTTGTCTCAAGGTGTGTGAACCAGAACCAAAATCCACATCAAGAGCCCCTAAGGTTTCAGAGCCTCTGGATTTAGCTTTTAATACAAATGAAACACTTTGAAGATTATGCAATCAAATACGCTAACCACAGTTTTCTGGTCACAAGACAGCTCTCAGTCTGCACATGACCACTGTGTGAATTCTGCCCAGTGGGAAAATTTACAGCAGCAAATGACCATGGAAAAAACTCGATCTTCCAAACATCCCGGAGAGCCATGGCTATGGATTCAACCCAAGAAGAGCCAGCCCTGCCCTATTTCTTCTGGCTTAGGAATCTCGCATGGGAGAAACCATGCCTCTTGGATTAAGTTGTATCGCTGTGTTAACTCAAAGTGCATGATAGAGAATCTGTGTTGTAACATCAAACATTTCCTAAGTAGCTTTGAGCAGCCACGCTTGCTTTCGCTTTGAGATATTCTCAAATGGCTAAACAGCCGCAAATGTTGGAGGATCCTTTGTGGTGGCCTGGTTTTCATTTTTTTTTTATTTCTTTCGGCAGTTTAATTTTTAATTGGCTGCAGTTTACAAATCTAATGGGAAGTTTTCAAACGACCACCACTAAAAGTTCTCTGAAAATCACCGTGTCACTTTCCTGGACTTTTAAAAGGGGGAGGCTTTGGGGTCACAAGTGGGCAAAGACTTTTTTCTTCTAATACATATTTTGGCTATTTTAAAAAATAATGTGTTTTTTGAATTTAGGTAATAGAAAATGTGTTATGGTTCTATGAAACAATACTGGACGGGGCCAGGGCATACTGTCACTAGCTCTACCTCCTCTATAAAGAATATTTAATAAGGCAAGTTAGTAGTTGGGGTCACAATGCTCCTCATTCCAGGCCTTTCTTGAAAATGTCAAGGCAGGCTGTGGATAGTTGTTGTCATCTTTGTTTATGAGGATTTCAAAGGTCAATGCAGAGGCTGGCGCCAAGGCTCACTTGGTTGATCCTCCACCTGCGGTGCTGGCATCCCATATGGGCACTGGGTTCTGGTCCCAGCTGCTCCTCTTCCAGTCCAGCTCTCTGCTGTGGCCCGGGAAGGCAGTGGAGGATGGGTCAAGTGCTTGGGCCCCTGCACCTGCATGGGAGACCAGGAGGAGGCACCTGGCTCCTGGCTTCTGATTGGGGCAGTGCTGGCCGTAATGGCCATTTGAGGAGTGAACCAAAGGAGGGAGGACCTTTCTCTCTGTATCTCTCTCTCACTGTCTATAACTCTACCTGTCAAATAAATTTTAAAAAAAAGTCAATGCAGTCATGACGAGATATCTTAAAGAGTAGCCTATATTGCTGCCTTCTGGGGATAGGAGAAAAGGCATCTCTCTCCTTATTTCACCATCTACCTTTCCCTCTCTCAGACCAAAGATCTATTTATTTATTTATTTATTTGAAAGGTAGAGTTACAGGTCGGTGCCGCGGCTCACTAGGCTAATCCTCCACCTTGCGGCGCCGGCACACCGGGTTCTAGTCCCAGTCGGGGCGCTGGATTCTGTCCCGGTTGCCCCTCTTCCAGGCCAGCTCTCTGCTGTGGCCAGGGAGTGCAGTGGAGGATGGCCCAAGCCCTTGGGCCCTGCACCCCATGGGAGACCAGGAGAAGCACCTGGCTCCTGGCTTCGGATCAGCGCGGTGCACCGGCCGCAGCGGCCATTGGAGGGTGAACCAACGGCAAAAGGAAGACCTTTCTCTCTGTCTCTCTCTCTCACTGTCCACTCTGCCTGTCAAAAAAAAAAAAAAAAAAAAAGGTAGAGTTACAGAGCGAGAAAGACAGAGAGAGATCTTCCACCTGTTGTTCACTCCCCAAATGGCCACAACGGCTGGAGCTGGACTGATCTTAAATAATAAGAAAGGATCTTGTCACAGGAGGCAGGACAAGGAGCAACGTGAGAGTCCCCCTCCCTCCTCCTCCTGACACACAACCATGGAAAGACCAGCCCCAGTCTCTGTAGGTGCTTACACGTCAGCTTGTCAAATACAAGCGGCACCAGAACAGTCCCACCATTGCATCAGCTGCTTGCTTTAGCCCCAAAACACTCTGACATCATGGGGAACTTTTCCCCTGTCACTGATGAATATTCCCATATTCCTTGTTAAAGGTTAACACCAGAGTCTATCATAGATAGAGTCCTCAAGAGGTTCACGTGGGGCCAGCGCTGTGGCGTAGTGGGCTAAGCTTACACCTGCAGCACCAGCATCCCATATGGGCGCCGGTTCGTGGCCCAGCTGCTCCTCTTCTGATCCGGCTCCCTGCTAAGGTGCCTGAAAAAGCAGTAGAGGATGGTCCCAGTGCTTGGGCCCCTGCACCCACGGGGGAGACCCAGAGGAAGCTCCTTCTTGGCTTTGGATAGGCTCAGCTCCAGCCATTGTGGCCATTTGGGGGAGTGAACCAGTGTTTGGAAGACCTTTCTCTCTGTAACTTTGCCTTTCAAATAAATAAATAAAATCTTTAAAAAAAGTTCACACAAAGTGTGTTTTTTGAAAAACTATGCATGAATTTCAATGATTTTTTTTGCACAAAATAAACTTATTTTTTTATTCCACTTTTTCCCACCAACTTTTGAAGTCCTTTCTTGAGACTCTCAAATTATTTGACTAATCCCTTTTTGTTGCCCGTTAGGGGGCTGTGGGCTTTTGTCACAGTAGAAAGGAGGCAGAAGGGAGCCTGCTTGTACCCTTGCCTTTGCCACCCTCTCTGGCAAGCTCTTTGAGATAAAGACGTGAAAGAGGAATTGTGAGGTCAAAGGGTACACGCATCTTCAAATATGGAGTCAATCTGTCCTCTGAAAATTTATCAAATAATACTGATCCCGCCAGCCGCCTCCTGGGGCGCAGGGTGCACCCCGGAGCCGGGAAGCCCCGGTATTTGCTGGCTCTCACGGCCTGCAGCTCCTCGGCTTAGGAACTGCGGCTGGCTCTCTGCTCTTCAGGTTCTCATCAGAGCAATCTGCAGTGTGGCTCTGTTGCTACCTCTCTCTCTGCTTTTCTTGCCTGAATAGTACAAGACCAATTTCCTACTGCTTACCAGAGTCCTTTGAATTATTTCAATTAATTGGCACTTTCAGAAAAAACTCTGAATTTTTAAAAATATTTTATTTATTTATTTGAGAGGTGGAGTGACAGACAATGAGAGGGAGAGACAGAGAGAAAGGTCTTCCATTTGATGCTTCACTCCTCATTGGCCACAACGACTGGAGAGGGGCCAATCCGAAGCCAGGAGCCAGGAGCTTCCTGGGGGGCTTCCATGAGGGTGCAGAGGCCAAGGACTGGGCCATCCTCTTGCTTTCCCAAGCCATAGCAGAGAGCTGGCTTGCAGGAGGAACAGCCGGGACTCGAACCGGTGCCCATATGGGATGCTGGCACTGCAGGCAGAGGATTAACATACTGCGCCACAGCGCCGGCCCCAAAAAACTTTGCATTTTTAAATCCTGTGTGTTCTATGGCTTAGTTGGCCGGCTGCTTTCTCTGGTGTTGTCACCTGACGCATGCCTCTCACTGTAGCCATGGCAGGGTTCACTCTGTCTTATTTTTAGAACATGCTGGTTAAGTTATAAGAGGAACAGGGTCAAGTTCCATGAAGTTTAAAAACTAGAAAGAGGAACTCGTCACAGTCAATGCCACCCCATGATGCCGCCGCCTTCCCAAGCACCATGTAGGAGGCTCCACACGTGTCTGCCTTGCTCTGTTACTTGTCCCTTCCGGCCCCAGTGTGTGCTTTGTCCTGAAGCCACACAGAAACACAGGGATTTGTGACTTTCAGGATACTGGCTTCTCAAAGAACACAAAGTTTTTTTCTTTTTAAAATAGGGCTGATTCTGGCTTTCAAAAACAACTTTTCACCCAGCTACCAGGGATCCAGCCTCTACCTGGGATCCCAGCATCCCATACAGATGCTGGTTTGCGTCCTGGCTGCTCCACTTCTGATCCAGCTCCCTGCTAACGTGCCTGGGAAAGCAGCGGACGATGGTCCAAGTGTTTGGGTCCCTCCTTGCATGTGGGAGACCAAATGGAGCTCCTGGCTTGCAGCTTCAGCCTGGCCTAGTACTGGCCATTGCAGCCATCTGGAGATTAAACCAGAGGATGGAAGATTCTGTCTCTCTCTTTCTTTCTGTAACTGTGACTTTCAAAAATAAATAGACTGGTGTTGTGGCACAGCGAGTTAAAGCCCTGGCCTGAAGCACTGGCATCCCATATGGGTGCCAATTCTAATCCCGGCTGCTCCTCTTCCGATCCAGCTCTCTGCTATGGCCTGGGAAAGCAGTGGAAGATGGCCCAAGTCCTTAGGTCCCTGCACCCACGTGAGAGACCCGGAAGAAGCTCCTGGCTCCTGGCTTCAGATGGGCACAGCTCTGGCCGTTGCAGCCATCTGGGAAGTGAACCAGCGGTTGGAAGATCTCTCTCTCTCTGTCTCTACCTCTCTCTGTAACTCTTTTAAATAAATAAAATAAATATTTAAAAAATATTTTTAAAAAGCTGCTTCTACAAGTGCTGTACATATAAGATTGTTTTTTTTTTTAATAAAAGAAAAAGTAGAAGTAAAAACAGGAGCCCCATCCGGGTTACTCAGCGATCCAGTAAGTGAGATGCCGTGTGCAGAACACAGGAGCCACCGCGGCTCTCTGTCCTGCTAAAATGCATTTCTGCATGTCGGCGGTGCTGGTGCCTGATGATTCAGGAGGCCCAGAGGGCACAGCCCAGGGTCGTGGCTGTGGCCCAGAGGCTGCTCGGCCTCCCTCCCCTGGGGTCTCCAGCGCTGCAGCCATCAGCCGAGTCGACCCCGGGGCTCCCCTCGGAGTGTGGCATCTTTGATTTGGGCTCTCGCATTTGCCTGTTTTGACATCCTGTATTTCCAACAGCTGTGGGCTAAACACTTGCAGGCAGCGAGTGCTTCGCTCTGCGAGCTGCCAGGATGCTTGCCAGAAGTTTCTGTCCCCCTAGCTCCTCGGCAGAGTCTCTGCAGGCGCCTCCCTGCCTTTTGTCTCACTTCTGACGGCCGGCCGGTCGCTGCTTCCGGGTGTGCGGCTGCAGAGTCTGGCTGTGAGGTTGCCGCGTTGCTTTTCCAAAGGCTGAGTTTCTCTCTTTCCCAAAATTGAGCCAGGTTCTTCCATTTCTCTTTGAAGTCCACGGAGTTGGCTAGGATTCGTCCTTCCGACAGTCGTGAGTTTGCATCTGTGGAGTTTGTCCTCAGTGCCCTGGGCTCTTTTCTTTTTAACGGATGCGTAGTGTTTACGTACTTACCCAATATGATGAGCTGATGCACGTATACAATGGACGATTGATTCAATCAGAGTACTTAAGATTTCTCTGTCTTCAGATATTTATTATTTCTGTGTGTTGAGAAGCTTGGGGCTTTTGTAGGTTTTTTTTAAAGATTTATTTATTTATTTGAAAGGCAGAGTTACAGAGTGGC
The DNA here is from genome assembly GCF_051225735.1 of Oryctolagus cuniculus. Lineage (NCBI taxonomy): Eukaryota > Metazoa > Chordata > Mammalia > Lagomorpha > Leporidae > Oryctolagus > Oryctolagus cuniculus. Next base: position 12,138,824 of record NC_142870.1, on the reverse strand, counting down.
AGAGAGGGAGAGAGAGAGAGAGGAAGAGAGGGAGGGAGAGAGAGAGAGAGAGAGAGACAGAGGGAGAGAGAGAGAGATCCCATCTGCTGGTTCCCTCCCCAAACAGCTTCAATGGCTGAGGCTGGGCCAGGCTGAGGCCAGGAGCCTGGAGCTCCGTCTGGGTCTCCCATGTGGGTGGCAGGGACCCAAGCCCTTGCGTCATCTTCTGTTGCTTTCCCAGGAGCGTGAGCAGGGAGCTGGATCAGAAGTGGAGCAGCTGGGGCTGGAACTGGCGCTCATATGGGATGCCAGCGTTTCAGGCAGTGGCTTAACCTCCTGTGTCACAGCGCCGGCCCCTAACTGTTCCTTGGCACCCGTTACACAACACAACCTCTCTGTGAACACCTCCCCTGCCCTTTCGTAGCCTCTACTGAACACCATTGCACTCTTTCTGTAGGACCGACCTTCTGAGCCTCTACATGTGAGAACATGCTACATCTGTCTTCCTGTGCCTGGATTATCTTCCTGTGCCTGCTTATCTCTCTTAACATCACATCCTCCAGTTCCGTCCACGTGGCCACAAATGACAGGGTTTCTTTCTTTCTTTCTTTTTTTTTTTTTTTTTTTACAGCTGAATAGCATCCCATTGTGTATTTTTTCATTGCATTTTCTTTATACGTTTATCTGCTGGAGGCTTCTCTGGTTTTAATTAAGTAGTTCTTGAAAACTGTTATAAAATAGCAATCTTTGTGGTGTAGCGAGTGAAGCTGCCGCCTGCAGCACCGGCATCCCATATGGGCACCGGTTCTAGTCCCAGTTGCTCTTCTTCCGATCCAGTTCTCTGCTATGGCCTGGGAAAGCAGTGGAAGGTGCCCCAAGTCCTTGGGCTCCTGCACCCATGTGGGAGGCCCAGAAGAAGCTCCTGGCTCCGGGTTTCTGACTGGCCCAGCTCTGGCTGTTGCTGCCATCTGGGGAGCGAACCAGAAGATGGAAGACCTCTCTCTCTCTCCCTCTCTCTGTCTATAGCTCTACCTCTCAAATAAATAATAAATCTTTAAAAAAAATAGCAACCTGTAAGTGGAAAAACAGAATTAGGAACTTAAATTGCATTGCGTCCCTGGCACATGTGTTACCCGAGGACAAAGCCCCACGTCTGTGTTGTTCACTGCTGTCCCTCAGGTGCGTCTGGCTCTGACCACGCACTCAGGAAATGCCTGGAGAATAGACAAGGGAATCCAGTAAAAAGAATGATCCACTTTGAACAATTCAGTGTTGACATGTTTTAAATCCCTTTCCTCACTGCCTTTTAAGAAAACAAAGGCTCTGTAACTCTTCCAAGTGTCATAGATTATACAGACCATGGTTTCCTTGTTGATAAAATAATTACTAACCCCCCGCATCCCGTCTAGCCCCGCCCTCTTACTGTGGCACCTGACATGAGGCAGGGTCTCACCTGTGCACCTGCTCTCAGCCTGAGCTAGCAGGAAAAAGACTGTTCCAAGTGGAAAATTCTCAGAAATGTTTGGGTATTGGAGGCACAGGAGAACAGGCATGCGATCTTGCTCAAGGTGACACTCCTGCGTGATCAGATTAATTTAGGAGCGCGAGTTTCCTCTTTCCTGCGACCCCCACCCCCTTCCCTTTCTTCCTTCCTTCCTTCCTTCCATCTGTCCCATTGCCAAATCAGGGGGTTAACTGACGGGCTATCTGAATAAAATGAATGTGAACGTCGAACAAAGAAGAAATACCACAGCTCCCAGTTTTTCATTTTTAAAAAGATTTATCTACTTGAAAGAGTCACAGAGAGATAGAGAGAGGCAGAGAGAGATCTTCCATCCATTGGTTCACTCCCTAAATGGCCACAATAACCAGAGCTGGGCCAGGCTGAAACCAGGAGCCAGGAGCTTCTTCTGGGTCTCCCACATGGGTGCAGGGGCCCAAGCACTTGGGCCACCTTCCACTGCTTTCTCAGGCACATTAGCAGCGAGCTGGATTAGAAGTGGAGCAGCTGGGACTAGAACCCGTGCCCGTATGGAATGCTGGTGTCACAGGTGGAGGCTTAGCCCGCTGCACCACAGTGCCAGCCCCTGGTTTTTCCATCCTTTCTTTGTGGTCTCTAATCTGGGCAAACCTGAGTCCACGGTTAGTTGGGATTTTGTCAGTTGATACCATTTTAGTTATAATTTCAAATAGAGTGCTCTACAAAATAAAATATGAGACCATTCACTGAGTGTAATCATGTTTCGAAGTACCTGGACGTGTTCTGGAATGAGCTTCCTTTGTCTATCTCGAAATGACTTCAAGTGCCAGAAATTCTACTGTGTTCTACTGCATCCTATGTTGTAACAGCTCTGGCCTTTAAGGGTTTTGCTGGCTGTTTCGCCATTTCCAAGTCACTCTATTTTCCTTACGTTACTCACGGAGGAATGTTCGAGCCATAAATCTCATTTGTTTGCCTCTCTGATGTGCTGCAGGCTGCCTGTCTCGACCCAGTATCCCAGCTTGGTTGGTCTTGCTGCACTGGGTGCAGGGGAGACGGGAAGGAGCCAGCCACGTGAAACCAACAGATCCGTCTCTGGGAGGAGCAGGCTCAAGCCAGGAGGGAAAGCCCTGCAGGTGTGCACCGAACGGCAGCAAAAATAGCTTATGGGTCCAGCACGCATGCTTTATTTTAAAATTTAGAGGTAATTTAATTTTTAGATGCTGGTTTTTATTGAATCATTTGCTTTTGTATTCTGGAGATTTTCTCTTTTTTTTTTTTTTTTTTCTTGGAGATTTTCCAAAGGGAACAAAGAAACAGGGAGAAAAGTGAAAAAAGAAGGAAGAGGGAAAGAACGGAGCAAGAGAGCCAGCCAAGGGGACGAGCACTCCGCTCGCGAGCAGACAAAACCCCCAGGGGAAGAAGCCTCCACAACGTGGGCAGCTTGTGGGCGCCCCCGCGCCCCTCCGGTCTCCCGAGTTTACCTCCCTTTCTTCCTTCCAACTCTTTCCTTCCCCCTCAATTCCCCCTCTCCTTCTTTTCCCAGACAGTGCTGGGGCCGTGCCGGGCACTCGGCCACAGTGGTGCTGGCGCACAGGTAGGATGGATCCTCTCCTTGCAGGCAAATGGCCCCACAGACAAATGAGAGGACACACTCACTCTGATTGTGCCGGGGATGCCCAGGGCAGGGGGACCGATGTAGACTGACCATCAGCAAAGACTTCTCCAAAGAAAGGAAACACTTCCTTGGAGACTCCAAGGGTGAGTGGAGCTCACTAGAGGCAAGGTGTGTGTGTGTGGGTGTGTGTCCGTGTGTCTGAGAGCTGGAGAAGGTGTTGAGTACAGGCCGAATGAATGACAGGTACAAAGGCCCTGAGAGGGAAAAGGGCTGAAGGTATTAAATGCATTGAGAGCCATCAGAGTGTGCAGTAGGGGAGGGGCAGGGCTGGAAATGACGGAGAGGTGGGGCCGGCGCAGGTACAGGTGCAGATACGGGTGTGCCTGTAACAGGTGGGCTTTAGTCATTTGGGGATGCTGGAGTCCATCCACGATACCCACTGAAGGGTACTGAGTAGCAGATTCACACAATCTGAATCTTTGGCAGATTTTAATAGCTGTTTCCAATGAATTATTTATTATTTGAAAGAGACAGAGAATCAGGGAGGAGAGAGAGAGAGAAAGAGATTTTCCATTCACTGGTTCATTCCCTAAATGCCCACAAGAGCCAGGGTTGGGCCCAGGAAATTAATCCAGGTCTTTGACGTGGGTGGCAGGGATCCAACCACTGGAGCCATTGCCACTGCCTCCCAGAGAGCACATGGACAGGAAGCTGGATGGAGAAGAGAGGGGCCAGGACTCCTAAATGGGACATGGGCGTCCCAAGACGTGAATGAACTTCTGCACCAAACACCTGCCCCAGATTTTAGTAGTTTTAAGGAGATTTCTCTGACCATCCTCTGGACTGCAGCTGTCTGGCGGAGGAATGCACCATGCACTTGGCCACAGCAGAGCTGTGCAGCACAGTGGTAGGCGCTGATGGTTCAAGTCCAAGTCTCAGCCCTATCCGGTGTTAGCTGTGTGGCTTTGGGCAAGTGCAGTAAACCTTCTGTGCCTCTGTCTCTCCATTTGCAGAAGGAGGTGGTAACAGTGCCAGTCTTAGGGCTCTTGTAAGGATGAACCTGGGGTTAATAGTATCAGTCTAGCAGGTAATAAACGCTCCAGGGGCGTCAGCCATGGCTATGACCCTATTCCAGAGCTTTGCTCTTGTGAGGCACTTTTATGAAAAGCTTACATCAAATAGCATTTTCTAAATAGAATGACACTGCAAATGTAGGAAAAGTAGCAATGTTCTTTTTTTTTTTTTAAAGACTTATTTATTTAGGCAGAAATCCAGAGAGAAGGAGAGATCTTCCATAGGCTAGTTCACTCCTCAAACAGTTGCATGGCCAGGGCTGGGTCAGGCCAAAGCTAAGAGCTTCATCCAGGTCTCCTATGTGGGTGCAGGGGCCCAAGGACTTGGACCATCCTCTGCTGCTTTCTCAGGCTGGATCAAAAGTGGAGCAGCCAGGACTTGAACCAGTGCTCATCTGGGATCTCAGAACTGTAGGTGGAGGCTTAACCTGCTGTACCACAGTGCCGCCCCAGGCCAAGTTCTTTACTAATTCAGGCACTTAAACAAGCAACACCCTGTTAACCTTTCCCTGTAGGAAGTGGCTTCTTCTTCTTTTTAAATATTTATTTATTTATTTGAAAGGCAGAGTTACAGAGAGGCAGAGACAGAGAGAGAGAGAGGGACAGAGAGAGAGGAGAGAGAGAAGGGGTGGGGTGGGGGGATCTTCCATCCGCTGGTTCACTTCCCAAATGGTCACAATGGCTGGAGCTGGGCCCAACTGAAGCCAGGAGCTAGGAGCTTCTTCCAGGTCTCCCACATGGGCACATGAGCCCTAGGGCTTGAGCCATCTTCTGCTGTTTACCCAGGCACATTAGCAGGGAGCTGGATCAGAAGTGGAGCAGCTGGGACTTGAACCAGCGCCCATATGGAGCACTGGCACTGCAGGAGGTGGCTTTACCTGCTATGCTACAGCACCGGCCCCAGGAATTGGCTTCTTAAGCATATTAACCAGCCCAGTCTTTCTCCTTGAATTCAATCCAGCAAGTTTCAGAATAAAGTCTGGTATAAGTTAAGGTGGCTTTGTATGCAAGAAACAGAAAACTCCTACTGAGAGTCAACAGCTTAAACTACACAGCACTTTATGATTTTGAGCCACAAGAGATGCTCAGGGGGGTGGAATGGGTGCTGCGTCACTTCTCTGGCTTCCTCGGGCTCTGTCCTCCTCCTCTGGCCAGAGTCAAGATGGCTGTTTTTTGGAGTGGGATTTAGCACAGCAGTAAGACGTCTCTTGGGTGTCCATATCCCATATCAGAGTGTCTGAGCTCCAATCCCAGCTCTGCTTCTTCTTCTTCTTTTTAGTTTTATTTATTATTTATTTGAGAGGTAGAGTTACAGAGATAGGGAGAAATAGAGAGAAAGGTCTTCCATCAGCTGGTTCACTCCCCAAATGGCTGCCACAGCCGGAACTGGGCCGATCCGAAGCCAGGAGCCAGGAGCAAGGAGCTTCTTCCAGGTCTGGCACATGGATGCAGGGGCCCAAGGACTTGGGCCATCTTCTACAGCTTTCTCAGGCCATAGCAGAGAGCTGGATGGGAAGAGGAACAGTCGGGACTCAAACTGGTGCCCATATGGGATGCCGGCACTGCAGGCCAAGCTGTAACCCACTGTGCCACAGCGCTGGCCCTGGGCCCACACCGTTGGACCCCAGCCTCCCTGAAGTGGAGGAGGGGAGGCCTAGGAGCAATCTTAGGCTTGGGTCAGGAATGAGGAGAGGGGTTCCTGCAGGAAGGCTGCGGGAGTGCCTACTGGCTCCATGTGGGGTCCAACCATTGTCCCCAAGACCCTGCACCATAGACACAGGGGCCATCAGACACAAAGAACACCAACATCAACCAGAATGTGGCCAGCACAGCTATGGAGTTTTACCCACCGGATGTGGGAGCGTGTGAAAGCACATTGGTCAGTTCTTTCCAGGTTGGCGATCGGGTTGGTGCAGCTGACTCGCTCCTTGGAGAACTGAGTCAGAACTGGCTGAAACATAACTTTCTTTGTAGAAAAAATTTGTTATTAAAAACAAACTTGATTTCCCCCATTTATTGTAATAAAAAAAAAAAAACCTGTATCTGCTTGCTTCTCTTCCAGTCCAGCTCTCTGCTGTGGCCTGGGAAGGCAGTGGAGGATGGCCCAAGTGCTTGGGCCCTGCACCCGCATGGGAGTCCAGGAGGAAGTGCCTGGCTCCTGGCTTCGGATCGGCACAGCGTGCCGGCCATAGCGGCCATTTGGGGGGTGAACCAATGGAAGGAAGACCTTTCTCTCTGTCTCTCTCTCTCACTGTCTAACTCTGCCTGTCAAAAAAACAAAAACAAAAAACCAGAAAAACCCTGTGTTATATTATTTACATGATATTAGACTTCATAAGTGATTTTAAAAGGGATGCACAATTGGTCTAGCCACAAAGACGCTGGTTAAGAACTTGGCGGAGTGCCAAGTTCAAGTCCTGACTTGGCTCCAGACTCCAGTTTCCTGCTAATGCAGACCTTGGGAGGCTGCAGGTGATGGCTCAGGGGGCTGGGCTCCTGCCACTCGTGTAGGGGACCCGGATGGAGTTCCTGGCTGGTAGTTTCAGCCTGGCCCAGTTCTGGCTTTTGCAGGCATTTGGGGGAGTGAACCAGCAGGTGAGATCTCTCTCTTTGTGTCACTCTGCCTTTCAACTAATTAAATAAATCTTTAAATTAAAAAAAAAAAGAACTCTATATTCAATTCTTTTGAATGCATATCTGAAGTGAAATCCTCAAGCTTGATTTTTAAACTTCTTAATGGAAAAATGTATTTTTGTTGCAAAAACAATCATTGAAGGTGGTTGACTTACAGCCTGATTGCCCCTCGGGTCACCTGGCCCAGCAGGGACACTGGCAGCTCCTGGGAGGTAGTTTGAACCACACCGTCTCAGCCCCCAGGCTGGACTGAACCCCATGCCGAGTCCCGGGGACCCCTGAAATGACTCCAGGGCTCCAGGGCTCCAGGGCACCGGGAGGTTGTGAACTCCTGCTCTGTAGCCTCCCCCACGCCCACGCCCACCCCAGGTTCATCTCTAAAACTGCAGCTGCAGAAATCAGGAGCTCAGAGTTTGCTTTCTCTTTCTCTTCCCGTTTACTGGTTCAGTCCCTGTACAAGAGGCAGGAAGCAGATCCCCAGGAATGAGAAAAGCCAACCCAAGTTGCGGTGACTCCTCACTAAAGTCCATCTTGAAGATGATGCATTTAAGACAGCAGCCAAACCAACCACAAAAAAAAAAAGAGCGTATTTACATTTTGGTTGAGAAGAGTAGGCCAGAGGAAAACAGACGCATGTGAGAAGAATTGCTAAGTGACTGATAAATAGGCTTAAGTTATTTCAACTGGCACTGGGCGCAACTTACACCGTATGTTTGCCATCATCTGAATTTCTAAATACCTGGAGTATATTTGTAAACATGGCAATCTAACATGTTATTGAAGGGCGCAGTCCTATTCAAATTAGCATACACGAGGATTTAACAGCTGATTGCACAGCGTGAATGACAGCGACTAATTGTCAAGTCCGAAAGTTGCGCAGATAACTGTCCCAACGCCACCAGCATGCAGCCCGGGGACGGGGACGGAGACGCGCAGACAATCTGCGAGGCGCAAGCTTCCTGCGTGAGTTCCTGCACACAAAGGGCTGATTCTGGTGTAGGGCAGCGTGGGCAGAACGGGCAGCCCGAAGGGAAGAGTGGACGCGATGGGAGAGTGGCCGCGAGGTTTGAGCGGCGGGGAAACTTCATTGCCGTGCGAGCCTTCACCTCGTTCCTGGTCGTCGGGGTCCGTGGCTCTCCCTGGCCATTCGGGGCCGCATCTCTCCTAGGAAGTGATTGTTCAGAGGTGTGGCCGTCTCAGGCTGAATGGTGGCTGTGTTACTCATTTTGTCTCTGCTCTGAGCCTGCAGGCAGCTGGGCAGTGGAAAGGTAACAATGACCGCAGAGGAGACGGGGCCAGCAGCTTTGCTGCAGATGCTGCAGCCCTGACCTTGACCTTGGTCATTTTTCCTCCCATCGCCACCTGGCCTCACACAGCAAGAGCCCTGCCTTTCCCAACTGCTGCCATTGTGTGCGAGGTGGCGGCTACCTGCGGGGTTTGTCCCCTGCCTGGTAACATTTAGACCCAACAGGCAGTCACAGTGAGGGCTGGAAACTGAGGCCAACGGTGGTCAAAACAGCAGAAGACAAAACAGAAACAACCACCCTGAGCTGCAGGGACGACTTCGTGGGAAGTCATTAGCGGCTGCGTTCCCTGCTGGGCTGGCCAGGGATCTGCCATCCTGAGCTGGCCACCTGTGGTCCTCCTGCCGGGGAGAGCCCGCCTGCGCCGTGGGCTGGGAGCAGGAGCCAGGCACCGGCCAAGCATTTGCAGAACTCCGGGAGGAGGGGAAATGCAGCCACACAGGAGCCTCGCCCACCTCTCCTGCTTTCCACACCTCGTGCCTCCCCTCCCCCACCTGAGGACCCATTATGCCCTCATCTCTACCCCAGTGCTCCCTGCCTATCTCGACCTCCCTTCAGTCTGTCTGCCTATCCTACCTTTGATTCCTAGCTATTAGTCATCTATCTATCCATCCATCCATCCTGTCTCTCCATCCCATCTATCCCATATCTATCTATCTATCTATCTATCTATCTATCTATCTATCTATCTATCTATCATCTGTCTATATATATATATATCCTATTCTATCTAGCCATCCATCCATTCTTTCTATAATCTATGTGTCTATTTAGATATCCTATCAATCGTCTATCATCTACCTATATATATATATATATATCCTATCTACCACTCATCTAACTATCACCTTTCTGTATATCTATAATATCCATTTTCTATCACCTATATATATATATATCTCACCTATGCTATGTGCCTATCATCTATACAATTCTATCTATCATGCGTATCCGTCTGTCCTATACGCGCTCTCTGTCCCGTCCATCTGGCTACCTGGCTGTCATCTCCCACAGAAACACAGATTTGGCCTCCGGGGACTCCCGACAGCCGAGTCCTGGAACTCCTCCCCACGAAGCCCCTGCTTTGCTCTCCAGCCTCTCCACTCCCCTGGGGTGACAGACGCCGTGGTGGGCACAGGCTGTCCGGTCACTCCTTCCCCGCCTGCTTCCCACCAATCTCGCGCCATCACACTCTCCCTGCCGCATCACAAGGAGCTGTTCTCAGAGCCAGGCGGGCGCCCGAGCCCCTTGTCGCCCGAGCCCTTGTGGCCCTGTCCCCTGGCTCTTTCCCCTGCTCAGCCTCTGCCCATGTGGTTTCCTCTCTGGAAACCACATCCTGTGTCAACAGCTGCAACTCGCACTGGCCTGATTCCTTTCTCACTATGCCAGTGGCTAGAAGGTCCCCTCCATGCACACACATGCACATGCATGCACACATATGGGCACACATGCACGCGCATACATGCATACACACGCACACACGCGCACACACACATGCACATGCACACGCAGCGTGCACACACGCATGCACGCACACACACATGCACACATGTGCACGCGCACATGCATGCACACACACGCACTCATGCACACGCACACATGCACAATGAGGGTGAAGCCTTGATTTCTCGGCCTACCTATCAAGGCCCTGGAGCCTGCTTCCTGCGTCCTACCTCTGTCACTCATCAGCTGTGCCCCGTGGGTCAGGTTCCTTACCTCTCTGGGCCTCATTTCATTAACTATACACGGGAGCTCATGTTAGGGTCCCCATCAGATGGTTGCTCTGAGGACTGAGTGAGTGAATACATGTGGAGTACTTAGAAGAGAGCTTAGCATACCTTAGGCACTCAATAAACACAGTATGAACTCCCTGAGGGGAGACACCGTCCTCTGATTCACTGCCTGGGCCTCAGGTCCTTGGCACCTGAGACCTGGGCCGGCATGAGGACAGATCCCGGCAGCTCTAGGTCACCATTTCTGAGAAGTGGAGCTGGTGGTCCTGATGGCAAGCTCCTCGTGCTGCCATCCAGGTGGGCCTGGGCCTCCTGGGCACGAGCACCCCCAGCCACGCTATGTGATTTGAAATCGTGTCTCTCGGGCCAGCATGGTGGCGTAGCAGGTAAAGCTGCTGCATAAGACACCAGAATCCCACAGGGGCTCTGGTTCGAGTCCCAGCTGCTCCACTTCTTTTTGAAAAGATTTATTTTATTTATTTGAAAGAGTTACAGAGAGAGGTAGAACCAGAGAGAGAGAGAGTGGTCTTCCATCCGCTGGTTAATTCCACAGATGGCTGCAATGGCCAGAGCTGAGCTGATCCGAAATTAGGAGCCAGGAGCCTCCTCCGGGTCTCCCATGTGAGTGCAGGGACCCAAGGACTTGGGCCATCTTCTACTGTTTTCCTAGGCCACAGCAGAGAGCTGGATTGGAAGTGGAGTAGCCGGGACTTGAACTGGCACCCATATGGGATGCTGGCCTGCAGGCTGGGGCTTTAACCCGCTGCACCACAGTGCCAGCCCCTGCTCTACTTCTGATTCAGCTCACTGCTAATGCGCCTGGGAAAGCAGCAGAAGATGGTCCAAGTGTTTGGGCCCCTGCACCCACGTGGGAGACCTGGATGAATCTCCTGGCTCCTGGCTTCAGCCTGGTCCAGCCCCAGATGTTGCAGCCATTTGGAAAGTGAACCAGCAGATGGAAGATCTCTCTCTCTTTCTCTCCCTGTAACTCTGCCTTAAAAAAGGACAAACTGGATTAAAACAAAAGAAAGAAATTGTGTCGCCCAGGTGCCCTCTACCTGTTGTCCATGCCAAAGGTGATTCAATTGTCTCCATTCCTGTGGGGCTGTGGGTCACTTGGTGACAATGTCCCAGTTGACCACGCCAGGTTTCACGTGCCATGTCCTCCTGCATGGCTCCACCACGGCCTGTTTCATGCAAGGCACACACAATGCTTGCATTTCCTTCACATGTCAGCTTCCCCAACCCAGTCATGTTTCTAGGTTGCAAGTGCCCCAAAGTCAAGCACCCTTTAGAAAGACAGATGGGGTGTCGGGGCGGGGGAGGGCTTGCAGGAAGGAACCAGCAGGGGCTCTCAGAAGTCAGGAAAGGCTTTTGGAACCAGCTCTGGGGACTGGTCAGATACAGAGAGTGCCCTCTCCCCCACAGAGCTTGGGACAAGAACGCCTGGCAGCTTAGCTTGGTGGTAGTCAGGCAACGGTGTTATTATTTTTATATTTTTAAAAGATTTATTTATTCATTCGAAAGGCACAGTGACGGGGCAGAGGAAGCAGAGAGAAGGAAAGATCTCCCATCCATTAATTCATTCCCCAGATGACCACACAGCCAGGACTGGGCTAGGCTGAAGCCAGGATCCAGGAACCAGGAACTCCATCCGGGTCCCCCCGTGGGTGGCTGAGGCACTTGAGCCATCACCTGGATCAGCGGCAGAGTAGCAAGGACTGGAACCAGCACTGTGGTATGGGATGCAGGCATTCCACGCGTAGCTGAATCTGCTACAGCACAATGTCAACCCTGGGCAATGGCTTCTGGGAAGGCAACTTGGCAGGAAGTTCCACGCTGGGGCAGCCAGAGGAGAGATGTTGAATGTGGCATCCTGTGTCCCCACCCTGGGTGTCCTCTGCTCTGATGGGCAGCTGGGGAAGAGTTCAGGTTCCCTTGGGACTGAGGGAGAGGGCAGCTTTGCCTGATTTTCCAAGCATGCTAGATGGGCAGGCCAGGAAAGGAGGCTCTCAGGGAATGGTTATCAGGGCCTCATGCAATCGGAGTCCCTGACATGGGAAGTGGGATCCCCACGTTAACCCAGGAAGGAGGCCGGAGCTGAGTCTGGTCCTGCAAAACCATGAGGCACTGGGCTAACTGGGACACTGCGAGACGTGGGGTATCTGAGGGATTTTGGAGTCTCCGTCTTTTCCTTATGCTCAGGCCACAAGCTGCACACATGATTTTGATTCCCAGATTAGGAAAGGACCTTTTTTTTTTTTTTCTTTCTAAAGTTTCCTTTATTTGACAGTCAGAGTGACATAGAGAAATCCAGAGATAGGGACAGAGACAGAGTGAGATCTTCCATCCTCTCGTTCATCTCCCAAATGCTTACAGCAGCCAGGTCTGCTCCAGGCTGTCGCTCCCCGTCTTCGTGGAGGAACGACACAGGACCCTGCGCTGTTCTTTCGTCTGCTCGGCCCTCCCCGGGTTTGCTGCTGGTTCTTCCCGGGTTGGCTACTGTCCCTTCCACCTCCGTGGAAGGGCAGTTCCCCCTGGCCACATTCCCCACTTCCGCAGGGGAGCGGCACACCGCCGGCCGGCTTTCTCGGGGGCTGCACGGGTTCCCTTAGATGTTCCCCATAGATGTTCCTGGTGCATGCCGTCTCTCTCCTCCTTTATAGTCCTCCTCCGCCAATCCTAACTCGGCTGCCCACACGCCGAGTACGCTGCTCTCCAATCAGGAGCAAGTCCTACAGTTTATTGGTTGAACTGGAGGCAGCTGTGCGGAAGCTGTTTACTTCTCTCCCAGCGCCATATTGTGGGAGAGCAGATGCATAGAATAAGTCTTAATTCCAGTAACTCAGTCTAGTCCGGTTTGCTCCCCACAGATCCCCCTTTCTTTTTATTTTTGGCGTTGATACGCGCCTGTCTTCGGTGTCCCGCGGCACACACTCTGCTCTACTTGCTAGAGTTGCCACAGGCTCTTACAAGTCCTATCAATCAGGCAAACCGAATCCGGGTCCTCTCTTCGCCATGTTGTGAGGAGGTTTTTAGGCGCTGATGCATGCCTGTGTTCGGTGCCCTGCAGCGCATGCTCTGCTCTGCTAGAACTGCCTGCAGGTGCTTACAAAACCTATCAGGCAAACCGAATCCAAGCCTTCTCAGCGCCATATTGTGGGGAGGCTTATTGGTGTTGATTCGTGCCTATCTTCGGTGACCTGCAGCTCATACTCTGGTCGAGCTGCTTGCTGGTGCTTACCGCCTTAAATAGGCAGACCGAATCCAAGCCTCCTAATTGTTACATTGTGGGGAAGCCTTACTGATGTTAATTCGTGCCTGTCTTCGGTGACCTGCGGCGCATAAGCTGCTAGCTGCCCGCAGGTGCTCATCGTGCTCATCGCCTCACTTAATCAGGCAGACCGAATCCAAGCTCTCACATTGCAGTGTTGTAGGGAGGCCTTTCTATTTCTCTATTTCTCTATCTCCGGGCATTCCTATTTCTCCCATTTTACTTCTATCTTCCAGCATTCCTATTTCTCTTTTACTTCTAAACTTCTGTTTCTCTTATCCCCGCAGCTTCCCGCTGCCCGCCCCGAGGCTACTTCTCGGCGGCTTCCCGGCTCTGAGCCGCTTCAGCCCGCGCTTCTCCGATCTGCGCGGCTTCCCGGCGCCTCGCCCCGCAGCAGCTTCACGGCTCTGCGCAGCTTCCCGGCGCCTCGCCCCGCCGGCAGGTTCCCGGCTCTGCGCACACGCTCCGCGGTCTCCACGCACTTCGCGCCCGCACCACGGCCTCGCGCCAGCCCCGGCGTTCCCCATCTATTCACGCCCCGTGCTCTCTCTGCACGCGGCAGCTTCCGCGAATGTTTCCGCCACCACCGGCATTCAGTCCAAGTTCCCCGGACTAACCTGGCGAATTCCAACCTGGCGGCCCACGTCTCTGGTTCCAGATCTTCGCCTCTTGCTCCCTGGGGTGACTTGAAGAATTCCAAGGTGGCTTATATCTCCGCCTCGGCCTGCACTCGCGGCTTCATCCTCCCTAACATTTTTCTCTACCCGGTATGTTTCCTTAAGTTTTCTTCCAACAATATTCCTCTCATTTCTCCTGGCTTCTCCCCACAGTCCGTATCCGAGTCCAAGCCTCCTCCAGGTTTCACTTTCGCTTTCAGTCTCCTAGCTTCCCCGCCATAGTCCGCATCCGAGTCTATGAAAGCTTTCACTTTCGCTTTCAATCCTAACTTCTTTCCCACAGTCCATATCCGAGTCTCTGCCTAGGCTTTCAATAGCTTCTTCTGGCACCTAGGCTCTTTGCTAGTTTCTCTCTCCGGTATTTTCCTGCTTCTTCCTTCCTAGGTTTCCTATCCGATCCAGGTATCCTATCCGAGCTAGGTTTCCTATCCGAGTCACGGCACCATTATGTCGCTCCCCGTCTTCCTGGAGGAACGACACAGGACCCTGCGCTGTTCTTTCGTCTGCTCGGCCCTCCCCGGGTTTGCTGCTGGTTCTTCCCGGGTTGGCTACTATCCCTTCCACCTCCGTGGAAGGGCAGTTCCCCCTGGCCACATTCCCCACTTCCGCAGGGGAGCGGCACATCGCCGGCCGGCTTTCTCGGGGGCTGCACGGGTTCCCTTAGATGTTCCCCATAGATGTTCCTGGTGCATGCCGTCTCTCTCCTCCTTTATAGTCCTCCTCCGCCAATCCTAACTCGGCTGCCCACACGCCGAGTACGCTGCTCTCCAATCAGGAGCAAGTCCTACAGTTTATTGGTTGAACTGGAGGCAGCTGTGCGGAAGCTGTTTACTTCTCTCCCAGCGCCATATTGTGGGAGAGCAGATGCATAGAATAAGTCTTAATTCCAGTAACTCAGTCTAGTCCGGTTTGCTCCCCACACAGGCCAAAGCCAAGAGCCAAGAACTCCATCTAGGTCTTCCGCGAGGGTGGCAGAGACCCAAGCACTTGAACCACCATCTGCCACCTCTCAGCGTGCACATCAGTAGGAAGCTGGATTGAAAGCCGAGCAGAGACTCCAATCCAGGCACTCAAATATGGGATGTGGGCATCCCAAACAGCCTCTTAACTGCTGTGCCACAATGCCCTCCCCGGGACAATTCTTAATCCCAGGATGAAAATGTTCATTTTAGGGTTTTTGCATTGATAGTAAACTGATGCAGACAGGGGCTGATGCTGCGAATAAAGCCACTGCCTGCAGTGCCGGCATCCCATATGGGCGCTGGTTCAAGTCCTGGCTGCTCCACTTCTGATCCAGCTCCCTGCTAATGTGCCTGGGAAGACAGCAGAGGATAGCCCAAGTATTTGGGCCCCTGCATCCATGTGGGAGACCTGGAAGAAGTATTTGGGGAGTGACCCAGCGGATGGAAGATCCCTCTCTCTCTCTGTCTCTCTCTCTCTGTAACCCTGCCTTTCAAATAAAACAAATAAACCTTTTTAAAACATTGATGTAGACAAGCATCGTTACAGGGATAGAAAGCCAGGCATTCACTCGTGCCAAGCATTGCGGGGTTGGCTTGGGGGTCTGGCTTTCCTAGCTCGGAATCTGTTCGTGTTGTGGTTTTAGCCGATTCCTATTTCACCGAAAACATCTCCAGGCTGCCAAGTTTTATTTATGCGTGGTGGATTCTGTTCGGTTTTCCTTTTTTATTTTTGAAAGGAAGAACAAGCACAAGAGATTTCAAAAGTTGCCTCAGTGGTCCTGCGAAGCCTCGCCTGGCGACACGAAGCCATTGAACGAGGGCTGTGGAGGTGGTCCTTTTTGACAGGATGAGGACAATTTATTGTTGGCATTTGACAGATTAACTAGAGAAAAGCTCTCAGATGCATATGCAGGATAGACGTTGTCCACGGCACCGGAGCCTTCCTAAGGGAGTGAAGACACTGATACGCTAGGCTTGATGAAACGTGCCATGGTGCTGAGACGTATGAGTGGACAAAGAACAGTCAGATGGAACTGCAGTGGCCGTCCAGCGAGAGGACCCAGCAAGACCTGTCTAGACTGAGCGTTCCCCGAGACCCCATGTTGTCAGAGACAAGGGCGTTCCTTCCCTCTGGGCACAAAGGGACTTAGGGGCTACTCCACGGAGGGTCTTAGGACCTGCTTCTGGGGAAGGCCAGAAAATCCTTCTTAGGCTTTACGGCCGGCTTCAGAGGAGCAGGAGGGTGACGGGAAAGGCAGAAGGTGTAGTGACCCCTCCGCTTCTGCTGTTTTCCCAGATGCCCGTGTGGTGTATTTTTGGGTCACGGCATCCCACACATATAGGGTCTGTGTTTTCGTTTTGTTTCTCAGCCTCGGCAGCTTACAGCGGAACCCTGAGTGGTCTGTGATTGCCCAGTGGCTGTGGGGGGCGGGGGGAGGCGAGCTGGCTGGGCGGTGTCTCGGGGGAGTTGGGATCAGATTTCGGTGGTTCTAGGCATTGCACCTCTCAACAGTTCCTACTGATTCTGGAAGCCTGGCCTTAGGACAATGTCTTTTCAAAGAAGCAGAAAAGGAAATGCATCATTCTCAGCAGCTCTCGCACCCACCAACGTGGAGTAAAGTTGAGACCGAAATCGATGCTTCTGGAAAAATTCAAGGGGCAGGAGCAGACACACGCAGTGACTTAGGGATGAAGGCACCGGCTAACGCCGGCGGGTGGGGATGAAGACAGAGCCCGCCTCCTTCATGGCAATGGCAGTTTGCCTGCCTGTGGCCTTGTTCCACGGGAAAAAAAAAACAATATTTTATTTAAGGCATCTTGCTGGGTCTCACATTGAACTTTCCCAGCCACCCTGGGTGCAGAGAGTCTGTGCAGGTCTTCCTGAGCCTGTTTGTCCCTTGGCTGCCCAGGACCCTGCCAGGAGTCAAGTTGGTGTCAAGAACCTTCTAGAAGGTCCTTCTCCCATCCCCTTGGATCTCTTTCCAGGTTCTTCCCCATGGCTCCGGACGAGGTTTGCTTCTTCCTGTGGGCTGGAGCTTCCTTCACGTGACATCCCACGTTCTGTGATCAACTCTGTGGCCACTCCTCATCCTCAGAGCGTTATTCTTCATATCTAAAGCACAGCTTTGGGAATGCCAAGAAATCCATTTTTGTTCTTTTGAAAACCTGGCTTGCAAGAAGCATGACTGTCTTCCCTCTTCCCCGGCTACTCACGGACCCTGCAAAGTTTAGTTTGAAGCACACAACTAATTAATGACCTTGGGCATTTCCAAGGCAGTGAGCCCCTCAGCTTCAATAGGTAGAAGATCACTGTGATTTAATATTTGCAAAATGCAATCTGCACTAGGTACCTGCCTATAATATGTGCATGTTTAACGGATACATGGTCTTCGGGAAGTCCGATGCTCTGTGAAATGTTCAGAACAGTTTGGTCCTCTTTGTTCCATTTTCTTTTTCTTTTCTTTTCTTCTTTTTTTTATTTGACAGAGTTATAGACAGTGAGAGAGAGAGAGACAGAGAGAGACAGAGAGAAAGGTCTTCCTTCCGTTGGTTCACCCCCCAAATGGCCGCCACAGCCGGTGCTGCGCCGATCCGAAGCCAGGAGCCAGGTACTTCCTCCTGGTCTCCCATGCGGGTGCAGGGCCCAAGCACGTGGGCCATCCTCCATTGCACTCCCGGGCCACAGCATAGAGCTGGACTGGAAGAGGAGCAACCGGGACTAGAACCCGGGGTGCCTGGCGCTGCAGGTGGAGGATTAACCTAGTGAGCCACGGCGCCAGCCCTGTTCCATTTTCTTTCACTTTAATTCCCAGTCATGTCCTGCTGTACCTGGGTAGGTTTATTCCCAAACTGGGCGACCAGAAGTCAGGGTTGACTTGAGGGCATTATACAAAGGTTGTCCAGGAACAATTACATTTGCAAGCGGCAGGAAAATGCATCAGGACCAGGGAGCAGCATGAAGTGACAACAGAGGAGAGGCAGCCTCGGGTGGTGGAGGAGGCCGCGGGAGCGACACAAGTCGAAGCAGGTGGAGCAGAGGTGGTGGAGACAGCAGGTTCTCTTCTTCTGCAACCATGGCTCTCCACAGAGGGTGGATTTGGGTCTCCAGGAGACATTAGTCTACGTCTGGAGACATCTCTGTCTGTCGTGCAGAGAGAGGTGCCCCTGGAACCCAGCAGGCAGAGGTCAGTGCTGAACACTGGATGGTGCACAGGGAATGTCTCTCCCTCAAGGATGCATCAGTCTCAGAACATCAGCTGTGCCAAAGTTCACCAACCCAGCTGCCTGCACTGGAGGCTGGACCCCTGCCCCGCTCCACTGACCCGCACTTTGGTGCGACCACGTGACTATGCCTGCGTAAGCTGATGTGGGGTGGCAACTTCCAGGAGCTGTGCGCAAAGACCAAAGCCTACTCCTCTCCTGCCCTTTTCCCCTTCCTCATGGCTGGAACGACATTGTGTTGGCAGCCATCTTGAAGCAATTGGACGACGCTGGGGACATCCAAAGTGGGGCAATGAGAAACAAGGGTCCTGGACACTTTCTCACTCTGGACTCTGCATCCCTGCACCCCTTCAATGCCTTGTCTTTGTGTACCCTTTGCACCTACCTTCTGCATTCTAGAATGTTCCGGCCATCGAGATCTGCTGTGCCATGGTGGGGCTCTGTTCCTGAAGGGGCTGATCTTGGCAGGGAGCAGAACAGGGCAGGGCAGGGTGTGGGAACGAAGGAATGTGATGAAGGCGAAGATGGCCGGGAGCCAGGGGGGCAGCCTGGGCACAGGCGTCCCTTTCTTGGCACGCTTGCTCAGGCCCGCCCGGGAGCACAGCCAGGCTCCACCGCCAGCGACTCCCAGTTCACACAGCACCATCCAGCCTGCAGCCGTACCCTTGGCATCCTCGCAGCTACGGTTGACTCTCTCCACCTGCCCATGCTTGGCAGCCATGGTGACTTCAGCCCTGTTAACCAAAAAACAGGAGATTTGGCCATGGCTCTTGGTTTTGTCACTGGTGAAGGCAGCTGAGACAGTCTGATGGCTTGCGCTTCTAGGCATTGTCATGAGAAAATCCACACGGAACTCCAAGTTCACATCTGGGTGAAACCTGCCATCCTAGGCCTCAGCAAAACTTCTCTTTGACACCTTCCTGGCCTCCCATGGGGCTCTGGCCCCACTCTCTGAGGGTTCGGTGGCCGAGGGTCAGTCTGGGAGTCCTATGGCCCTGTGACAACACCATCTTTGATATGCTGGGCTGGCGCCAAGCCCTCTTCTGGGTCTTTCCAGCCTCCCCTCTCTGACACGTTTGCCATTCCTTTGCCAGTCTCTTTTTTTGTTAAGTGATATTAGGAAGAGTCAGTTCTAATGAGTTTAAGTCTCTGTGAATTCATTTTCTATTGATTTGTTTATTTGAAAGGCAGAGTGACAGAGAGAGGAAGGGGGGGAGAGAGAGAGAGAGGGAGAGAGAGAGGGAGAGAGAGGGAGAGAGAGGGAGAGAGAGAGAGAGGGAGAGATCTTCCATCTGCTGATTCAGTCCCCAGATGGCCGCAATAGCCAGACTAAAACCAGGATCCCGAACTCCATTTGGGTCTCCCACATGGGTGGCAGGGACTCAAGCACCTGGGCCATCTTCCACTGCCTTCCAGGTGCATTAGCAGGGAGCTGGATTGGAAGCAGAGCTAGGATTCAAACAGCATTTATGTGGGACGCTGGTGACAGCGGCTTAACCCGCTGAGCCACAGTGCCAGCTCCCACGGCTGCATTTCAACAGAGACTCCTGGATGCACACAGGATCTGCTGGGGCCGTGGCAGGGGTCTCTGAGGTCTAAACGCCTGCTAGCAGGCCCTTCTCCACTCCCGCCCCTCCCTTCAGTCCTGGTCGCTTATGGTGGGAAGTTGTTTGCGTATCACAGGGTGAGGCCAGACAACGAAGCTCTAGGGAAAGTCATGACCGCTTTGGAAGAAAGCGTTGTCTCGAAGCAGGTCGAGCTGGTCTAGGGAGATGGCTGTGCACCAGAACCTGGCTGGCAGTGGGTATTTTGCAACCAGAGAAGGAGCCAGTGATAAATATTAACAATGCAGAAAACGTTCCAGAAGCCAGGCCAGCACCCCTACGCAGGAGCTTCCTGCACAGCTTCTTAGCGATGCTCCGTGTTGTCATTAATCCCAGCTGTAATTTTAATTTCTAGCCTTATTAAAGACTTAAGGCTTTATCTCCCTTTCTTCCCCCTGGAAGAGCAGATGCGTGTGATGATCTTTCTTTCTGTCATTTTCCCAGTGCTCACGGTGATTGCCCCCACGTAATTGCTTTTATTTCCACGCGGGCTCATGCCTGAGGGCCGTGTGGCTCCGGCTCTGTGCGGGGACGAGTCCGAGGGACCGGCACCTGTGGCGTTCAGCATGCTTGCTCAGAGCGAGCTTTGCACCCTGTAGATAAATGCAGCAGGGAGGGGGGTCGGGACTGGGCGCCAGCCGTGCTGCTGGACAGCATCCAGCAGAGCCTGTGCGCTGGCTGCCCACACCGTGGGACGTGTTTGGACAACTCAGAGCGCCACAAAGAAGAGCGATGATGGAAGCAGTCTTAGACACCAGGCGGCTTAGGCGATTTTCTGGGGGACAGGTAAGGAGGTAATGGAGGGGAAGGTGCAGTCTTGGTGACACCCCACTGACTGAGCCTCGACCCTACTTGCCGTCGTGGGTGAATGTTTGTTGTTTGCCACGCAAAGTGTCAGCCCCAGCCTTGTGCTCGTGGTGGGAAGACAGTGATCTTGATCCACATTTGGCTGGGGTGCTTAACATCAAGTCTATTTTTTTCTTTGACAGAAAAATAAATATTTCAAAGAGTGTAAGTGATATGCTGTCTCTCTTTGGTTTCCTCTGGTGAACTTTGAACATTTGATCTGGGGATACCGAAAGAATTCCTTTCAAAGCACATCCTTGTTAAAGGGTAAGGTGTAGTCGCATTTTGGAATGAAAAGAAATAAGAATGTTTTTATAAATCATTTATTTATTTGAAAGGCAGAGTGACACAGAGAGAGGGACACACACACACACACACACACACAGAGCTTCCACCCATAGGTTCACTCTCCAGATGGCTGTGACAATCAGGGCTGGGTCAGGCCAAGCCCAGGAGTCAGGAACTCCACCCAGGTCTCCCACATGGGTGCAGGGCCCAAGCGCTTGGCCACCCTCTGCTGCCTTCCCAGCTGCACTAGCAGGAAGCTGCTGGGGAGCAGAGCAGCCAACTTGCAGACTGGCACTTAGAGGGGAGATGCCAGTGTTGCCAAACCGCCAAGAGAATGCTTGAAGAGCTTTGTGGAATGTGCTATTCAGTATTCGGGGGCCCCACCCCCAGCCTTCTTGTCCCCTGAGCTGGTGCGGGCGGGGGTGCAGCCATGGGCCAGTAAGTGCTACGGAGTCCGGGAGAAGGTGCTCACTAGTGCACATAGCTGATGTCCAGAGGCAACTTCTCCCAGGACAGAAGGGACAGTGGTGAATGGAAGCTGTGATTTTATACACAGGGAAAGAATGTGATACAGGGAAGAGAAATTCAGATGTGGGATTACAAATGGAACGTTTTATACATAGGGCAAGTATCTAGTTCCACTGGAACAACTCAGAGGCCAGGCCTGTGTGTGTGTGTGTGTGTGTGTGTGTGTTTAAAGATTGGTTTATTTATTTGAAAGGCAGAGTTACAGAGAGGCAGAGGCAGAGAGAGAGAAAGGTCTTCCATCCACTGGTTTACTCCCTAAATGGCCACAACGGCCGGAGCAGTGTCAATCCAAAGCCAGGAGCCAGGAGCTTCTTCTGGTTCCCCCACACGGATGCAGAGGCCAAGGACTCGGGCCATCTTCTACTGCTTTCCCAGGCCATAGCAGAGAGCTGGATTGGAAGTGGAGCCGCCGAGACTAGAACCAGCACCCATATGAGATGCTGGCACCACAGATGACAGCTTTACCCTCTATGCCACAGCGCTGGCCCTGGTTTGTGGTTCTTGAGGTTGGCAGTTGGGGTTAAAAGGAGATGCAGAAATGAGGCCTGGGGCCTGGCAGTGCAGAGTTAAGGTTCTAGCAGTGCCAAAGCCCCTGGTGGGGAGCTTTGTGATGCGCATCTGATGGTGAGGACCCCTGTGGCGTGTGACAGCTACACACCGCTAGACTGGAGGTTAAGACTGGGAACTGCAGGTTCAGACGCACCCGGTTCAGGCATATCCCACTCTTTGTCACCCGTGTGACGTTCCACAAGTCACCAAACCTTTGCATGCCTCAGCTTCCTCAACCGTGAAGTGGGGCGAATTGGATACATGTCGTAGAGTTGTTGTAAGGTTTCATGAGATGTGAAACACCTGACACTGGACCAAGTTCTCAGTAAAGCTTGGTGGCTGATGGCAATTGTTACTAATTATCACCAGTAAGAACAAATGCTCTTCAAAATGGCTCTGAAGAGGGTCCGGTGCTGCGGCATAGCAGGCTAAGCCACACCTGTGGTGTCAGCATCCCATATAGGAGCAACACCGGTTCAAGTCCCAGCTGCTCCTCTTCCAGTCCAGCTCCCTGCTAACGCACCTGGGAAAGCAGTGGCAGATGGCTCGAGTACCCCCGTCACCCACGCTGGAGACCCGAATGGAATTCCAGGCTCTGGGCTTCACCCTGGCTGCCATTTGCGGAATGAACCAGAGGATGGAAGATCTCTTTCTGTCTCTATCTGTCCTTCTCTCTCTGTCACTCTTTCGAATAAATAAATAAAATACAATTTAAAAAATAACTTTGCTTCAAAAAGAGCACAAACATTTCTCATCATTCTCTTTTCCCAGAGATTGTCATTGCGCATTTTTAAAAAAGATTTTCTTATTTATTTATTTGAGAGGTAGAGTTACAGACAGTGAGAGGGAGAGACAGAGAGAAAGGTCTTCCTTACGTTGGTTCACTCCCCAGATGGCCACAACGGCTGGAGCTATGCTGATCCGAAGCCAGGAGCCAGGAGCTTCCTCCGGGTCTCCCACGTGGGTGCAGGGCCCAAGGACTTGGACCATCTTCTACTGCTTTCCCAGGCCATAGCAGAGAGCTGGATTGAAAGAGGAGCAGCCGGGACTAGAACCAGCGCCCATATGAGATGCCGGCACTGCAAGCGGAGGATTAACCTACTGTGCCATGGCTTTGACCCCTGTCATTGTGCATTTTATTAGCTGGCTGTTTTCCCCAGCTGGGAAATCAGGGCAGTGTCCCCCCCTTTTATCAGAACCCACAATTGCCCTAGAGCCCGGTCATCTATTCTTCCCACTGACCTAAGGAAATCCCACTCCAGGGCACCTTCTCTCTAAATGACAGATTCATGCACGCTGCAGAGCGACTGGGAACCTGCACATGACGCTTCCCCAGGGCACAGAGCAGGCCACCGGGATTCCGTAAGTTCAGTGTCACCTGGCTCAAAGAAAGCAATGGAAATCAGCAGACACTGTCCAGAGAAAGGGCAGCCGGGCTTCCTCTCATCCCTGTCGGTCAGCCAGCCTAGAGGACTGCAGCCAGCTCCAAGCAGGAGGCAAGAGATGGAACCTGCTTCAGGGAGAAGGCGTGGAAGGTCAGGGGAAGAAACCGCGCCCTCCACAGAGGCAGAGGCGCAGCTGAAAGGAGCGGAATGACAAATCAAGAGAATGAAACCTACAAGAACACGTGGAGGAGAGACTCTTGGAGGAAGGTAGAACGCGGCACACATGCTCTCAAGAGGAGTCACAGAGTGGCCAGGTGGAAGCTCCACCCAGAGACACGTGGGGCTTGCTGTAAAGGAGAATCGTCCCAAGATGGAATTGGTGGTGTCCCAAGGTTGTGGAGAGAGCTTCCTGTCCCTAGCAGTCCACAAACCTTGACTACCTACAGAGAGGGTCTTCAAAAAGGCTGTGGAAAAGCTGCCTGGGTTTCAAAAATTTTGCACCAACATAAACTTATTTTTTAACAGAATTTTCCCTGAACTTTTTGGAAGTACCCTCATAGTTTCTTGTCTGGGCTGAGAGGGGGTGGAGGTCGGGGTTACATGGGTGGTGTAGACAGCTCCTGGCTTCCTCATTCCAGGTGCCTGCCTCTTACCCAACCCACCACACCTCTTCTCTCTCTCTTTTTTTCCCAGTATTTATTTTATTTATTTGAAAGTCAGTTATACAGAGAGAGGGAAAGAGAGAGAGAGAGAGAGAGGTCTTCTATCCACTGGTTCACTCCCCAACTAGTCACAACGGCCAGAGCTGTGCTGATCTGAAGCCAGGAGCTAGGAGCTTCCTCATGGTCTTCCCCGACGGGTACAGGGGCCTGAGGACTTGGGCCATCCTCCACTGCCTTCCCAAGCCACAGCAGAGAGCTGGATCGGAAGTGGAGCAGCCCAGACTCGAACTGGTGCCCATACGGGATGCTGGCACTGCAGGTGGTGTCTTTACCTTCTCTCCTCTTCTTGTAAAAGCAGTAGTCAATGGACTTACGGTAAGTATCCTCTTGAGGTTCCTAGTGACTTACCTCTGCTAAGATCTGATTTCCAGCCAGGGCTACGTTCTGAGCTTCTGGGTGGACATGGCATCCAAGGGGAGGCGATTCAACCCTCTGCACCCTCCACTGTGGATTGTTCCTCTTCGCTTTTCACTGGAATGGTCTGACGGCAATGTGGCGATTACTTCTCTTCCTGGCAATTTTTTGGGAAGGTTTTGGCAAAAATAAACAACCGCTGGACCCTAACGATTCTGGTTGAATTAGGATCCGATCTCAGGAGATGCTAAAAGGTTGTGGATTTCGATCTTTCTCGAGCTTCCAGCAGGAAGAGATGAAGGTGTGTGAGGATGAGGTGGCATTGACCATGATGGCTGGAAAGAATAAGACCCCTAAGGGGTAGCTTAAGGCCTAGGGAGGTAACCACACAGGTGGTTAGAGAGGAGGTGACGGTAGCTAGAGATTCTGAGTGTTGAGAAAGCTTTGCCAGGTACAAAAATGATAGGCTTGGTGGAGGCAGAGGGAGCAGCAGGGGGTGAGAAGGGGCAGTGGGTTCTTTTTTTTTTTTTTTTTTTTTTTTTTGACAGGTAGAGTTATAGACAGTGAGAGAGAGACAGAGAGAAAGGTCTCCTTTCGGTTGGTTCACCCCCCAAATGGCCGCTACTGCTGGCATGCTGTGCCCATCCGAAGCCAGGAGCCAGGTGCTTCCTCCTGGTCTCCCATGTGGGTGCAGGGGCCCAAACACTTGGGCCATCCTCCACTGCCTTCCCAGGCCACAGCATAGAGCTGGACTGGAAGAGGAGCAGCCGGGTCTAGAACCGGCGCCCATGTGGGATGCGGAGCCGCAGGCGGAAGATTAACCAAGTGAGCCACGGTGCCGGCCCCAGGCAGTGGCTTCTACTGGAAGGGTGGAGAACTGATGAGTAGTGCACTGGTTGAGCCTGAAGCTGCCTGAGAGGGGGTGACCTAAAGCAATCCTGGAAGGCTGGGTTGGAGTCAGGCTAGCCGGGTTCCAGCTGAGCGGTAAGAGAAAGAATAATCAGCAAGTACAACTGATCGCAAACTGCTGGAGGAGAAATGAAGAATTTCACAAATTCAGTCATTTATTCCCATGTACTGCCTAGTGTCCATTCACCCACCGGTCCACCCTCACTACCATCAATTATCTATCTGTCTGTGAGAGACGCAGTGCGAGACAGCAAAGGAGAACCCTGCACTCTCCCAGCGGAAGGCAGCGTGCGGCCATCTGCCCTGGCCGCCCCGGTCATTCTGAAGCTGGGATGAGCTCCCGGGGGATGCTGAGGGCTGCCTCTCAGGGGCCTGTACAATGCCCATTCGGGGGAGCCTTCCTGCAGGCTAAGGGCGTGACCCCGGCCAGAGTTCACGAAGCAGAGCAGGTCTGGGCCTTGACCTTTGGCTGAAGGAGGCATCGAGTTACTTGGCAAAGCCCAGCTGCTTGCTCAGGACAAGGACTGAGTACCTACGCGAACACAGAGAACCGGAGAGATGGGCAGGCACGAGCAGCAGCCGTTAGCATCTCTATGGATTTTCTGCGATGATCTTTTCACCTGTTCACAGGTCGGGTCACTGCCTAGGGCGCATCTTCTGGCAGGTCAGAGGGGAAGAGTTTTGCGTGTGACAATGCCAGGAGACGTGTGTCAGGGTCCCAGCGTGCTGTGGGGACTCTGTGGAGCAACTGGAGAGCGTGCCGAGGACGCGCCCTGGGGAAGGTGCCGTGGCTCCACTCACACGAGGCACCCAGAGCGGCCAAATCTCAGAGGCACAGAGCAGAATGGCAGGTGCCAGGGGCTGAGCACAGAGGGTGTGAAGTGGGCACAGAATTTCAGTTTTGCGAGATGAGAACGTGTTAAGGAGGAACGATAGTGACGGATGCACAACAATGTAAATGAACTTGACATCCCCAAGCGGTACACTGAGAAATGGTGGGAATGGAAACTCTGTGTTCTGTGTCTTTCACCACCATAAAAATATCCCCACCCCTAGAAGGAGGAGGAGGAGGTGGAAGAGGAAGAGGAAGAACATGAGGAGGAAGAGGGGGGAGAAATACCTCAGTGATGTACTTGATTTTCAGAATCTCTGGTAGTCACTGCTTTTTATTTAGCAAATCAGGAAAATTTGGTAACACACTCTGCTAGGCAGGCTGGGGTGGGGTAGCACAAGGTACCGCACAAGGCCCATGGGGAATAAACTGGCAGAACCCCTACAGAGCACAGTGGGGTGCAGCTATGAAGGCAGCAATTGTGTGTGTCCTTCAACCCAGCAATCCCGACAGTGGACATCTCTTACAGATGCACCTGCTTGTGTGAAGTGACTTATTCTGGAGGCCAGTCAGTAGTCAGTGCAGCACTGTCCACAAAAGCAAAGGGCTGCAAACAACCCAACCGGCCATCAGTATGACGAGGGGACTGCTGCCCAAGCCAGTCCTCTCTACAATGGGGTACTGTATAGTCATGGAAGGGGAATGATTCGTGCCACATAGACTACTGTGAAATGATCTCTAGAATACGCTGTATATGCAAAAAATACGTTGCAACATGCAAAAAGCAGAGGAACATATTGCGTGTAGACTATGTGGACTTGTGTTAACAAAAGTAGGTGCATATTTACTTACCTATGCTTGTGTAAGAAGATAGTCTGGGACACGCGTGGGCGAATACCTGTGAGGCGGGAGACAGCGACTGAGAAGATGAGGACAAGCAGAGAAGGGAGGCAAATTATCTGTCATCCATCTAGCATCTGTGTGCCCATCTATCTGTTATCTACTTATCTATCGTCTATCATCTATCAATCCACCATCTACCTGTCATCTATCAATCTATCACCTCTCATCTACTTTCTATCATCTATCAGTCCATCATCTATCTATCATCTATCAATCTATCATCTAGCTATCTACCATCTATCTATCAATCTATCAATCTATTACCTATCTAACTATCATCTACTTATCTATCATCTATTTATCTACCTATCTACACACATACATGACCTGGTTGAGTTACCTTATCCAAAATGCTTGGGGCTGGAAATCTTTCAGATTTTGGAATATTTGGATATACATATACTGAGATTTCCTGGGGATAGGACCCAACTCTAAACACAAAATCCATTCATGTCTCATGGATACCTTGTCTGCATAGCCTGGAGGTAATTTTCTACAGTATTTTTATTGTGCCTGCGTTGACTGTGTCCCATCGCATTGAGTTCAGGCATGGAATTTTCCACTCGTGGGATACTGCTGGAACTCGAAAAGTTTTGGATTCCGGAGCACTTCTGATCTCATGTTTTCAAACTCGGGTGCTCAACTTGTGTAGATATGTGGACACACATACATATGGGCATGTTTGTATGTGACTGTATTTCCTGTCCAAGGAATGAAATGAGAAAAGGGGATGATATCATTGGAGATGAAATCACCTGGGCTTCAGATTTCGAGGCCACAGATCACCTGTCTGGAAGCTGCTCCTGGCATTGCCCAAATCCAGCCTTGGGAGGTGATGACTCTGCAAAGCTTTGAGTCTTCAAATAGCGGTCAGCGTTGGCTCCCCCCACCAACCCTGGCCCAGGCAGCTCCTCTGGCCGCCGGCTCTGCCCACACACGAGAGCTTTAAGGAGGGAGATGGGCATCTTCATCTCCCACTGTCATCACCTGGACCTGAGAGACCAGGGCTTCCCCCTGACAAATCTGGGCTTAGCTCCTTTGCCCTAGCCTAGCCTTGGGGACTTACCAAGTACTAGGTGTATATTGTTTGATTGCAAACTAAAATATATAAAATAGAGCTACCTTTCCCCCAAAGATGCTCATCATCTCTCCCCAGGAGAGAGAATGCTCCCCTTTTGGGATGTTTCATGGCTGCCTTGTTTGACGGGCAGACTCTAAGATGGCTGCAGGGTGGCCACCTCCTGGTATTCACGCCCTTGTGTGTTCACGCTGTGAAGATGGGCAGGACATGTGACCTGGCTCCTAACCATGGAAGGTGGCAAAGAGGATGGTGCCACTCTGTGCTTAGGTTACACTGTAGAATCCCCTCTTGCTAGAGACCTACCCTTGTTCTCCCACAGGCCTTGAAGAGGTGAGCTGCCATGGGGCTTGCCCCTGAGAGGTCATATGGCACAAGAAATGTGAATCGTAAGAGAGAAGGTGATAGATGGTGACAATGACGTCTGGGGAAGAGAAAGAAGAAAAGGCATCAGGAAAAGCTACAGGTCCAGGGTCAAGGGGCCAAGGCAGGGTGTTGGGTTGGCTGATGCCAAACCTGGACAAACAATGGCATTTCCGTAATCTGGGAAGTTTGATTTTCCTGGGTGAACAATCATGTGGAGATAACTCGTTGACAGATAATCTCAAGCGATTCAGAAGGATTTGTGGAGTTGTACAATTTTAGGGTTGATTGGCTTGGTGGGATCAAACTGGGGTTCTCTTTCCCATCAAAGTCATCTGTTTGGCCACCCAGGTGTCACCACTACAGGTTGCTTGGTGACTGTGAGTCTCAGATGCAGAGGGGCTAAGGTTTGGTGTGTGCCTGGGGAAGGCCCATGGTGCCTGGGTGCAGGTGTGAGGGTAGGGGTCTCTCCTGGACAAAGCAGTGGCTTGGGCTGTACTTTTCATACGGATAGAAATTTTGAATTTTTTTTTTTTTGACAGGAAGAGTGGATAGTGAGAGAGAGAGACAGAGAGAAAGGTCTTCCTTTGCCGTTGGTTCACCCTCTAATGGCTGCCGCGGCCGGTGCGCTGCAGCCGGCGCACCGCGCTGATCCGAAGGCAGGAGCCAGGTGCTTCTCCTGGTCTCCCATGGGGTGCAGGGCCCAAGCACTTGGGCCATCCTCCACTTCACTCCCTGGCCACAGCAGAGAGCTGGCCTGGAAGAGGGGCAACCGGGACAGAATCCAGCGCCCCGACCAGGACTAGAACCCGGTGTGCCGGTGCCGCAAGGCGGAGGATTAGAGGAATTTTGAATTTTAACACTCTCCATATTTCTAAGAGCTACCCCCCTACACACCACCAATCTTTTTTCTTTGGGGACATATGGTGCTTTGCATTCTCCAGCCCTCTCCCCCACGGGGTTTCTACCAGCCCTGTGGTGTTTGGGGTCAGAGTCAGTGACGAGCTCGCTGATGAGCAGGGAGTAGGCCTGAGATCAGCATGGCCTCTCTTTCCAAGAATGAGCAGAACCCGCTTCAGGATGCCTTGGACCTGACTTGCTGCCCTCCTCTGTGACACTTCTGGGTCTTGAGGGTGAGGGTAACCCTGGAGCAGTCCTGGCAGGTGTGTCAACCTGCTTGTCTCACCTGGCTATTGCCAGTTCCTTTTCCAGGCTGGATCCAGCTTAGTGGAAAACCCCACTCCCAGATGGTCACGTGGGAGCTCCCTGGTTGAAAATGCACTCTGCCCAGCAGAAACTATTTCTGCCCAGGACTCTAAACACCAGAACTTGATCCACCCTTTCCAGGCGAGAGCCTTCCTGACTGATGCTTGATCCAACTCAACCTGAAGTTTTACCTGGTCTTCCTCGGCCTTGTGGCATCGTACACAATGACAGGATTCAAATCCCATCTCCTTCACTTCCCAGCCAAACGACTTCAGGCAAGTCACTTAACCTCCGTGTGCCTCTTCTGTTAAACTGCCCTTCCTTGGCTTAATTGCAAGGATTAAGCAAGACAAGGACATCTAACATGCTCAGCATAGCACTCAGCACAGAAGGGCTCATTCAACACAAGGTTACAAAAAATCCCAATTTGATAACACTGGGGACAAAATACACCAGGTTCCCACAGTCGTGGCTTTTTTTTTTTTTTTTTTTTTTGGACAGGCAGAGTGGACAGTGAGAGAGACAGAGAGAAAGGTCTTCCTTTGCCATTGGTTCACCCCCCAGTGGCCGCCGTGGCCGGCGCGCTGCGGCTGGAGCACTGTGCTGATCCAATGGCAGGAGCCAGGTGCTTCTCCTGGTCTCCCATGGGGTGTAGGGCCCAAGCACTTGTGCCATCCTCCACTGCACTCCCTGGCCACAGCAGAGAGCTGGCCTGGAAAAGGGGCAACCGGGACAGAATCCGGCGCCCCGACCGGGACTAGAACCCGATGTGCCGGCGCCACAAGGCGGAGGATTAGCCTAGTGAGCTGCGGCGCCAGCCCCCACAGTCGTGGCTTATTATTAATTGGGATGGGGGAAGAGGTAGGCGATTGGCTAGTAGAAAAAGCCCTTGATGAGCCAGCTGCCAATGCATAGGCTGGCCTTCACCCTGTTGGAGGCAGAGTTGGTGATGAGGGGAGGGCTCATTGCAGGGTGACATGTGGAGTCTCTCACCACTGTGCACCAAGTCTCCACACGGGAGTCAAGGCCTGAGGCTGGAGCTGCGAAGGGCATTTGAGTGGAACGGAACGTAGTTCTAGGGGACTGCCAAGGACGGACACAGATCTTCGAGATGAGATTTAAACCTATCAGCAACATTGCTCAAAGCCACTGCTTTGTCCAGGAGAGACCCCCACCCTCACCCCTGCACCCAGGCACCATGGGCCCTCCCCAGGCACACACCAAACCTTAGCCCCTCTGCATCTGAGACTCACATTGCTTTTGAGAGTCACATCCCCACTTTGGTGCTATCAAAACGAACCGACCAAACTCCTCATTCTCAAGCCAACTTGTCAGTTTTTAAATTTCTTTGAGAAGTCACTGGATTTTTGCATATAATTCCAGGTAATACTGACAGATCGGAATCTATGTGTCACATGGAATAAGGGACGAGCGTGGACAGCGAGGAGCATGCAGGCGAAGTGCAGCGTGTGGTGTGTCAGAGTGGGTGCACCCATTGCAACTACATATCACTAACATTATGGTGTCCAGGGGCCCAGCCATGGAACCTGCTCCCAGCCCAGGACTCCCTTGGCTTCTGCTAGAGTCACTGGGCTCACGGATCCATTCTTACAGTGGTTTCCCAGACCCAATGTATTGAGCTGCAGCAAACAACTCGTTCTAGCCACCATTGTATGAACACAAGACACACGGAACAACCTACGCTTGCCATCTTGTTCCTGTCCCACGGCACGTGTCAGCAATGGAGAAACTTCAAGATGGGGAGGGTCTGAGTCCTGAGTCACTGCTTGGAAGACAACCTCCCATTCTGCAGCGGACAGGGGCACAACCAGACAGGAACCGCCTCGTGTTGAGCCGCTGAGGTTTGGGGGATGTCTGTTGTCACCGCTTGTGTGACTCAGCGCGACTCCTGTGCTCTGATGCTGTCCTTGGCAGGCCACGCCTGGTCTCTCCCTCGTTAGGGCTACCTCTGGATTTGAGTGGAAGAGAGCTCTCAAAGGTAGGGAGTGACCCTGTGTGTCCAAGCCGACGCTTCTTCCTCCTCTGTTGCTGAATGTTGGAGAGATTGTGCTCATTTAGAAGAGTTTCCGCAAGTCCTTTGTCATGAAGATTTCAGAGAATGGTGGCCGGGAGCTGTGTCTAGGTGACTTTTTGTACACAAATTAAATGGCCCAGACTCAGTGATGGTAGGGCCTAGAGAGAGCCAGCAACAGCTCTGGGGGCCCTCATCTGAGCACATCAGCGCTAATAGACCCTTTGCCACCTGTGGACACAGACTACCCATCGGATGCTTCCCCCTACCCCTAATCTAGGCTGGATTGTCCTTTCCCCAGGAAAGTATGACCACTAATTCTCAATTGTGTAAGTTTCTGTCTCTATTATTTGTCCTGGAGGGGGAAAAAAAAACCTGGCAATCAGAGATAAAAGTAATTTTTCCTGTTGCTGTCCAGCTATGTATGCCCAAAAGGTTAGTTTATGGCTTTCTTTCAAAGATTCTCTGATTCAAAGTTTCTGAAGGTTTTGGCAAACTACAGTGGATAATTGTGAGCAATGAGAAATTAAAAGGAGATTGAGGTCTTTTATTTTATTTTTTTTTTTATCTATTTCTTGTTTAAAAACAATTTGGTCTCTGCATCATTAAAACTAAACTTTCACCTGCTACAAATTTCCTTCTTTACGCCAGAGGCTATTGTTTGTTTGAACAGAGAGGAGAGGAAGCTGTCAGAGGTCTTTTACACAGCGCAAATGAGGGCAAAAATCAGCCAGGCGGGAGTGTTAATGAGAGAATGGCCGCTGATCAGAGGGTGCACTTGGCATGGGACTTTAGCCTGGATTTAAAAAGTTTTCCAATTGGTCGCTGGTGGTCACGATGAAATGAATTACTCTGGAAAACATAAACCCTGAGTGATTCAAAATGTTTTAATTGATTAAAACTCCACTTTGCAGATCCCTTGTGACTTACACTTCCTATGTACACAAGCCTCTACTCCTGCACGCATATTCGGAAAAACAGATTGATAAATAGAGAGGATTTATACCAATACAAAAAGACACAGATTTCTTTCAAGAGATAGGCAAATGCTGTCATTTTTTCCCCTACCAACTCCCCTAGGTAATGCCTCTTTATCGGTTTCTTATGCATCCAATATTTCATGCATTGATCTGGTGTGGGCTGCAGGATTCTTAGTGAGCTTTGTTGCAGGTTCTTCCCTCAGCACATGAAAGAATCAAAGGTGGAGCCATAAAGGTGCTCAGGAGAGCAGGTTTAACTTGGAGCCAAAGAGAAGTGCAAGCCCAAGGACCCAGCGGTGCATGGACAAACAGCCCCAAACACAAAAAGGCTCCAAAGGAAAATCCCTGTCCAAGGAAAAGCATCCAACAGTTAGATGGCCCCCCACAAAGGAGAAAGCCCCCTCAACAAGGCCAGGTCTTCTCTTTGTAGCCTGCAAAGGCATAGAGGCTGGTGTCTGGGGTGGAGCCCAATTGAATATTCAAAAGGGGTGGGGCTTGGAGCGGGGTTCAAGCCCCGCCCATTTCCGTGTTCTTCTTAGGAAAAATCAGAAGTGTCATGGTGTCAAGTGCATGATGGGAATGGGCGTGCCCCAAGGACTGTTTTGGGCGCTGGCATTCGGGCACAGTGGCTTAAGCCGCCACTTGCAATGCCTGCATCCCATATCAGCTTGCTAGTTTAAGTCCCAGCTACTTGGTTTCCTGTCCAGCTCCTGCTAATGTGCCTGGGAAAGCAGCAGAGAGTGGCCCAAGTATTCGGGCCCTTGCCATACACCACACGTGGGAGGTCCAGATTGAGTTTCTGGTTCCTGGCATCTGCCTGTTGGAGCAGCAGCGTAAGGATTTCCCCCAAAAGCCTTGACTCAAAAAGTATTCTCCTATCTGGTGTAAAAAAAAAAAAGCACTTTCCCTTTGGTCATTGCATCAGTAAGGGGAACAAGTAGGACATATGAGGGAACTTCAAAAAGTTCAAGGAAAAATGGGATTCAAAGAAATTCTAATTGGGTCTAAATAATTTTTGAAATCCATGCATAGCTTTTTTAAATAATACACATTTTCTATGAACTTTTTGCAGACCCCTTGTACACACTGAGAGCGGTTAAGGTCAGTTAAGATGATCCCATGTAGCAGTGCCTGGGTTCAGCTCTTGGCTCTGCTCCTGATTCCAGCTTCTTCTAAGGTCCAGCCTGGAGGTGGTGGTGGTGGTGGAAGTGCTGCCACTCACGTGGGAGACCTGGGCTGAGCCCCCAGGTCCCAGCCTGACCCAGTCCTGGCCTTTGCTGGTGTTTGGGGAGTGAACTAACAGCTGGGATATTGCTCTGTCTCCATCTGTCTGTATCTCTCTCTCCTCTTTCTGCCTCTCAAATAAATATTCATAGAAAAGAGGATCTAAAAGAAGTTTCTTCAGATGCAAATAATTCTGAAGTCTATGCATACAAGGGATGGAAAAGATTCAAAAAGTTTCATGGAGGGTAAAGCCACCGCCTGTGACACCAACATCCCATATGAGCTCCTGTTTGTGTCCCGGCTGCTCCACTTCCGATCCAGGTCCCTGCTAATGTGCCTGGGAAAGCAGCGAAGCATGGCCCAAGTACTTGGCCCCTGCACCCACATGGGAGACCCGGATGAAGATCCTGGCTCCCAGCTTCAGCTTGGTCCAGCCAAGTGAACTAGTGGATGGAAGATTCTTTCTCTCTCTTTTTCTCTCTCTCCTTTCTCTCTCTCTCTCTCTCCTCTCTCTAACTCTGCCTTTCAAGCAAATAAATAAATCTTATTTTAAAAAAAGTTCAAGGACATGTATTTGATGAAAAAAAATGCATGAATTACAAAACATTTTGTGCCAAAGTAAACTTTCTTTTTGTTCAATTTTTCATGTACTTTTTCTCCTTGCTTGTAAAGTGAGGAAAAACAAAGAAGAGATTTGCTGTGGGACAGATAAGAAGAGATTTGGAAGTGAAAAACTCTTTGTGTTCGAGTCAGTTTTTGGCATTTCTTTCTCCTGCTGTTGGGGCCGCTGGCATCGTTTGCCATCTTCACCAAGTGGTAATAGGCGCTACGATAATGATAGGCGTTTGTGGAGGGCCCTGCAACATGCCAGTACCCCTGCATGGAACTTTCCCATGGATTATCTCATTCCCTCCTCAGAACGGCCTTAGGAAGCTAGAGTAGCCATGAACTGGAGGAAAATAAGGCTTAACGCATTAAGTGACTTGGCCCAAGCTTCGATAACCAGTGAGCAGTAGGTCTAGAGTTTGAATCCGGTCCCCCTGTGTAACTTCCAATCATTCTAACTCCTCAGCACGGTATGTGCAAAGCCAAGATAAACAACCAGGCAGCCAGTTTCTGCAGGGAGAATTTTGATCAAATATATGGCAGAGAGGGACTGTTATAGCCGAGACATTAGAACCCATCAAGATGCATACTTTGAGCCTTGTATTTGTATCAAAATTACCAGTTTTATCAACAATCACTGTGCTTTAAAAAAACAACAACAACAAAGGAAGATGACATCTGCAGGGGCCCGAAATACACACTGGGAAAGCAGGACTGAAGGAGACGCATCCGGAAACAGGCAGGCAAGGAGCTTAGGGACATAGAGCCATGGACACCACAAATGCCTCCTGCAAGGCAGGGGAGGGGAGCCAGGGCCGGAGCGCCCACCTCTCCTTGCAAAGGCGCTGAAAAATGCTTCCAGCAGCCGCTGCCTGGAATTCTCAGCTTCAATATCTAAGATGAGGGAAAGCGGACGCCGCCTTCCAGCCTGGCCGCGGCCGTCTTACTGGGTGGCTCATGGCCAAGTCCCTGTTCTAGGACTACAGTGAAATTCCTGAGGCTGGGCACTTTAGAAAGAAAAGAGGCTGCCTAAACTCCCAGTGTCGGAGGCTGGAAGTCCAAACAGCCCAGCGCTGGCTCTGGCAAAGCCCTGTCCACCCCCCTGGCTGTGTCACATTGCAATGGATGGCAGCATGGTGTGTGTATGTGTGTGGGGGGTGGGTGGTGGTGGGGGGACCCCAGGCAGAGGGAGGGCTCCCACAGGGAGACAGGAAGCCAGAGAGGCTAGGGAGGGGCCAGGCTTGTCCCTTGTGAGAACTGCTGTCATCTCTCCCAGGGACAGGGGTCCCAGTGACCTCAACGCTGGCCACCAGATCCCACCGCTCACCATCGCCACACCAGGGACCCAGCCTGTGCGGCACAGGGACCGTTAGGGGAATGCCACATCCAAACAGCTGTAGCTGGTCTTCCCAGCGGCCACTTCAGGATGAGTGCCGTGAGACCCACTAAGAGGCGGGAACCCCAAGGGGGCACACAGGAAAACAAGCCCCCAGAATGAGGAGGCTGAGGGCGGAGCCAACGCAGCTGCAGCAAAACGAACCCAAAACACAAAGAAACTCTAGCTTGCTTCACGCTCACACCCGAGTTTTAAGCAAACCAACAGGGGCCAGCGTGGTGCAACGGGTTAAGCCGCCCCCTGCAGCACCAGTGTCCTGTGTCGGAGCACAGGTTCGAGTCCCAGCTGCTTTGCTTCTGGTCCAGCTCCCTGCTAATGAGTTGAAGCAAACAGCAGAAGATGGCCCAAGTGGGAGACCCGGATAAAACTCCCGGCTCCTGGCTTCAGCCCAGCCCAGCTCCAGTCGTTGTAGCCATTTGGGAAGTAAACCAGCAGGTGGAATATTCTCTCTCTCTCTCTCTCTCCTCTCTGTTACCCTTTCTTTCAAATAAATAAATAAATCTTTTTCACAAATCAATAACCAGGAGGTGAAATCACCTAACAGAAAATGAAAGCAATGGTGCAGTGTGAAAACTCTTCTCAAAATCACTGTGCTGAACATCATCTAAGAGTTCAAGGAAGGGGGCCAGCACTGTGGCGCAGAGGGTAGAGCTGCTGCCTGCAGTGCCGGCATCTCGTATGGGCGCCGGTTCGAGTCCTGGCTGCTCCATTTCTGATCCAGCTCTCTGCTATGGCCTGGGAAGGCAGTGGAGGATGGCCCAAGTCCTTGGGCTCCTGCACCCACTTGGGAGACCTGGAGGAAGCTCCTGGCTCCTACCTTCGGATCGGCGCAGCTCTGACCATTGTGGCCAGTTGGGAAGTGAACAAGCAGACGGAAGACCTCTCTCTCTCTCTCTCTCTCTCTCTCTCTGCCTCTCTTTCTCCCTCTGTGTAACTCTGACTTTCAAATAAATAAAATAAATCTTTAAAAAAAAAAGAGTTCAAGGACAGGTGCTGTGGTGCAGCGGGTTAACACCCTGGCCTGGAGCACTGGCATCCCATATGGACGCTGGTTCGAGACCTAGCTGCTCCACTTCCTGTCCAGCTCTCTGCTGTGGCCTGGGAAAGCAGTAGAAGATGGCCCATGTCCTTGGGCCCCTGCACCCATGTGGGAGACCTGGAAGAAGCTCCTGGCTTCGGATTGGTGCAGCTCTGGCCGTTGCGGCCAATTGGGGAGTGAACCATCAGATGGAAGACCTCTCTCTCTCTGCCTCTCCTCTCTCTGTGTAACTCTGACTTTCAAATAAATAAATAAATCTTAAAAAAAAAAAAGAGTCCGAGGAAGGAGTAATAGAGATTTAAAAAAAAGCCACAGGAAGTTAAGGACTTGAACCAGGTAGAGGTGAAGAAAAAAATGCACAGGTGGTCATGAAAAGCAATCATTTCAAGATCCTGGATGAAAAGGACAAAGCGGCTGGTCACTGCGATTTACAAAGTTCCGTAGTGGGGATAAACCCCAGAGGGCTGGCTATAAAGGGAGTTGGTGAACCGGAAGATGGCGGCGGAGAACGCACAGAGTGGTCAACCTCCAAAACCTGTTTGCTCTCCTTAGGCTCAGGTTGCCCTCTTTCAAAAGGCAGCTAGCTATTGGCTACCAGCCAGTCCTGAAAGAAAGAGAAGTGTTGAAAACAGAGGGATAGGAGAAGTTGCCGCGTAGGCAAGCCCACCCAAATGCTGTACTAGCAGAACTACAGCAATGCAGACACAAGCAGGGTTCTTAGGGAACGTGCGCACTGTGAAAAGTCTCTGCCTGGATCGCCAATTATAGGGGAAACCTAAGAGTTCAGAGCTCTTTGGGCTTTCAACTGATTGGCCCAGGTCCACCCACACTAGGGAGGGCCACCTGCTCTACTGGTCTGCTGACTGCTGCACCCATCTCACCCGCTCGCACCCTCACAGGCCAACAGAGCAATCAGCCCAGGCAAACAAGCTCCACACCGCCATGGACATCTCAGCAGGCACCGCCCCCCGGCCTGTCAGGGAAGTGCAAGTGGCCAGTGGTCTCCCCCTGGCAAGGGGGCAGGGGGTCTCTGGGTGCAGACGACTGGGCCTCCGGGGGCTGCTGATGGAAACTACTTGCTCTCAGAAGCCAGAGAGAGTGGGTGAGACACTGTCCTGTTAGCTCTTGACACTGGACATGACTTCATGCCTCTGCATCTCTGTTTCCTTGTCCCTTAGAAGAAAGTTCTCAAAGGCGTGGCCAGCACTGTGGCTCACTAGGCTAATCCTCCGCCTTGAGGCACCGGCACACTGGGTTCTAGTCCCGGTCGGGGCACCGGATTCTGTCCCGGTTGCCCCTCTTCCAGGCCAGCTCTCTGCTGTGGCCAGGGAGTGCAGTGGAGGATGGCCCAAGTGCTTGGGTCCTGCACCCCATGGGAGACCAGGAGAAGCACCTGGCTCCTGCCTTCGGATCAGCGCGGTGCGCCGGCAGCAGCGCGCCAGCCACAGCGGCCATTGGAGGGTGAACCAACGGCAAAAAGGAAGACCTTTCTCTCTGTCTCTCTCTCTCACTGTCCACTCTGCCTGTCAAAAAAAAAAAGGCGTATTGAGAGGATTTAAAACAACGATCTGTAAAATCCCTAGCAAAAACCCACCCTGCAGTAGTTCACCAGTGGCCAGCACTGGGAGGTGGACAGCTGGCTCACTCCTGGTGACAACTGGACTCCCCCGTCATCACAGCCAGGGAGGCCTATGCAAAGCCACGAGCCAGGCATGAGGTCTAAACCCCACTCTGCCTCCTACGCCCAGCGATGAGAGAATGGGTTTCTCCTTCACCCTTTCTGGGTGTTTGTTTCTCAGCTACAAACTGAGGGAGCTGTACCTGCTGGGGGTGCAGGGACGGGCGTTGTGTCTGCAAAGAGTTCATGGAAAGTGTGTATTACTGAGAAACTATGCATGGATTTAAACAGTTTGAAAGAATTTTACTATTTTTCAAGGGGTCTTTTAAAACATTTACTTTTTATTTGAAAGAGAGTCACACACACACACACACACACACACACACAGATCTTCCATCACTAGTTCACTCCCTGAATGCCCACAACAGCTGGGACTTGGCCAGGCAGAACCCAGGAGTCCAGAACGACATCCGGCTCTCCCACATGGGGGGCAGGGACTCGAGTACCTGCCCTTCCCGGCTGCCTCCCAGAATGCGCACTAGCAGCAGGCTGGATGGGAGTCCGGGGAGCCAGGACTTGAGCCGCACACTGACAGAGGCTGCAGGCAGTCCAGATGGGAGCTTAGCTCGCTCTACCACCACACCGGCCCTGATTAAAACATTTCTGCACCCAAATAAACTTGGTTTTCAATTCTGTTTTCCACAAACCTTTCGAAGGGCCTTCCTACCCCGGCCGCGGTGCTTCTGAACTTGGGGAGACCCTCCCCACTCCTGGCCATGCCTGGAGGCGCACATGGGGATGAGGGTGCGCCTGGCAGCCCCTAGGGCGGAGGCTCCGGGTCCGTCCCAACAGGTGAGTGGTGCTGAGCTGCGGAACCCTGGGGTCGAACACTTAAATCAGACCACCAGTATAAAAGGCTTAGCTAGAGAGAGAAACAGAAAGGCCGTAACCCTTGACGCCATTGGCATCAGCTGTCACCATCATCAGCGTCATCACATGAAAGGGGTGGAGCCAGTGGGTGGGTTTCTGCTCTTGTTCCCCGCCCCCAAGGCTGGACCTTGCAGGGACAGTGTCGCCCCTGCTTCAAGCCCAGGAAGAGGGAGCCCACTTGTGGCCTTGCATTAAGAGTTTCTGCCGGCTGCAGGTTCTCCGTGCCAAGTTCCGGGATGCAGTTTCCGGGCAGCGGCAGCGGCAGGGAATGGTCTCCAGTCTCCCGCAGCTCCCTTGGCTGGCAGGAAGCTGCAGTCCGCCCCTGCTGGGACTGTTTCTCCAGGGGCTGCCACCCATCCCTGGAGCTGCTGGTGGGACCCGGCCTCGACCTTGGTCATGACCTTCCACCAACAGACCGTTCAAGGAGGAAGCCTTTCCCTCGCTGTCATGTGTCAGGGTACTTCAGAGAGTTCGTGCCAAAGTGGAATGCACAGAGAAGTTAATCTGGGGCAAGAAAACATGGAAATGCACACGTTGGGTTTTCATACTGGACGTTTTCCACGGACTTGCAGAAGACTTCTCATGTTGGCTTGTTCCTTGACCCTGGGAACCTGAGGTGAGGGGACAGAGAAGAAACATCCCTGCACCTGCTGAGCCCTCTCTCTCTCTCTCTCTCTCTCTCTCTACTGTCTCTCTAGACTTGAGTCTGGCTGGGCTCACCCCCCTGGGAGTTCCCGGGGACAGAAGGACCTTGGTCCCCAGCCTCCTGCCTTCAAGGGAGATGTGGGGAAAAGACCCAACCACACACACACACACACACACGCACAAAAGCAAAACCCAAACAAAACCCCGCTCGCTCCTCAGCCACACAGCGCGTCTCCGAGCCCTCCCCCGGCGCTCAGCTCGCAATCCAGTCCCCAGCTGGATTTACAAGGAGGGGACAACAGACCCACGCTCAGCTCCCGCCATTGGAGCGCCGCTGCCTCTCATTTGTTTAAGCTACAGCGCAGAAAAGTCCCGTGGCAAACTTTTCCTCGGCTGCAGATTTCTCTTTGAATCGGTTCCCGGCAGGAACGCCGCAATGGAAACAAAGCCGGCTCTGCTTCCGCGGAGCCCCTGGCCCGGGACAGCCACGACTTGGGGGTGCGGGCTCAGAGCCGGCCTTCTTCCAAGACCACGCTGCTGCTTTCCGGGCCTGCCACGGCGTGAACTTTTTTTTTTTTTTTTTTTTTTCACAAGACAGCCATAAACACATAGATAGCAAAGAGTTAATTTGCGTTTGTTAAGCCTCCTTCCCCATGCCAGCTCTCATTCCTGCATAAAATCCCCACGTCCAGACATCAAATCAGTAAGCCCTGTTGCCTGTCAGGGAATACAATGTCAGGCCATTAGTATGGTAATAAGTTGCGGAGGGCGACAGGTGGCCTACTAGACGGCTCAATTAAGCTGCTCATTAAACACAGGCTAACGAACAGCCAAGGCAGGGCCTGAACAGCACCATTCTGTAATGACATGATGTCAGAGTGAACAAACGAGGAAAAATAACAAAAACATTACTGCAGGCACAGACGCCACTAATAGGGACTCTCGTACTACAGCGGCCGGTGAATCATTGAGTCGCCGGGATCAAAAAACCCGACCCAACATTCTCAGGAGACTCCATGCAACACGATTTTTTTTTTTGGTCACTTACTTAAAAAAAAAAAAAGCTAAAATGATCTCATAATATCACAAATACACAGCCAGAAAAAAAAATCGATGAAGAAGAGCAAAGTATATTGGGCACGGAAGGCTGTGCAGTTTCCATTGTTGGGTTTGAATGAAAATCATTATTTAATGGGCTCATCATTTGCGTTTGATTGGCACCTTTCTTTTTGGCACGCAGGTTCCAGTTGTAGGGTGCGGTGGAATGTGGAAGTTGGCCAAGTTGCTTAGGTGAAGGTTCTACTTGTTACTAAGAAAGAGAAGAGACTTCCGGCAGCTGCTAGAGGTGTGTCTTGGCTTCAAGTGAGAGTCTACCTGAATCATTAACAACAACAACAAAAAATCAAACCTCTACTGGGCATGGCTGCGACACTGGAGTCAGACATTATTAGACTGATAGGCTGGCTGCCATTAAGAGGTGGTGACCCTGGCTGTTACCTTTTGTCAGGTTAACAGCTGTCACCTCCTCTCTGGGTGGACTTTGGCCCAGGCCTCACAGGAGGCTGGCTGAAGGCAGGCAGGAAACCAGCCCCCGTTGGGTGTGGTTTTAAGGAGCTAGGTCAGAGTCCATCCCATGTGTGCTGAGCCTCGTCCGTCCAAAGCTATGGTGCAAATCTAGAACCAGGGTGGGTACGGTTGTCACCCATGTGACCCTGAGCAAGTCACTTTTTATTTTTTTAAAGGTTAATTTATTTATTTGAAAGGCGGAGTTACAGAGAGGCAGAAGGCAAAGAGAGAGAGAGAGGGAGAGAGAGAGAGATCTTTCATCCACTGGTTCACTCCCCAAATGGGCCACTCTGAAGCCAGGAACAGGAGCTTCTTCTGGGTCTCCCATGTGGACACAGGGGCCCAAGCACTTGGGCCATGTTCTGCTGCTTTCCCAGGCCATTAGCAGGGAGCTGGATCAGAAGTGGAGGAGCCGGGACTCGAACCAGCGCCCATATGGGACACCGGCACCACAGGAGGAGGCTTTACCTGCTATGCCAGAGTGCTGGCCCCAAGCAGGTCACTTCACATCCTTGCCTGTGTGGCTTATTTAGAGTATGAGCCTGGTTTGGTAATTATCTGTCCTTTCTGTTCTCAGAGATTCTTTGGTACAAAGCAGGTGGCAGATCCTCCAGGACTTGGTCATCCACCATGAATCTGTCATCTGGAAACAACCCAGAGAGCTCAGGAGCCAAGTCTAAGTACAGCGAGAGATTCCATGGGCGGCACTGGCGGTCTGTAAGGGTTCTAGGTCAACTCCCTGAAAAGCAGCTGGCCAGGGTAGCTCAAGGGGTCCTGGGGGAGCGGGGCGGGGCATCTGTAGGCCTTGGAAATGGGTGGGACACACCCCCATCAATACAAACATTTTAGCAGACACCCTAGATATGTGTACTCAAGTTATCTGGATGCTTATGCTACTATAATAATAGACAATCAATCTACTAAAACATACAGCAGAACAAGATAATTTTTAGCCGGTGCTGTGGCTCACTAGGCTAATCCTCTGCCTTGCGGCGCCGGCACACCGGGTTCTAGTCCCAGTCGGGGCACCGGATTCTGTCCCAGTTGCACCTCTTCCAGGCCAGCTCTCTGCTGTGGCCAGGGAGTGCAGTGGAGGATGGCCCAAGTACTTGTGCCCTGCACCCCATGGGAGACCAGGATAAGTACCTGGCTCCTGCCATCGGATCAGCGCCATGCTGAACTCTGCCCCTTCTGTTTCCATAGGAATCATGTTGGATTTTCAGCTGTACCAAGCCCTGTGACCTTCTCCCATGCACACAGACCCGTCCTAGCAAGACCTGCTGGTTAGCTGGACATGCTTTGACAATTTTTTATGCTATTGGGTAACCACAAAGGCATGGCATTTGTTGTGACTGGTGCCCAGTGTTTTGAATTCAGTTCTCTTTAAAAATTATACCATTAAAATTAAGGTAGGGGAGTGTTCTGTTTCCCACTACGTTACTACTCAGCCTCCTTCCAGACTTTCTATACCAGTTGCACCTCAAACTGGGGATGCTGTGAACTCCCCATCTTGATCCCCACTCAAGACCTCCTTCAGCAGGTCTGTCTCACCTGTGGTTTTCCCCATTTTGTTTTTTTTATCAGTGCTTAATGTGAACTAAACCTTTTACTTCCATAAGACAGAAGCCACTCCCCCTGGCCTCCCCACTTTGAATCACTGGGGCCTAGAGCAGGGGCTCAGGAATGACCGCATGCTATCTTCATGGTCTGTCCCGGGGCACAAGCATCTCTGAACAGGGAAATGATCCAAGATTGGACATAGCTGCCTTTGTGTATCAGGTCCTGAGGCTGGGGGCATTACAAATGGTCAGGCTC
Organism: Oryctolagus cuniculus; assembly: GCF_051225735.1. Taxonomy (NCBI): domain Eukaryota; kingdom Metazoa; phylum Chordata; class Mammalia; order Lagomorpha; family Leporidae; genus Oryctolagus; species Oryctolagus cuniculus. Next base: position 12,095,450 of record NC_142870.1, on the reverse strand, counting down.
CCTCCTCCTCCCCTGCCACGGGGAAACACTCCCTTATTTATCAGTGTCCTTTCCCTGCCCCTTCCCAAGCGCTCACAGGAGAGTGTGTATTTTAGAAGCCCCATCGGTACAGGTTTTCAGTGACTCAGAATGCTCTACTGCCTTTTCTTTAAGAAAGGATTGAGATACACTCCTACCGTGCCCCCTTCCCTCGAGACTCCTGCCTGTGTTTGTGTGGACCCCCGAGCCCCAGAGCCACGCTGTTAGATGGACACACTGTAAACCCCTGGGTGACTGTCAAATGATGATGCGGACTTGAGGTCATTCTGTATAAAATACAAAATAAATGTTTTTATTAACAATGTTTTTATTAACATGCGTGCTGGCCATGGTGGCCGGCTGCAGTGCGCTGGCCGCGGCTGCCATTGGAGGGTGAACCAACGGCAAAGGAAGACCTTTCTCTCTGTCTCTCTCTCTCACTGTCCACTCTGCCTGTCAAAAAAAAGAGATAATTTTTAATGGTGAGATTAAAAAAAAGACAAAATGACAAACATTTTGCCTGTCTACCCTAGGAGACCATATTGGGCAACACCCCCACTCTTCAGATGTGAGGAGGGAAGAGAAAGACATCCCAGAGACGTGGGCTGGAGCAAGCTGGGGTCCCAGTGTGATGGGGGCGAGGAGAGTGTTGCAAGGGGATGGAAGGTGACCCCGTGATCTCACCTGCCCGCTGGAGGCAAGGTGTGCGCCACGAAGCAGTGGGAGATGGGGTGGCGTATGGCAAAGCCAGAGTCAACAGGTACAAGGCAGTGGGGAGCAGGGCTGGGTGTGTCTGCGGAGCACAGCAATCGGCTCTGGTGTAGGTGCTCAGACCCAGCTCAATACCCAGGCCAGCAGGTGGGAGACCTGTGATGTTTGGGCTGCCCCTGGTGGGCAGGCTGCCACTGCGTTTATGTTGTCTTCCTGCTCCCCAAGACGGCCAAGACCAGACACTATGGCCAGAGGAGGTGAGATTTCAACAAAGACCAGACGAGAAGAGGAAATGGTGTTCTACTTTAGATGTCTTACATTTCTTATCAGTGTGTGCATCCCAAGCTCTCATGTGGCCCTGGAACTGTCACTGGAGATATAGCACTACTGGGAGAGCAGCCGACTGTTTTCCCAACTTCTTGACAGGGCCAGTGCCGGGCTCACTAGGCTAATCCTCTGCCTGCAGCGCTGGCAGCCCGGGTTCTAGTCCTGGTTGGGGCACCAGATTCTGTCCTGGTTGCTCCTCTTCCGGTCCAGCTCTCTCTGCTGTGGCCTGGGAGTACAGTGGAAGATGGCCCAAGTGCTTGGGCCCTGCACACGCATGGGAGACCAGGAGGAAGCACCTGGCTCCTGGCTTCGGATGGGGGTGGGGGTGAACCAACGGAAGGAAGACCTGTCTCTCTGTCTCTCTCTCTCTCACTGTCTAATTCTGCCTGTTCTTGACAGAAGGAAAATAGAACTTTCAAGGAAAAAGGCATTCCATTCCACATGCAACTCACCCCTGATCATGTCATGCCCACTACTTTCTACAGCTGTGCTGTCCAATACAGTAGCCTTCAGCCACATGGGAGTATTTACATGTCAATTAACTAAAAATTCTCAATCATTCTAGCCCCATTCCAAGTGATCAATAGCCACATGTGGCTACCACACTGGACAGCAAGCACAAATAGAGAAAAGTTTTGTTGTTCCAGAAAATTCTATGGGATACCATTGCTCTAGAACTCTTTTATTTTTTTTTTAAGATTTCTTTATTTATTTGAAAGCCAGAGTTACAGAGAGGCAGAGGCAGAGAGAGAGGTCTTCCATCTGCTGGTTCACTGCACTGCGCCGATCCAAGGCCAGGAGTCAGGAGCTTCTTCCGGGTCTCCCATGTGGGTGCAGGGGCCCAAGGACTTGGGCCATCTTCTACTGCTTTCCCAGGCCATAGCAGAGAGCTGGATCAGAAGAGGAGCAGCCGGGACTGGAACCCGCACCCATATGGGATGATAGCACTTCAGGTCAGGGCTTTAACTCACTGTGCCACAGCACTGGCCCCTGCTCTAGAACTCTTAAAGGTTCCAAGAAGTTTCTACAATTCTCACAGACAGAATTAACCACAACCTCATCTGAGTTCCTACGAGTCTTTGGTCCTTTTCTACCAAAACACTCATCACAGTTTAATTGAAATGGAGTCATTCTAACAATATGCCTGTCTCTTCCACTTTGCCAAATTTCAAGGAGGCTAGGACCAAACTCCAGTCATTGCCATTGCTCCTAGTGACTAGGGAGAATCTGGCAAAAAGAAGCCCCTGAATAAATACTCATGAACCCTGGGAGGTGATGGCTAAAGTTCTTGGGCCTCTGCCACCCATATGGGAGATCTGGATGGAGTTTCAGGCTTCTGGCTTTGCTTTAAACCCACCTTGAGTTGTGGGCACTTGAGAAGCAAAACAGTGAATGAACAACACCCCCCCCCACATCCTCCCTCCCTCTACCTTCAAAATAAAATAAATAAGTAAACATTTTTAAAAATAATCAGAATGGTATTGGAATTCTCAACAAAAATATGGTGGAAGAAAATGGAGAAATGTTTCAACAGTTGAATAAAAAGATATTCCAATGGTAGAATTATATACCCAGCCAAACTACCAACTGAAAGTGAGAGTTTAATAATACGTTTTTGGCTTTTTTTTTTTAAAGATTTATTTTATTTACTTGAAAGACAGAGTTACAGAGAGAGGTAGAGACAGAAAGAGAGGGGCTGGTGCCATGGCTCACTTGGTTAATCTTCCTCCTGTAGCACCGGCATCCCATATGGGCGCCAGGTTCTAGTCCCAGTTGCTCCTCTTCCAGTCCAGCTCTCTGCTGTGGCCTGGGATAGCAGTGGAGGATGGCTCAAGTGCTTGGGCACCTGCACCCACGTGGGAGACCGGGAAGAAGCACCTGGCTTCTGGCTCCTGGCTTTGGATTGGTGTAGCTCTGGCCGTAGCGGCCATCTGGGGGATGAATTAACGGCAGACCTTTCTCTCTGTCTTCCTCACTGTCTAACTCTATCTGTCAAATAAAAAAAGAGAAAGAAAGAAAGAGAGAGAGAGGTCTTCTATCCTCTTTCACTCCCCAAATGGCTGCAACAGCTGGAGCTGAGCTGATTGGAAGCAGCAGTCAGGAGCTTCTTCCAGGTCTCCCATGTGGGTGCAGGGGCCCAAGGACTTGGGCCATCTTCTACTGCTTTCCCAGGCCATAGCAGAGAGCTGTATCAGAAGAGGAGTAGCCGGGACTCGAACTGGCGCTCATATGGGATGCCGGCACTGCAGGCTGCAGCTTTACTCGCTATGCCACAGTGCCGGCTGAATAGTAATCTTTATATAAAAGAATGATGATAAGGTGTGTGTGCGTGTGTGTGTGTGTGTGTGTGTGTGTGACAGAGAGAGAGAGAGAGAGAGAGAGAGAAACCCTTTTCTTCTGTAGAGATGATAATTAGTGCTGAAGTCTACAATGCTAGGACATAGTAATACAGTCACGCTATTTCAGATACATGAGTTCAATGTGGAAAGAATGCATTGAGATGAAAAGCGCTTAGGGATAGGAGATGGCAGAGGGAGCTGGGAAGCAGAGGTGCTGCTGTTTACCACCAGCTGTCAGAGCTGCCGGACTCTCTAAACTCTGAGTTTATAGCTTTGATTTTAGAAACCAAATTAAAGCAATTTCTAAGCGAGAAAGGAAACTGAAAACTAAGAAAATGTTGCAAAGCAGTACAAGAGAGGGAAAATCGATTAAAGACCTCCTCCAGGTGCCAGCAGACTTGTCACCTCCCAGTGGGGCCACCCTAAATGATAGAATCTGTCTCTATCCCAGCTCTGTCCCTAGTGCTAGATAATTGGCCTTGGGTGAGCGCATAGTGTCTTCATTCACTACACAAAAATCGTTCCTATTTATCATATCATGATAACTTCATGTCACCACCCCTACCAGTACCAGGGTATTTTCACACATCTGTGGAAAAATGGAATTAAGTGCGGGCGTTTGACGGAGCAGTTAAGGTGCCACTTGGGGTGTCTGCTCCCGGTATCAGAGTGCCCGGCTTCAAATTCCAGATCGGCTTCCTGCTGATGTGCACGGTGGGAAGCAGTGGTGATGTCTCGCAGACCTGGACTGAGCCTAACCCCAGCTATTGCAGGCATTTGGACAGTGAACCGGCGAATAGGAGATCTCTCTCTCTCTCTCTCTCTCTCTCTCTTTCTCTCACTCTGTCTCTTTCTCTGCTTCTCAAATAAATGCAAAATAAATAAGCAGATACATTGTAAGTGGAATTTTAAAGTAAGTTTTAGTGTGCAAGAAATAATTGGAAATGCATGCAGTTTCTTCGTCATGTGCACTCTCCACGAACTTTCTGGAGCCCCACCCCCCATACTCATATGTGTTCAACAGATAATTCTAGAATGTTTGCTTTTCAATGACTCTTTCCACTTTGTGTCTCGCTCTCTTTTGTACCATCTGCCCCCAACAAAAACACAAAATCTAAATGAAGGCATTATGTAGATTTCAACTCACGTTTGACCGGAAGGTGAGTCAGAGATTGATAGGTGTGGGTGATCCTGTCCCTGTCCATGCAGGAGGTTGAGAGGCCATGGCGCGCTATGCCTCCTGGGAAGGACCCCACAACCCGACTGCTGCCAGGAGGTGGCAGCCCCAGGCACATTCCCCGCCCCGGGAATCAGATAAACTGCTCCCAGGTGTGGTTCAGGTCCACCTGGAAAGCTACTAGCGTATGTGACCTTCAAGCTGATTAGAGAAACATAGCGGCGCCAATATCAGCTTCATCCTATAGAATTAGTGTTGCCCTGAACTAGCTACGCCCCCTCTGCCTGCCCTTTAAAAGGTGTGCCTGTTCGTGAATAAAGCTATCGCCCCACCAAGCCGACAGGGCGCGGGCCACGTGGGAGGAGCCCACAGATAGGGTCTCACACTGACCCGTGCATGTCCAGTCCTCGTGGACGCTGGATGTGAACAAAATCTTCCTTTCACTCCACACCAGCTCTTTATCTTTATCTCGTTTCATTTTTTAACTTACTTTTTTATTTGAAAGGCAGATTTGGAGAGAGAGGGGGGTCTTCTATCTGCTGGTTCATTCCCAAATGACAATAACAGCCAGAGCTGGGCCAATTTGAAGCCAGGAACGTCTTCCAGGTCTCCCACGTGGGTGCAGGGGCCCAAGGACTTGGGCCATCTTCTACTGCTTTCCCAAGCACATTAACAGGGAGCTGGATGGGACAGGAACCAGGAGCTTCTTACAGGTCTCCCACGTGGCTTCAGAGAGCTGGATCAGAAGAGGAGTAGCTGGGACATGAACCTGCGCTCATGTGCTGGCACTGCAGGCAGCGGCTTTACCTGCTACGCCACAGTGCTGGCCCCCGAGTCCTTGTCTTGTTAAAGCTGTAATGTTAGGTGTTACCTTGACTACATTAAGCAATACCTGGAACCTGGTCTTTTTGAGTGTGTCTGTGAGAGTGCTACGGAGAGAGTCAGAGTGTGAGTCTGGGTCGCACAGGTGGGAAGGCCCTGTCACAGTGTGGGTGGGGGTCACAAACCGGCTCCAGGCCCAGAGAGAACAAACTCAAGGGGACCTGCGTCTGCTCTGAGATCTGAGCCCTGAGCTGCACTGCTCTCCTGCCCTGGCCCTTGGAACCCCAGGCTTGCCAACCTGCGGACTGCAGGACCACCAGCTCTCAGCCTTTTGGCCTTGAACAGATTTCCGCTGTCCACTTCCCTGGTGCTGAAGCCTTTGGACTTGGACAGAGGGTCTCCAGCCTGCAGATGGCCTGTAGTGGGACTTGCTGACTGCTCTAATCATGTAACAAATGCCCCTAACAAACCACCTCCCATATACTAATGTACAAATCCTACCAGTTCTGTATCATGATACTAAATATTTACCCATTAAACTGTATGAAGTTTGGGGCTTCTGTTGAAATAACTTGATTATCTATTTTTAAAAATATATATTTATTTATTTTGAAGGTCAGAGATGCAGAGAGAGAGAGAGAGAGAGGAGAGATTTTCCACCTGCTTGTTCATTTTCCAGATGGCTGCAAGGACCCAAGCTGGATGAGGCCAAAGCCAGGAGCCAGGAGCTTCATCCGGATCCCTTATGTGGGTGGCAAGGACCCAAACACTTGGCCCATCTTCCCCTGCTTTTCCCAGGCTATTAGCAGTGAGCTGGATGGGCACCAGCATGTGACATGGTGGGTACAGCCACCGCCTGTGACAAAAGCATCCCATATGAGCACCATTTTGTGTGTTGGCTGCTGCACTTTGGATCCAGCTCCCTCCTAGTGACCTGGGAAAGCAGCGGAAGATGGCTCGAATGTTTGGGCCCTGTCACCCACTTTAGAGACCTGGTTGAGGCTCATGCCCTCTGGTTTCAGCCTAGCCCAGCTCTGGCCTTTGTGGCCACCTGGGAAGTGAACCAGCAGATAGAAGATTCTCCCTCTCCCTCTCCCTGTCCCTGTCCCTGTCCCTGTCCCTGTCCCTCTCCCTCTCCCTCTCCCTCTCCCTCTCCCTCTTCCTCTTCCTCTCCCTCTCTCTCTCTCTGTAACTCTTTCAAAATAAATCTTTTTAAAAAGAGAGAGAGAAAGTCCAGATGGCCATTTGGCTGAGTAGTTAAGAAACCCATATCCAGGGGCCGGCGCTGTGGCATAGCGGGTTAAACCACTGCCTACAGTGCTGGCATCCCATGTGGGTGCCAGTTCAAGTCCCGGCTGCTCCTCTTCTGATCCAGCTCTCTGCTGTGGCCTGGGAAAGCAGTGGAAGATGGCCCAAGTCTTTGGGCCCCTGCACCCACGTGGGAGACCTGGAAGAAGCTCCTGGTTCCTGGCTTTGGATCAGCGCAGCTCTAGCCATTGTGGCCAGTTGGGGAGTGAACCAGCGGATGGAAGACTTTCTCTCTCTGCCTCTCCTTATCTCTCTTACTTTCAAATAAATGAATAAATCCTTAAAAAAAAAAGAAACCCATACCCCACATCAGAGTTTGAGTCCTGACTCTGGCTCCCAATCACAGCTTCACCCTGGGGGACAGCGGTGATGGCTATACTGGGATCCTGCCACCCATGGGGGAGATCTAGATTGAGTTCTTGGCTTCCAACTTCAGACTGTAGCCCAGTCCCAGCCATTGCAGCTATGTGGGGCATGAACCAGGGAATGAGAGTGCTCTCTGTCTCTATCTGCCTCTCAAATGGGGGGGGGGGAGGAGGGAAGGGGGGGAGCGAGAGAGGGAGGTAAGGAGGGGGAGAGAGAGAGAGAGAGAGAGAGAGAGAGAGAGAGAGAGAGAAGGCAGCCATACAAGCAAAACCAGAGGGCAGGAATTGATGCTTTTTGTGACCCAAAGATGGGTAAGTAGAGGTAATTTGTGTCATTTCTTCTATTTTGATCTATTTGAAAATTTGAGCTTTTTAAAATGAGATGTTACGTGACTATCCTGTATGCACGTGTGTGGGAGTTCTACTGTGGAACTTGTAGGTGCTTGACCTGGGTGATTTATTACGGTCCAGCTCAAGCGCCTGCACTTCACAGAGATGTCCCAGGACACGAGGTCATGGAGTGGCTGATCCGTGGCAACGCTGGGCCTCGGCTGTGGCTTTCTCAATTCCAAGTGCAGTGGATGCAAATTCCCGAGGCAGAAGAGAGGAAAGGGGAGGGGTGGTCGCTGCTTTACCCTTTCATCTGGAAGCTCCGAGTCTTTCAAAACTCCTACTTGCTGGGTGCGGGCAAGCCTCTCGCAGTGCTACACAGCTGGAATCTCAGCCCCACAACGTCCCAGGTGGGCAGCTGTAGGGAAGACACCTAACACCTCTGTACCTCGCTCTCTCATTCATGAGATAGGCAGGTGACCCCAGTACCCAGCACTCGGGGCAGTCCTTGGGGCATGCTGCATTAAAAAATCATCCAATGCCTGTCTCCAATCCACATTTCACTGGGCTCCTGTGTTTATCCAGCAACCTACTCCCTGAAAGTTAACCCGTGGAAGGGGCCCCAGACCAGGGCTGTGTCAGTAGCTTGGGAGCCATGGTCTGGGCTGGCTTGCACCGTGTCTGCCTGGGCCGGCCTCTGCCTTGGGGTCGATCCACGTGGTTTCCTCCAGGCTCTGGTCCCCAAGGCAGGATCTATGGGACTTAGGAGCCTGCAGGCTCTAGGCGGTACCAGCCCTACCTTATCACCCTCCAGATGCAGCATAGAGGATGGCACAGCCCAGGAGCTCTGTAAGAAGTTGACGACCATGTGGTGAATTCCTCTCAGTCCTTAGAAAACCAAAACAGAAAGAAACACCTACCTCAAATTCCACTTCAGAAACTATGATGCAAAATCATTTCACCCAGAAATATTTACAAATAGTTCAATTTGACAGCAACCTAATTGCAAGAAGGGCCAGCGATGTGGCTCAGATGCTCCACTTCCAATCCAGCTCCCTGCCAATGCGCCTGGGAAGGCAGCAGAACACGTTCCAAGTGCTTGGGCCCCTGCACCTGTGTGGGAGACCCAGATGGAGATCCGGGCCCCTGGCCCTGTCCCGGCCATTGTGGCCATTTGGGGATTGAACCAGTGGTTAGAAATGCTCTCTCTCTCTCTCTTCTTCCCTCCTTCTCTCCCTTTCTCTATCACTGTCCATTTCCAATATATAAATAAGTCTTAAAAAAAAGAAAAAACTGCAAGAGCAAACTCGGGAGAGGTTCTGGTTTAATCAAAGCCACTCCCACCACGAAGCTCACAATACTTGGGTGGGAGGGGCCCTGGGCCCCAGGCTTTGCTTCTAGGTCTCCGGTCCCTTCTGTCATGGTGCTCAAGTCCAATGCTTATCCTTGTGCCTGAGGTTCCCAGCCTGGGTCTTGTGTATCTTGAGAGGCAAAGACAGAGTCCATGATGGGACTCCTGTGGGTCTCCCAGCTTGGTTTCCTGAGACCGCACACTGCTTTCCTCTACTGCTTCCTTTCTTTTCCCTTGCTTCCTCTCTCTCCTTTCGAAAGTGAATGTCCCTTTCCAACCCAATGCTTGAATGCTAGCTGGGCTGACCCACAGAGGCCAAGAAGCCTGGTCAGTCTCAGTGTCGCTGGGATCATGGGATCTCAACACGTTAGTGCTGGGACGACCCTCAGTGGTTGTTGACTCAACGGATGAAGAATCGGAGTCTTGGTGATGGAAAGTTCCATGCCCAGGCTGCAGGTGCACAGCCAGGCTGCTCCTTTGTCTACCCTGTCTCTTCGAAGCCAGCACTCCAATAAGTGGTCTCTGGGCCCCTCTCAAAGTAGCAGCTGTGGACAAGAGGGCTCTGAGCCTTCTACTGGAGGTCACAGGGCCACCCTGGACTAAGTCTGTGTTTGTGGTGGCAGCATTTCACACGGGGGCTCCAAAACCCCATTTCTTTTCATTGTAATATCCTAATGAGAAATAAGGAAGTAAAGGGTGACATCTGTTGCCCCAGTGCCCACCGCAGTGGGTCCAGTGGCCAGGTTCCCTCAAGGTGCAGGGTGGGGACGGGGACGTCACCCAGAGCAGGCTGTACTTCAGAAGCAAGAATCAGGGGCTGGTGCTGTGGCATACCAGGTTCATCTGCCGCCTGCAGTGCCAGCATCCCGTATAGGCACTGGTTCAAGTTCCAGCTGCTCCATTTCTGATCCAGCTCCTGCTAATGCACCTGGGAAAAGCAGCAGCAGATGGCCCAAGTGCTTTGACTCCTGCTACCTGCATAGGAGACCTGGAAGAAGCTCCTGGCTTCAGCCTGGCCCAGCCCTGGCCGTTACAGCCATCTGGGGAGTGAACCAGTGGATGGAAGACCTCTCTGTCTCTCCCTCTCCATTTCTCTCTAACTCTGCCTTTCAAATGAATAAAATAAAAAAGAAAGAAAAAAAAAAGCAGGAATCCAGCCCTGCAGGGCGAAAAGGCCCAGGGTCCTCCCAGTTGCCCCATCAGATGCTTCTCTGGGCAGTCTGGGGGCCTCCGACAGGCACCTGGCCTTGTGGGGGGTGGGGAGGAAGTGAGGCCGAGTGTGGAAACCCTCCGAACCCTTTCGCAAGTGAGGGTTTTGTGGCTGCGTTGAAAAGCCTTCCCTCCTTCTGAAAACGGATTAAGCGCTAAGTGCTGTGCCTCGGCCCCATTGAAAAGAAACCCCGTGTTAAGCGTTAAACTCCACTCCAGGAAACCCAGCCTGGGCCTGGGTCTGGACTGCTTGAAGCATTCCAGCACCACCTGCTCACGAGGGCTGATGGGCGCCGGCCCCGGGTCGGGGTGGGCGGCAGCCCAGATGCGTTAAGGGGATTATCGCCTGGAAAACAAGCCGGTCTCGCTGTGTGCCGCCCACTGCTTACAGCAAGTGTGTTGCGTCATGCTCCCGAAGTTGGTGGGGGTGGAAATCAGAGCTTACGTTACCCGATAGCTTATAGTAGCCACTGGGCTTCAGGGGCCTTCTCATTTATTTATCTTTATAAGATTCATTTGTTCATTTGAAAGACAGAGTTACAGACAGAGAGACGGACAGACAGACACACAGAGATCTTCCGTCTGCTGGTTCACTCCCCGACGTGGCCGCAATGGCCAGGGATGGGGCAAGCTGAGGCCAGGAGCCTGGAACTCCTCCCGGGGTCTCCCACGTGGGTGGCAGGGACTTGGGTCATTTGCTGCTGCTTTCCCAGGAGCACTGGCAGGGAGCTGGAGCAGAAGTGAAGCAGCCGAGACTCCAACCGGAAGCCAGTGTCACAGGTGGCCCAAGGCTGGCCCCAGGTGCCTACCCTTCCTTAATCCTCGTAATGACCACACTACCTCTGGGACCTGCTCAGTTGTGTCCCCCTCTCCCAATTTTGTTCATTGAAGTCCCACCCCCTGCACTGCCCCAGATGTAATCCTCTTTGGAGACTGGGTCTTTCCAGGGCTAACTAATGAACACGGGGTCCTGCGGATGGGCTGGTGTCCCTGGGAGACCAGGGGGAAGGCCTTGTGAGGACGTGGGGAGAACATGGATGTGTTCAGGCCAACCCCACCCACACCACAATCACAGACTTCCAGCCTCTGGAAGTGTGAGAATCCCAGACGTCCTAGGCTGTGGTGTGGAGTGATGGTCCATTCCACAGATGGGCAAGTCAAGGGTTTGGCCCCAATGTATTATAGTTCTTGAGTGGCCCATCTTGAACCCAGGTAGAAGTTTTTTTTTTTTAAGATTTTATTTATTTATTTATTTATTTATTTATATGAGAGGTAGAGCTATAGACAGAAAGAGGGAGAAACAGAGAGAAAGATCTTCCATCCCCTGGTTCACTCTCCAAATGGCTGCAATGGCCAGAGCTGGGTGGGATCTGAAGCCAGGATCCAGGAGCCTCTTCTGGGTCTCCCATGAGGATGCAGGGGCCCAAGGACTTGGGCCATCTTCCACTACTTTCCCAGGCCACGAGCAGAGAGCTGGATCAGAAGAGGAGCAGCCGGGACATGAACCAGCAGTCATATGGGATACCGGCGCCTCAGGCAGAGGATTAACCCACTACACCACAATGCTGGCCCCAGGTGGGAGTTGTCTGATTCTGAAACTTCAGGCAGGAGCCAGGGACACAGACTCGTAAACTTCCCTGGGGAAGAGCAGATACTGGGCTTCATGATGCTGTTGCTAAGAGATAGGAGTTAGGCCCCTACCAGCCCAGAGCGCCAGACCAGAGGGCTGCCAGGCTGGTCAGGCAGGCCCAGGGTTTCCACAGCACCATGTTGGACTTGGGGCTTAAGCTGCATCTGTTGAATAAACTGACCAATGCATGCTTCTCAAACCCTTTTGCAAATTAACATCATCAGTCCGTGAAAATGAGAACCATCTTTCTGGGCTCAGCTAAGAGCTGATTCCTAAAGTCTGCATTCTTTTTTTTTTTTTATGTGAAAGGTAGAGATGCAGAGAGAGAAGGAGAGAAGGAGATGTTTCACTGCTGGTTCATTCCCCAAATGACTGCAATGGCTGGAGCTGTGCCAGGCTGAAGCCAAGAGCCAGGAGCGTCTTCTGGGTGTCTTCCATGGTGGGTTCAGGGGCCCAAGCACTTGGGCCACTCTCTGCTGCTTTCCCAGGTGTGTTAGCAGGGAGCTGGATTGGAAGTGGAGCAGCTGGGACTTGAACAAGCGCCCTTAAGGGATGCCAACATTGCAGGAGGAGACTATTTTTTTTAAAAAAAGATTTATTTATTTATTTGAAAGGCAGAGTTACAGAGAGGCAGAGTGAGAGAGAGAGAGAGAGAGAGAGGAAGAGAGAGAGAGAGAAATATCTTCCATCTGCTGGTTCACTCCCCAGATGGCTGCAATAGCCAGAGCTGAGCCCATCTGAAGCCAGGAGCCAGGAGCTTCTTCTAGGTCTCCCTTGCAGGTGCAGGGGCCTAAGGACTTGGGCCATCTTTTACTGCTTTCCCAGATCATAGCAGAGAGCTGGATTAGAAGTGGAGCAGCCAGGACTCGAACCGGCACCCATATGGGATGCGGGCACTGCAGGCGGTGACTTTACCCACTGCGCCACACTGCCTGCCCCAGGTCCACACTCTTGATAGACCATCTGATTCTGCTGCACTGTCCCCCTTGAGAACAGGCTCAGGAGAGGGCACACTCCAGGGCCTGGTTTCCTGAGAAGAGTCTTACTATGCAAGGGACCATTTATTAAAGACGAATTCACAGGGCCGAAGTGGCACAGCAGGTTAAGCCGCTGCCTGTGAGGTCAGCACCTCGTATTGGAGCACTGGTTGGGGTCCTGACTGCTCTACTTCTGCTCCAGGTCCCCGCTAGTGCACCAGGGAAAGCAGCAGGAGATGGCACAAGCGCTTGGGTCCCTGCCACCCACGTGCGAGGTGCAGATGGAGCTCCTGGCTCCTGGTTTCTTCCTGGTCCAGACCTGGAAGCTGTGGCCATTTGGGGAGTGAACAAGCGACCGAATCTCTCTCTCTTTCTGGGTCTCTCCCTTTCTCTCTGTCACTCTGCCCTTGAAACAAACAAAATAAATTTCAATAAATAAATAAAGACAAATGCACAGGCAAGATTCTTAGTATTTCTGTCCCCCCACATAGCTGGGAAGATCTGTCCCTCTGTGGGGACAGATCTGGGACTCAAGGTACCCCCTGCTGGCCTTTGGCCGAAGCTTCCTGCCGACTTCAGGTGCACCCTAATCCACAGAAAAATCCCCCCAGAAATGTGATCCACGCTTCCAACCTTCCAGGCACCCAACCCAGTCTCCTTTAACAGTTTGCAGGGCACACTTTAAAGCTGTCCTCATGGGACTGGCCCTGTGGCATAGCGGGTAAAGCCACTGCCTGCCAGTGCTGGCATCTCATAGAGGTGTCGGTTCGAGTCCCGGCTTCTCCACTTCCGATCCAGCTGTCTGCTATGGCCTGGGAAAGCAGTAGAAGATGGCCCAAGTGCTTGGGCCCCTGTACCCATGTGGGAGACCCGGAAGAAGCTCCTGGCTTTGGATCAGCACAGCTCCAGCTGTTGCAGCCATTTGGGGAGTGAACCAGCAGATGGAGGACCCCTCTCTCTCTCTCTGCCTCTCCTTCTCTCTCTATGTAACTCTTTCAAATAAAGTACATTTAAAAAACCTGTCTTTATGTGAAGAGTGTTGGTGGAGATGAAGATACTTGTCACAACCTTCACAAAGTACTTAGTGTGTGAATGGCTCACGAGGCTGTAGGCCTAAGCACCTGGCTTCTTTTGTCCACACAAGGCAGTTGGCTGTTTATGTGCTTAGAATTCACAAAACTGGCCTGTCACTTGGGGTGCCAACCAAACAGACCTCCAAGCCACACGGTGAAGGGATTCTGCTCTGCTCAAGCCCCTTAGGCTGGGAAGGGGTGCATCAGCTTCCGCTCGCAGCCCAGGGTCCTGTGCTCCTTGTCAACCCTGTCCTCCCTGCCCTATGGGACCCTGGGGAAGACCCACTGCACTTGTCACAAAAAGCCCCGAAGCTCGGAGACTTAAGACAACAGCAAATGCTGTTTTAATGGCGCGCTTCCAGTGGCTCAGGGAGTCAGGTGGAGCCCAGCTGGGTGGTTCTGACTCGATGTCTCAGGAGGTGGTGGCTGCAGTCACACAAAGACTGGATTGGGACCCTCAGGCTGTCCCCAAGGTGCCTGGCTTGTTGGTGGCGGGAGACCTCAGTTCCCTGCTAGTGGCTGCTCCCAGGGACAGTGACCCAAGAGGGGACACGGCAGAGGCCAGAAGAACCTTTATGACTTCACTCCAGGAATCACCATCCCTGGTCGCACAGCTCAGCTCTGTTCATCAGAGAGGCGTCTACACAGGAGGTGAGAGCTGCCAGCTGCCATCTTGGCATGGGCCACCCACCTCGCGGCGAGATGAGGCGGTGGGAGCGCCTGCCCAGAGGCAGCGGAGACAAAAGGGTGGGTGGTGGGGGTGGTGGTGGCTGCGGACGACTCTCCAAGGCTGAGGTGCCACGTTTTGAGGAATTAAAGCTAACACAGAAACTGAAGATCTTCAACGGACACCTGGGTATCTTCGAGCAAACTGGGTGTTCACATTGGCCAGCTGGGGGTTATGGAGGCAGAGCCCTGGAGAGAACGGGCAGCTGATTTCCAGCCCAGCGGCACACGTGTGACCCGGGGGCGTGGCTGGGCCTTTTGCACCTGCACCTGCTAACCTGGGAAATGGTGGTCCCACTCGCTCGGGCTGTTGTAAGTTGACCAACGCAGGGGCTTAGCACCGTGCCTGGCACACAGGAAGTGCTCAGGAATGCTGAGTGCTATTGTTCTTTCCTGATGCCGTGGTTACCAACAGTCACCCCCTGCGCTGGTCACTAAAGCAGTGTCTGGAACACAGAGAAGACCATGCGGCCACCCGAGACTGCCTGGTGACACTCAGGGGGCCAGCCGGTCAGGTGTCGCAAATGCAGCCTCTGAAGTGTGGGCATCGGCTCAGTCCTTCACGTGCGTCTACTTTGATCAGGTCATTCCCCCTCTGAAACTGGCAGGGATTATAACTGCTCTGTGTAGGCTTATTCAGAGAATGTAATAAGAAAGTAAACGGAAGAACAATCGGAGTATAGTAAGGATTCTGAAATAATTGTTAGATAAATAATGATTCTGTCTGTAGTCGAAAGCAGGTGTGTGTGTGTGTGTGTGTGTGTGCACCCAGTGTGCCCAGGGAAGCGACGTCAGATTCCCATTCCTTTTGCTGAGAGTGGGCCCATGTGAGCTAGGGAAACACTCACTTGGACAGACTACACACACGTGGTGACATTCAAGGTTAAAAGCTCTCGGAGTGGTGAGGAAGGAAACTAAAGTTTGGATTCAAAATCGCAACCTCTGTTGTCCTCAAAAATCTGGAGGAGGCTGACCTCAGTAAATGAGAAAGAATTCCTCCAGTGCTGGAAAACAGAAACCACCCATTTCCTGGGCGCCTTCCCAGCGATGGCGTGAGCGACTGTGGTCACTCCTCGGGAACACCAGAGGGCGCTCAAGAGCGGAGGAGGCGACCCAGTGATTGCCCAGGCGTTTTTGCATTTGCCTGTTTTATACCGGGTTGGTCCCTGGGATCAGGGGAAAGAAGGTGTAGATTTTCTTTTATATCTGCCCCTTCATGAACCAGCACTGGTTCCTTCCGTTCTTCTGCTCGAAGTAGCTCGGCAGACCTTTGCTGCCTGGAGGGGCTGCATGCCAGCACCCTGGTGTCCTTGGTCCCTTGGTGCCAGTGAGGGAGACCGTCCTCTGGAAACAAGCCTCAGGAGGTGTCGGTGGTGTGGTTAGTGATGCAGTCACGGAAAGACTCTTGGACTGCAAATGGGTAACTTGAGTGACCACATCTTAAGACCTTATTTCCAAATACGGTCACACGCGCAGGGAAAGAGGGCTAATAAGACTTCAACGTCTTTTGGGGAGACGGATTCAACCCATAGCAAAATGGCTTCTAAAGTATCATCTGGGCCGGCGCCGTAGCTCACTAGGCTAATCCTCCGCCTTGCGGCACCGGCACACTGGGTTCTAGTCCCGGTCGGGGCACTGGATTCTGTCCCGGTTGCCCCTCTTCCAGGCCAGCTCTCTGCTGTGGCCAGGGAGTGCAGTGGAGGATGGCCCAAGTGCTTGGGTCCTGCACCCCATGGGAGACCAGGAGAAGCACCTGGCTCCTGCCTTCGGATCAGTGCAGTGCACCGGCCGTAGCGGCCATTTGGGGGGTGAACCAACGGCAAAAGGAAGACCTGTCTCTCTGTCTCTCTCTCTCACTGTCCACTCTGCCTGTCAAAAAAAAAAAAAAAAAAAGTATCATCTGGCTGCTCTGGGTCTGAGAAGAGGACCACCCCGTGCAGTGCCAGCAGCCAGGAGGAAGGGGAGTTGGGCTGCAGGGACAGCTGACTCCAGGCTTGGGGGCTGCAAGGTTCAAGTGGATGGTGATGACTGTTTCCAAGGGCCTGTTAGCCCTGTGCAGCGCCACCCTCAGTGTCCCCAGAATCGCTTTGGTGCCAGTTGGAGCAAATGGAAAGCGTGTTTGACTTAAAAAGCAAAACAGACAATGCTATCATATTGCACAAGCAAATGTGCAGTGGGTAGGGAGCAACCACTGTTTCAAGATGGTTTAAGAATTTGATCAAATGTCTCGACGCACAACTTGCCTGCTTTGAAAGGCACCTCGCAGATGGGTTTCATCATTGAGAAACGCATTTGTTCTTTGGTGCTGACAGTCCCGTGATTCAGAGCCGGGAGTCGGATGCCTTTCCCAAATGGGTTTCCTCCGTCTACCATTCGCACAGTAGCATGTTTTCACAGAAGTGGCACGCAGGAGGAAAAAAGTGGGACTGAGGCTACACTCTTTTGGAAAGAGTGCACAGCGGTGAAAAAAAAAAAGTCACAGGAGTTTGCAACCAGACAGCGAAGAAGGAAAATGATGTCCAAAGTCCGCACCTTCGTGCTCCGTGTTTGGGAAAGTGGCCATCGGGAAGAAGACACGTGACACACTGTTGGAGCCAAGCGCCAGGCAGACTCTGGAAACTTACAGAGCTTACCAGGACAAGGGTCCCATGTCCTCAGAAGGACACAGCCCTCTCCAGTAATTATTCCCTACTTAGCGCTGCTAACGTCCACGGTGTCTGAAAAGCTTCATGGAATATTCCAGGAGCTGCAGCCATCAGCGGAGACTAACAGCTAGCGCTGACAAGGCAGAAGTGAGCTTTGCCGACTTCCCGTGGTCGAACTCTCTCGCGCTCCCTGCGTATGTCCCAAGGCCCGCCCCTCACCGTACCCTTCCGGGTGGTTTTGGGCACCAGCGTATGATGAGAGTTTCCAATGCCCCTCGTTCCTGGCATCTTTCGCAGAACCAGAAGGCATTCTGCCTGCTGTTCTCTTCCCTGGGAGTCCTCGGTGCAAGAAGGCACGGAGGGAATTTTCTGGAATGGGAACCAGCGGCACTCAGGTTTGCATGCACCTCTCTCAGGCCAAGCAGCCGCTTCACATCACAACGTGCAACTGAACGCGTGCCCCTGTGGGCTCTGGGGGAACCCTTTCCTGCTCCAAGACGCAAGGCTTGGTGGCCCCGGGCCGCGGACTCACAGTGGGATACGGAAGATCTGTGCCGACACCACGGATTGCGCCAATCGGCAGCAGAGGGTCTCAGATGCCCAGGAGCTCAAGAATCACCTATCTGCAGGGGGTGCTTGTGAAACCCCAGAATTCAGGGCTGGAGCTTGGATTTAGAGAGGTTAAGACACCACGTGGGATGCCTGCAACCCACATTGTAGTGCCTGGGTTCAGGTCCCAACCCCACTTCCGGTTTCTTGTTAATATACACTCTGGGAGGTAGCACAGGTGATGGGTCAAGTGCTTGGGTCCCTGCCACCCAAGTGAGAGACAGGGATTGAATTCCCACCTCCAGAGCTTTGGCCTGGGCCAGCCCCAGCTGTGGTGGGCATTTGGGGAGTAGACTGGCAGATAGAGTCAGTGTCTGTCTGTCTGTCTGTCTGTCTCTCTGTTTCTCTGCCTTTTAGATAAAGAAACAGAAACAAAACACCCAAGTTCCTGATTTGGTAGGTCTGGGGTGGAGCTCGGGAATTGTCTTTCTTTTTTTCTTAATTTTCATCTACTTGAAATGCTGAGTGACAGAGAGACAGAGACAGAGAGAGATCTTCCAGGTTCACCCACGAAATGCCTGCAACAGCCGGGGCTGGGCCAGGCTGAAGCCAGGAGCCAGGAGCTCCCCTCGGGGCTCCCTCCCACATGGGGGCGGGGAACCCAAGGACTTGAGTCATCCCTTGTCGCCTCCCAGGATGCGTCAGCAGGAAGTGGGACAGGAAACAGAAGTTCCAGGATGCAAACGGGCCCTCCGGTGTGGGGCGCAGGCGCCCCGAGCCATGGCTTACCCTGCTGTGCCTACCCCAGGAATTGCTTTGTTATAAGCTTACCAGCCCATGCCCGTGTTCCTGGCCCGGGGACTGTGCTTGGACGAGCACTGTGTACCAGAAAGAGGAAGCAGGAGGGAGAGATGGTGTCAGATGCTTCCTAAGGGAGTGCCAGCCATCTTGTGGGCTGAGCAGTGGGCACAGGGAGACCGCAGTCCTCTGTTCTCCCCTTCCAAAGGGGGCTTCCGGGTACTGCTGGAGTGGCAGGCTCATTTAAAGGTATGAAAAGCAGGACAGGCGCTGTGGCGTGGAGGCTCACGCCACCATCTGTGATAATGACATCCCATGTAAGCACTGGTTTGAGTGCTGGCTGCTTTGCCTGGGAAAGCAGCAGAAGATGGCCCAAGAATGTGGGCCCCTGCCACCTACGTGGGAGATCCAGCTGGAGTTCCAGGCTCCTGGCTTCAGCCTGGCCCAGCCCCAGCAGTTGCAGCCACCTGGGGAGTGAACCAGCAGATAGAAGACCTCTCTATCTCTCAGTCTCTCTCTCTCAGTCTTCCAAATAAATGAGTGGGAAAAGGGTAGGTGATGGGGCCTTGAAGTGGGAGAGGGTGGGGAGAAGGTTCCCCTTGGCATCACCAGTCAGGACACTTCCGTTGATCCCCCAGGGTTCTGACTGCACCACTAAGGATCCCCAGGGTTCCTCGGAACACAGTTTGAGAACCACCACCTTTCCTTTCTCACTTCTGCGTCCACCAAAGGTTTTCTGAGCTCCCCTGCAGAGGTGACATCCAGAGTGCTATGAAACACAACAGACGGCCCCAGAGAATTGCTGGGCACTTCAGGAAGAGGAGCCTGCCTGGGGATAGCCACAGGTGTTCACTGTTGTATGTAGTGTGCCCAGTAACGGCAACCTGGAGGCACAACCAGATGGTGGTGGTTTGGGGCCCTGGCAGAGGACAGGATGAGTGTGTGTGTTGGTGCACATCCAGTAGTGATGGTCCTCTCTCCCTTTTTTGAAAAGATTTATTCGTGTATTTGAAAGGCAGAGTTGCAGAGAGGGAGAGAGAGGGAGAGACAGAGAGAGGTCTTCCATGCTCTGGTTCATTCCCCAAATGGCCACAATAGCTGGAGCTCGGCCGATCAGGAGCCAGGAGCCAGGATCTTTTTCCTGGGTGCAGGAGCCCAAGCTCTTGGGCCATCTTCTACTGCTGCCCCAGGCCATTAGCAGGGAGCTGGATTGGAAGCGGATCAGCCGAGGCTCTAACCAGTGCCCTTATGGGATGCCGGCGCCTCAGGCAGAGGTTAACCTTAGCCACAGGGCCAGCCCCAGGGATGGTTCTCTAAGTAACTGGACCTTGCCCTGGAGTGCTGAAGGAACGTGGACCACGACTGCTTTCTTTGGCGCCTCCTGAGACCATCCTAGTTGATGACGGGAGACAGACTGGAACACTGAGTCCCAAAGCCAGACCACTCAGGCCAAGGTCAACTCTACCGCATGCCGCTTGGGTGAACTTGGGAAGGTTACTTAACCTCTCTGTGCGTGTTTCCTCATCTGTAAAAGTGAGAGTGATGACGATGATAATGAAGGTGATGAAGGTGATGATGATGATTTAGCACTGCACAGATTTTTTTGAGAAGATGAAATTAATCACTCTAGAATTCTCAGAAAAGGACTTGTTGTACAGGCCTAGAAAAATGTCTGATTTGCTACTGCAAGAGGTTTTTGTACTCGCACACTGAATTCTTAACAAATACTTACTTTTTATTGAGGGCTGGGAACGCATTAGAAACTGAAGGCCTAAATCCTCTATCTTACTCTCTCAAAGCTTTAAGAAACATTTTGGTATCAGGTGCTGCCTTCCAGGCAAGCTATGGAAGCTGCTGAATGTTGGGAGCCCAGGCTGTCTGGAATAAAAGCCAACCAGCTCTTCAGCGAAGCCAACAAGACGGAGCCCCGACCTCTGGTTGTTTGCTTACCTCCCTCTTTCTCCTAACTTAAGAGTGAGAGCTCAGTGTGTTGGATAGGTGGAGGAAGAGCAAGGGTCTGTGGTCGTTAGAATGGCAGCGCCACAGCAGTGCTGTTTCGTGAGCGTGCACTGCTCGGACTGTGTTCTGGCCTCAGCTGGGTTTCGAGGAGACCCAGAGACAAAGGTTCTTGTGCCAGTGGTTTAGGAAGGAGGCCCCTGGGGAAAGTGGGTGACAGAGCGAGGAGGCAGACAAGAAAGAAGAGGAGACCAAGGCAAAAAGCCCTCGGAGGGCGATTACACCGTAAATGGCCCCCGAAGCCGTCCCCAGGGCAAGGAACGAGGGTCCTTCTTACTCACGCACCATTGGCTACAGGATAAGGGCCACACCAGCGCCGTGTGGGAATCCGGATTCCCAGGACCTTGCAAGTCTACATCTTTGGGCAAAGTAGGGCTTCTGTAGACCAGTGGGGACCCCAAGTGCTGGCTACTAGAAGCAAAACTAACCTCGGGGTGTGTTTGTGGGGGGGAAGTGTGCAAAAAATAAGACAAAAGAGAAAAGTCCAATCCTTTCACAGCAGAGCGACTTTGTTCTGAAGACCAGACCAGCCAGAGTTCACACTCGTGGTGTCAGCAAATGGCAGCACCAGCAACATGGCCCACAGTAGAGGCTCAGCCCTCCGGGCAGACTGGAGTGCTACTCCTGCATTTGCTGGCTGTATGAACTTGGTCATCGCCTTGACCTCATTTTCCACATCTGTAAAATGGGAGGAGCCAGTACTGTGGCATAGCGGGTAAAGCCACCATCTGCAGTGCCGGCATCTCACAAGGGCACTGGTTCAAGTCCCAGTTGCTCCATTCCCGATCCAGCTCCCTGCTAATGTGCCTGGGAAAGCAGTGGAAGATGGCCCAAGTACAGAGCCCCTGCCACCCACGTGGGAGACCCAGATGGAGTTCCAGGCTCCCGGCTTTGGCCTGGCCCAGCCCTGGCCATCACAGCCATTTGGGGAATGAACCAGTGGATGGAAGATCTCTCTCCCTCTCTCTCTCTCTCTATGTAACTTTGCCTTTCAAATACATAAATCTTTTAGAAAATATTAAGTGGGAAATAAACACTTCATAGATTTTAGACTGAGCACTAACATGGTGAAGTCGTGCCCTCCCATGCTGTGTGCTGCCTGGGATCGGAGTCACCCCTCTGTGCAGTGTATCCACACAGTGTACACCACCCTCCTGTTACTCTTTTAACAGCCACCTTGATTGTCAGAACAACCATTGTGGCTTCAGAGTAAAGCTTACCCAGCAGCCTGACACTGTATCAAAATGCTCACTTACTCACTTCATCTCATACCATCACACAGTGCAACAAAGCATTTTGGGGGAAACCATATTCACATCACTGCTCTGCCATACACTGTTCCAATGTTTCTATTCTATGACTAGTTATTGTTACTAATAGCTTACTGTACCTAATTTATGAATTACATGTCCCCATAGCTGTATATGTAGATATACATGGAAAAAGGCAGACAGGGCTGGTAGTGGTGTTGTGGCTCTGGTGTGTGAAGCCACCGCCTGCCATGCCAGGGTCTCATACAAGCGTCAGTTTGAGAAATCTGCTCCACTTATGATCCAGCTCCCTGCTAACATACCTCAGAAGGCAGCAGAAGACGGCCCAAGTGCTTGGATCCCTGTCACTCACGTGGGAGACCTGGGTAGAATTCCAGGCTCTGTTTTGGCCATTTGGGAGTGAACTAGCAGATGGACCCCCCTCTATATATAACTCTGTCTTTCAAATAAAGAAATCTTTAGAAAGAGAAAAAAGCATAGTAGAGCTCTGTGGGGGGCTTGCTTTGTACTATCCATGGTTTTGGACATCCTGGGCGGGTCTTAGGATGTAGCCCCTGCAGAGAAGGGGAATTCCTGCACCAGCTCTTATGTGTCTATTTAGTGGTGGGCATTTGAATAGTTTCCACTTGTTTGGTGTTACCAGTAATGCTGCCATGAATGTTCACCTCCCAGCTTTTGTTTGGGTTTATGTTTTTATTCCTCTTGGATGTATACCAAGGAGTAGAATTACTGGTCATGTAGAATCTCTCTTTTCAAGCTTTTGCAGAGTTGCCAAGTTGTTTTCCAAAGCAGTTGCACTATTCTGCATTCATATCAGCAGTAAGTAAGGGTTCCAGTTTCTCCAAATCCTTGCCAACACTTGTAATTATGTGGTTTTTTTAATTCTAGCCCATCCTCGTAGGTAGGAGGTGGTAGCCACTGTAGCTTTATTTGCATGTCCCTGATGGTTAACAACACTGACCTTCTTTTCATGCGGTTATTGGCCACTTGTGTATCTTCTTTGGAGAAACATTCAAATTCTTTGTGGATTGTTAAGTGAGTTGTTTGCCTTTTTATTATTGAATTGGAAGAGTTCTTTGTACATTCTGGATAGTCCTTAACAAATATTCTATCCTGTGGGTTGTCTTCCCACTTTCTTGACGATGTCATTTGCAACACAAAAACTTTGAATTCTTATGTAGTCTAATTTATCTTTTTTTTAATGTTTGTGCTTTTGGAGTTATGTCTAAGAAATCAATCTCTAATCTAAAGTCACAGAAAATGACTTCTATGTTTTCTTCTAGAATTGTACAGTTTTAGCTCTTAGAATTCGTTATAGAATTCATTTTGAGTTAGATTTTGTGTATGGTGTGAGGTAGGGTCCAACTTGTTCTTTTGCATGTACACATTTGTTGCCCTGGTTCCATCTGCTGATATTTGGATGACGTCACAAGGGGTGGCCTTGGTGAGCACTCTGCTGTCACATTAACAACCAGGTCCTTAAGGAAACTAAAGTGCTCATTTATTTAGCAGCTTGCACAATTTATTTACACAAGTAAACCTTGCTTTGAAGATCTAAGGGAACTTCAAAAAGTTCATGGGAGTGAAAAGATGTTTATTTTAGTGAAAAAAAATTGTGAAATCTTTGCATAGTGTTTTAATAATATGTATCTCTATGAGCTTTTTGAAGACCCTTCATGTAGAAAAACATAAAATTTGAAACAAAGCTCTTAAATTTGTGTCATTTATTATTTATTTCTTCTTGTCCAAATGCAGTTGGAATCCCTCTCTCGTGCTATATCCCTGGAGCTGGCTTAAATAGGTGAGAAATCTACACAAATCAGATGAAAATGGAAAGCACGAATTGAACATCAGGTCCCTGGCCGGTGCCGCGGCTCACTAGGCTAATCCTCCGCCTTGCGGCGCCGGCACCCCAGGTTCTAGTCCCGGTCGGGGCACCAGATTCTGTCCCGGTTGCCCCTCTTCCAGGCCAGCTCTCTGCTGTGGCCAGGGAGTACAGTGGAGGATGGCCCAAGTGCTTGGGCCCTGCACCCCATGGGAGACCAGGATAAGTACCTGGCTCCTGGCTACAGATCAGTGCGGTGCGCCGGCCGCAGCATGCCGGCTGCGGCGGCCATTGGAGGGTGAACCAGCGGCAAAGGAAGACCTTTCTCTCTGTCTCTCTCTCTCTCTGTCAAAAAAAAAAAAAAAAAAAAAAAAGAGAGAGAGAGAAAATCAGGTCCCCTTGTCTATACAACGAATGCCCCGGACGTGTGTGAAGGACTTTGTGTCGCTCAGCCTGGAGGACCGCCAGGGCATGGACTGGCTTCCCACGGCGGCAGTTTTGGCACACACAGTGCTTTCTGACCCTTGTCACTGCACTGCTCTGGGTCAGGTCCCGGCCAGCTTGTGTCCTGGAACTGGGTTCCCCAGTCCTTGTCTTCTCGGTGTTTCCAATTTGTTGGGACCGTGTGAGAACCCGCTTAGTACCTGCCTGCATTAGAATTGCATTTCTTGACCGGAAACTGAGTCCCCAAATAAAAGTGGCTTCACAAAGACCAGAGTTTATTTCTGTTGTGTGTCCCTGGCTGGGGCGATGGCTTTGAGCCATGGATGGATGATGGGAAGTTATTTTGCTTCTTAGTACAACGCATAGAATGTCAGTGTACAGCCATCACATCACCACTTCAGCCAAAACTCAGTCCCAAGGCCATACTTACCTGTAAGCGATTCTGAAATGTGATGGTGGTGTTACAGGTGGACACGCCCGGCTGTAAGTTGGGGCCTCTGTTGCAAAGGTAGCAGGAGAGAATTGGCCTAAGGAGGTGTTGAGAATTCTCTGGGGTGTCTGCAGGAATTCTACCCCAAGAGTTGGCCTCCCACTTCCAATTCACTTCTTTCCTTTTTTTCCCTTCCTTCCTCCCTTCCTTCTTTCTTTCTGCATCTTAAGCATTTTTTAAATTTTCTTAATTGACAGCTAAAATTATACGTACTTATCATGCATAACTTGTAAAGTACATATATGTTATGAAATAGTTCTATCTAGCCCATTAACAAAAGACGCACACACTTCACACACACCCCCTGCACATTTCAGGACTATGACGCATCTACTATCACTAGCTGTAGTCACCATACTGCACAACAGATCTCTTGAACTGATTTTTCCTAACTGTGATTATAAATACTTTTAAAATGTACTTATCTATTTTTTGGTCTAATTAAAAGGCAGAATGTGTGTGTGTGTGTGTGTGTGTGTGTGAGAGAGAGAGAGAGAGAGAGAGAGAGAGAGACACTGTTGCTCATCTGCTGGTTTACTCTCTAAATGCCAGGGCTGGGCCAGGATGAAGCCAGGAGCCAGAAACTCCATCTGGGCTTCCCGCGTGGGTGGCAGGGATCCAAGCACTTGAAGGATCACCTGTTGCCTCCTAGGATGCATTAGCAGGAGGCTGGATCCAAGGTTGGCCCTTGGATACAGGGGGTGGGCATCCCACACAGTGGCTTAGGCGACGGTACCGCAGCACCTGCCGAGAGTGTAAACCCTCTGACCAACATCTGCTCTCCTCTGACCCCCGGCCGCTGGGACCGCCGTTTGACTCTGACTTCTGTGAGTTCCAGTTGTAGGTTCCCCACGTCAGTGAGATCCTGTGCTGTTTGTCTTCACCTTCAGTTCTGCCGATGCTCTGTCAGCCCTGGGGGGGAGCTGGCCAGGACAGCGTGTGTGTGTGTGTGTGTGCGTGTGTGTGTGTGTGTGTATGTGTGTGTGTGTGTACAGACGCTGTCCTGCTCACTTTAAACTTCCTTCCTTTCTGCGTTTTTGCTTAATGTCTTCAGAGCTACTACAAAGAGGGCCAACAGCGTTCAGGACAGCGAAGGAAGGCAAGCCCCCAAGGCTCAGAGTTGGGGAATTTTGCTGCTTGAAATACGGCTGTACTCGCCCGCTTTCAATCGAAGGTTGGGACATTGTTTTCAGAACAATTGCACTGTCCAGACTAAGGGACCCACAAAAGTGTCAATTCACTATACACTGGCTGCTTTTTTTTTCTTTTCTTCTTCTTCTTTTTTTTTTTTTTTTTTTTAAAAACTAATTGTAACAAGTGGTTGCTATGAAAATGTAGGCTTCCTAAGGCTGCCCTCCCAGTGACCCATGCCCTGACCTGGACAGACCACCTTCTGTCCAAGGGAGGAAAAGTTTTGTTCCTAGGTCAAATGAAGCCCTCCTTACCCCTGGTGACCAGCGGGATTCATCCGACGCCAAGGAAACAGCTGGCAGGGCGCTGAGCTGGCTCGCGGTGACCAGACCTGCGTCAGGCCACGTCCCCCAAGGTCTTACCTGGGCCCTTTGTCTGCCCCAAGAGGCCCCAGGGTCCTGTGCTTAAAGGCAGCCACATTGGAAGCTAAGAAGCTGCGCGTTTTTAGGATCAATATGGTATCCATTGGAGCCGGTGGGAGAGCACAATGCAGAGTGGACTGGTGGAGGGTTAGACATCACCCTCCCCCGCACCTTCCAGCCCGCCCATCCCCACCCCTGCCCCAGGATTGATTGCCCCACGCTCAACCCACTGACACCCTTGAGGCTGAGGGGTTTGGGTTGGGCCTCCAGGCACCAGCCATCAGTTTGGGGCCTTTTAAAAGTAAACATGGGAGACCAGGATAAGCACCTGGCTCCTGCCATCGGATCAGCGTGGTGCACTGGCCGCAGCGCGCTGGCCGCAGAGGCCATTGGAGGGTGAACCAACAGCAAAGGAAGACCTTTCTCTCTGTCTCTCTCTCTCACTGTCCACTCTGCCTGTCAAAAAAAAAAAAAAAAGTAAACTTCTCCCAACTTGCAGGAGGAACCCGAAACCCACTTTTGGGAAACACGTTCACCAATTTCTGTTGGAGCAGGTGGCAGGTTTCCTCCCCTGAGGCCAGCGAGAAAGTTCCGGAACTTACTTCCCTCTCTGCCTGGCGACCGCAGGCTCCAGCGTTGCTTGGTTCTCTTATCTTTTTATTTTATTCCGTGTTCTGGGGCAGAGCGCCAGCACACAGACCCGCATTTGTGCCAATAACTCAGAGTCATATTGATTTTAATTCAAAGTGGGGTTTCCTTCCAATTATGTTTTAAACCACATTTGGGGAGAAAGACAAGCTTAGGTTACTTCTAGCCTTCAGTACAACATTTCACATATTATTTTCACCACCCTGGGGGCAGCAGAAAGGAGCCGAGTGGCCCTTCCATACAAGGTGGCTAAGAAGAGGAGGCAAAGGGCCTGTGCTGTGGCGGAGCTGGCAAAGCCGCCGCCTGTAGCGCCGGCATCCCATATGGACGCTGGTTTCTGAGTCCCGGCTGCTTCACTTGCGATCCAGCTCCCTGCTATGGCCTGGGAAAGCAGCGGAAGATGGCCCAAGTGCTTGAGCCCCTGCACTCACATGGACACCCGGAAGAAGCTTCAGGCTCCTGGCTTTAGATCAGCCCAGCTCTGGCCATTGCGACCATCTGGGGAATGAACCAGCAGACGGAAGACCTCTCTCTCTGCCTCTGCCTCTATGACTCTGCCTTTCAAATAAATATTGAGAGAGAGAGAGAGAGAGAGAGAGAGAGAGAGAGAGAGACAATGATAAGCCACCTGCAAGAATCTTGGAAAGAATTAGGGTGGGGAGGGACAGAGAGACCCTGGAATATGGGGGACGCAAGGCACCATGTCTACAGGGTGGGAAGGGTTTGCTACGTGCAGATCAGGTGCCCAGGGAACCTTCATTGAGGACTAACATTGCACCTGTTTCTCTGGCGGAGATTTCAAGGCAGGGCAGGCTTTCTTTCCAAATGCCTTCTGAAGCCTCTTCCCCGAAGGCGCAACAGCAGCTCTCTTAGTGTGGACTTAGTGAACGAACGTATTATGTGGGTTTCCATCCCGACCTTAAGGAGCTCTGCAGAGCCCAGATAAAGCGCTCCATTTTCACTCTGGCGACTCTACGGGGCTAACGCCCTTAATTCCCTTCTCATCTCCAGGGAAGGACTCCAACGTTTAAAAGCAAACAGGTTTCCTTTTCTAAATTCCCAGAGAGCAGGCTTCTGGGGCTCCCCTCGTGCCGCGGGGACGGAAGGTGGGTGACCCGTCCTCATTTGTCACCTTGGTGGACCTGGAGAGCCAGAAGTAAGTCTGAGATAATAGGCAAGGGGGAGCGCCCTCCCTTCCCGGGGAAAAGTTCTTGCCCTTCCAAAGGCCAGTTTGTTTTTTGATTTTCCACGGTCCAGCCCTGCGTTTAGCACAGAAAGCCGCTTTAGGAGCTGCAACCCGGTAATAACCATAAATATGCACCCGCAGAAAGCAGGGGACAAATTACAAAGCGAGTTCTCTGCCTACGCTGCTGTCCTTCCCGGATCGTAGACTGCAACAGCAGCCTGTTTCCTGAGATTTAAAATACACTTTCTGAGAGAGAGAGACAGAGAGAGAGAGAGAGAGAGAGGGAGAGAGAGAGAGGGCGATAGCTGCCAAGCTGATTATGTAGATATAAACTGTTTCAAATGGAAACGAGACTCCCATTGTGAAAAAAACAAAACACATTGAAGAAAATTGTAGCAGATTCTCTAGGCTGATGGAGAGATTTTATGCCTGGCTGTGCCCTTGGTGCGGTGACAAGAGAGGAGAGGGAACACCAAGAACGGTGTGGCAAAAAGGAGCATGCCACGGTGCAGACACCAGAACCGCAGTCGGGGCAGCGAGTGACCTGCAGTGACCTCTTGCCCCTGGGGCTTATGAAACAGCCAGTGTGGGAAATGAGAGTGGTTTAGCACATTTTTTTACAAAGAGTACAGTGGCAGGGTATAGATTGACATTTTTCGTTTTCCTCCCAAGGGTTATCCAATGATATCAACATGTATACCAGGTAGCATGCAGACCAAGCCATGTTTTAATTAACACTGCATGTCTTATTTCCCCATGTGTCCAAAGCCTGAAATAAGCTAAGAGAAATAGCACTTGGAGCCTAGTGACACCACACAGCTCTCGATCTGATGTGTCCTACGGTTGTCATGATGTGTCAGAAGATTGTAGAAATGGCCCAAAATGCAGTCAATCTTGCTTCTTGTGTTATAGAAAAGCAACTTTTAACCTGTTAACATTCCCATAGGAACACATCACTAAAATACTGATCCTATCACAGATAAAAATGCAAACAAATTTGTTTCCCTTGAAAGAGGAGAAAACCGGAGATACTGCTCACTGGCAGGGCAGGATGTGGCTTCCTAATACGTGGATTGATTTTTTCTTTTTAACTTAAATAAAGGAATCTGTCAAATTTTTGGACCCAGATTGTGCAACAAACTATAGAATAGGCGACAACGTAGGGATTTAGCTTTTGTCTGTTTGTTAATCTCCGAAAGGCTTGTTTTTGATGAGAATTAATTGGCCAGTCCAACACGCTCCCTATCTGCCCACCCAAAATATCTGTTGAATAAACTATGGGGAGAGTTCCCCAGGCGCCGCCACACACCGCTCTGTGCATTAACTTGTCTTGTCACATGCGCTGTGCGGGAAGGAGTGCACACTGAGGATTTTTGCAGGGAGCCAGGCTGAAGGCGGCGCTGGGCGATGTGTTAGAAACCTGCACACCTGATTGGAGGTGGGAGGTGGGTAGGGGGAGATGGTCCCAGCCTTTTGTATTTACACTTTTGAAATATCTCCATTGTGATGCAAATCTCGATTTTCAATCAAAATTGGCTGGGAAAAAAATAGAAATCTTTTTTCTCTGCAGAGTGTTACAGGAAGGAAGCCTCCATCTGAGTTTTCTCGGCTCTGACGGTCTATTCCCAAATGCTGCGACATATGCGCAGCTTTTGCAAATGCGGATGGGAATTGGCTTGAACTGGCGTGGAGTGAAGTTAGACACCGAGTGCGCGCACCCTAAGTGAGCCGAGCCACTTTCTTCTTCCAATCTGGGCGCCGACACAAAACAGCACCGCTCAAAACTCGTTTGCCCTTCGCGGACTGGATCGTTTCTGTGCCGTCCCGGAGGAGTAAAGGAAAATGAGCTACACAGAGGGAGGCATCCTCTGCGGCTTGGACGCGCCCCTTGTGCTCCGCTCTGTTTTAACAGCTGCACTTCGAAATAGGGAATGTTCTGGAACTGCATAGAAAGCAACGTAGGAGCCGTCGAGGCCAGGAAGCCCAGCCTTGTGGAAGCTGGGGTCCGCCTCAGGTTGAGGGGTTTGTGTGGTTGAGCACCTGTGTGTGTGTGTGCGTGCGTGTGTGTGTGTGTGTGTGTGCTGAGCCCTGTCTTTGTACCCTGGGAGATGGAGTTCTGAAGGGGGCATTTCTCCTGCCAAAATACACACACAGCCTGGGATTAAAAGGGCTGAAACCTACCAGCAAGTTCTTACCGCCCTCCCACCATCATTACACCAAATCCAGCGTCATTCTAGATTCATTTTTCCCGTATTCATCTGTCCAACTAATTCCTGCCACATTCAGCGGGCTTATATCTTAATCTTTTCTGTTACATAGAGAAGACACAATGAAAAGCTGCATTTTCTGGGTACATGCACACATTGGGAGCGGGTGAACCATATGTGAAGTGACATACAATGCTGAATGCCCGCTGAATGGCGGCCGGTGCTGCAAACACTATGAGTGCAGAGACAAAAAGCCGGCGAACAAGAGCCAGCGCCGGCCTGGCCTCTGCTCCAGCGCCAGGGGACTCGCTGCGAAAACATGGGTATAATTTCACTGTTTTCAGTCACACAAGCTGTGGGAAGGGAGTCACCATCTGATGTTTGATTGTGGGGGATATGTTTTTGGCAGTGGCC
This sequence comes from Oryctolagus cuniculus, assembly GCF_051225735.1. Lineage (NCBI taxonomy): Eukaryota > Metazoa > Chordata > Mammalia > Lagomorpha > Leporidae > Oryctolagus > Oryctolagus cuniculus. The sequence continues at coordinate 12,065,041 of NC_142870.1, read as the reverse complement.
TTGTAGTCTGCATTCATACACACACACTGAAAAAAAAAAAGACAGAAAGAAAAGAGAAAAGGGGAAAAAAAGGGGAGAGAAGCAGGGGAGAAGGAAAATGAAAAAGAACAGAGCTACAATCGCTGTTTTCAATGTGCTCTCTGGGGCACAGGCACAGCTGATGGCTCTGACCAGCGGCCACCGGAAAATGAAGCTGAGGCCTGGCTGCCGGCCCCTCTGCTCTGCGCCCCAGCCCCCCCGCCCCCCGGATCCAGGGCTACTGCATCCTCCCCTGTCGTCTGCTTAACTCGCAGCTGAGCCACGGGGCTGACGTTTGCCTGATTTAATAAAGCCTTTTATCCAAGGTAGTGGCCTGGGAAGGCAGGGTCCTGACAGCCCCCAGGGGAGAAGGCCCACCTCTCACACACCGACGCATTTCCTGGAGCCCGAGCCAAGCCGGAGAGTAACCAGGAGAACCCCAGCTGGCTCCCTCTGGGTCAGAGCCTTTCCCCGGGGGTGGGTGGCAGGTGCCTGGGCTCCCCAGAGGGTGGCTTGCTCTTTGTGGTTGGAAGTTGGCGTCAGGCAAGGGGGAAAGGGGTGGTTAGGTGTACACCCTGGCTCTCCACCCCCAGATGAAGGTTCTAGAAAGCTCTGTGTGGCCCTCTGGGGCCCGCGCCATATTCTCCCAGCCCAGGAATGCCAGATTATCAAGAACACGAGCAGGAGGCCCAGCCAAATGTGGGTTTCAGAAAAACACCAAATCCCAGGAACCCTGAGACTCTTGGGGTTGGTCTGGCTACCCCACTCCCACCCACCCTAACCGCGGGGGGACCAGTAGCCTCCCAGGCTTGCATCTCAGGGTGTTAAGAGGATAATGAGAAAATAGATGAGGAGCTGCTTTCCAGAAAGCTCGTTAATTAGCCGTGCTGGTTAACATGTGGTTCCCAGGCCCCAGCTGTGCTGAGAGACCCCGTTCTCAACTTCCAGTTCAAACCTCGAGACGTCACTGGTGACACCCGATAGAGTGAAGTGTCAGGAGCCCCGCTCCTGAGTCCCTTCTCCGATGGGTTGGACATAATTCTACCTGGGCCATAAATTCACCTGGACCCAACTCCAGCCAGTCCAGCACCCACCGACTTAACTAGAGGCAAACAGAGTGCCCAGTGGAAGATTTGGGCAATAAGCAATCAAACCTCAGCTATGAGGGTGCGTCAAAGGATTCACAGAAAACGGAACCAAAAGTAAGTTCATTGTAGTGCAAAAAAAAAAAAAAAAAATCCTGCATCCAAGCAGTTTTCAACAAGCCCGTGAGAATGTGTATTACAGCAATACTATGCCTGGATTTCAAAAATGTTTGCACCAAATTGAGTTTACCTTTTAATTTTATTTTTTCCACACTGTTTTTGAAGTAGCCTCATTTGTACACACCCTGCCCCAAGCCCTACCAAGTCTCTCCCCAATACCTGTGCGAGCCCAGCCAGGCGCTGTGGACAGACTGCCCATTTGCAGGGACCCTGGATTGCTACTTTTGATGATCCGTGTTTGCTAAGAGCCTGCGAAAGCCCTGTTGTCCTCTGAGATGTGTCCCGAGGTGGGCGCATTGCTTTGAGTTCTCCATCTGTGGGCCTATGGAGCGTATCTGATCAAGGCCATGTGAAAGGAGGGAGTCTCCCCTGTGAGTGTGTGAGTGACAGGGGGGTGACTAGCCTGGAGTTCCTGGTCTTGGTGTTTGTTCTTTAGATTTTTTTTTTTAAATCTTTGAAAGGGAGAATAAAAGAGAGAGAGAGAGGGAGAGAATCTTTTATCTCCTGGTTCAATCTCCCAGTGCCCACCACAGCTGGGGCTGGGCAAAGTGGAAGCCAGGAACCCAGAGCTCAATCCCAGTCTCCCACAAATGGGTGTTGGGGTCCCGTCACCTGCTGCCTCCAAGGGTGTGCATGGGCAGGATGTTGGAATCGGAAGCAGAGGGAAGACTCGAACCCAGGCACTCTGATGCGGGATGCAGACACCTCACTCAAGGCGCTGAACCACCTGCCCCCTTACTGTTCTTTGCTCTCCATGCAGGAGTGTGGGATCAGGCAGGGGCTCTGCACCAAGTCAACCTTAACTCTTCAGAGAAGGTTTCCAGGGCGCCCTGCTCCTCTGAACATGTCCTGTCCTGCGAGACAGCAGTGGCCGTGTCTGTGGGCGGGGGCTGGAAGCGTGTTTCCCCGTGTGGTGGAATGGCACTCATTTTCAAAGACGGTGCGGGCCATAATGGCTGTCGGTAATGATCGCATTAGCATCACGGAGCAATGTATCTCCAATAAATTAAGGCTGCTTTGCAATTAGTACCGATGATCACAGCTGCGGAGACAAATGGCATATGTGCTAATTAAATAATTTGTCGCTCGACTGTTAAACAAACAATTCAGCCTTTACATTGCAGCCTGCCACTTGCAGAAGACCGCCATGGGCCATTAACCCCGGCAAGGAACGCGCTGCCGTGCCCACAATGGCCGGGGAGCGATGCCTGCCGGGCGGGATGAAAGGTGCCGGGCAGAACGCACGTGGACCACGAGTCCCCGCCGGCTGCAAGGGTCTTCTTCGAGAAATGAGTTCCGGGAGGGCAAAACAAACTCTGCCCGTCGGATCAGTGTGGGAAGCAGCCCACCCCCGGGGTTGCAACTCCTGGATGTGCCCTCGTGGAAGCAAGCCATCCGACGGACTGCGCCCCACAGAGATCACTGCACATTGCGTCTACACCGAAGCCTGAGTGTGCAGCTGCACCCCCTTCCCCACCGGCTCCAGCTTTCCAAAAGCTGTCCTTTCTTTCTGTACAGCGTTAGTATCTTCTGCTCCTGATCCTGGGTCCTAAAGCTAAATCACAAAATACGGATTGAGTGGGGTCCACTGCTGACCCACACAACGAACCAAGTGGGGGCTCAGCCCTGCGCAGGTACCAGGCTTGGTGAAGCAGAGTGCCAGTTGGATATGAATTCCTGCTAACTACCTTGGTCCAGGGTCCTTGTGCAGTGAACAACCTGCCCGACCATACAGGCTGTCTTGTATCAGTTGCCTATGAAATGGGGAGAGACTTGGGTCATGAAAAGTCACAGCAACTTGCAAGCCGATTGCACCACGATCCTTTCTTCCTTGCTCTTTTATCGGAGCTTTCAAGGGAACTTGAGCTCATCTTCTTACCCCTGCCCTTGTTCATGGGCAAATGGCACAATAGTCAGGCAGGACTTCGAAGAAACGTGAAACCATCCAGGACTTGGTATGCGGTCACTTCCCTCAACAGCTGCTGCGTCCTGTCCCCCGGGAGCACTCAGCCCTGTGGGGGTGTGGAGTAGCAGGCACCGCTGATGAGACATTCTGGGGCAAATCCCCAAGCAGGGTAAATTCCATGCCACGTGATCCTACGGCAGGACATTTCCACCAGGCAGGAAAGAGGCTTCACGAAGGCTTGCGGATTGAATCCCCGGATGATTCACGTTGGGCTTGAAGAACTACACGGTGTGGAACTGTGGGAGTGGGCCAGAGCCCAGTGCTCTTTGTCTATTTGGGAACCTGATTACCGGGACACACAAGGGTCACCAGCCAGAAGACGTGCTACAGAATCGCCCTCCTGTCTCTTCTAAACTGAAATCTGGGTGTGTCCCGGAAGGAGCGGGGCACGGAGAATCTCCATTAACATCGCTTGGGACATAGCGGGGCGCCTGCTACGGGCTGGGTGAGAGCTTGCTCCTGCTGGGGCAGACCTTCAACCTCACAGCTATGACGCCCACGCCCACGCCCACGCCAGACGAAGACCCCCCTTCCTCCTCCTGCCAACGCAGACCCTGGCGGGGTGGGCAGCGGGCCGCACGGTGATGTCTCCAGTGGTTGGTTTGCGGCCACCCATGTGGGAAACCTAGACTGAGTTCCTGGCTCCCAGCTTTGAATTGGCCCAGCCCCCTCTGGCTGTTCTGAGTATTTGGGGGAGTGAATCAGCAGATGAGAGCGCTCTCTCATACTCCTCTCAAATAAATACAAATTTGAGAAGGAATTTGCAGCTGTTATGGTGGTGGGGGTGGCGGCTCTTATAGTCAAGATTGTGTCGCTGAGTGTCTTCTCCAGCATGTGTTAATATTGACTGGTGTGTGCAGGATGAGCAACATTTCTTTCTTTTTTTTTTTTTAAGATTTATTTGAAAGTCAGAATTACACAGAGAGAGGTAGAGAGAGAGAGAGAGAGAGAGAGAGAGAAGTCTTCTATCCTCTGGTTCACTCCCCAGTTGGCCGAAATGGAGCCAGGAGCATCTTCCAGGTCTCCCACGCAGGTGCAGGGGCCCAAGCACTTGGGCCATCTTCCACTGCTTTCCCAGGCCATAGCAGAGAGCTGGATCAGAAGTAGAGCAGCTGGGACTCGAACCGGCGCCCAAATGGGATGCCAGCACTGCAGACCGCAGCTACAACATTTCTGACACTTAGTTTCCCGAAGCCTGATCAGGAGTCACAGGGAAGTGCAGGGAAGTTAGGGGGCTTATGCCACACAGGCTGGGGGAGAGCTGTTTGCCCAACAAGGTGCACTGTTCTCCCAGCTGTTTGGCAGGGGGCAGCCTGTTGGCTGGGCAGCCCCGGTGAGCCTGCAGTGCCAGCCAGGAGCAGCTGGACCAGCCAGCATCCTACAGATTGGGGGAGAACCCATAGAGTTGCAAGACATCAGGACACCCCCTCACCCACAGCTCTCACGTCATCGGAGAGGAGAAAGAGAAGCCGGGGTGAGACCCGGGACCCTACATCAGCCTGTTCCTTCCCTTCTCCATGCATGAGGCTTCCTGTCTGCCTGCCCTGCCTACACGGCCTCACGTAACTGAAGGTGTATCCTGCCCTCCTCCTGATATTAATCGGGACTAATAAAATGCCATAAGCCACTCATGTAAGTACAGCCTACGATAACTCCTGCTGCTCCACCTTCCTGCCTCCGAGAGGGAAGGTCTTGGGTAGCCCCAGTGAGAACAATGCTGGAATCTGAAAAGGGCATTAGGGAAATAAAAGCTCAGTGTCCTGAAAAGCTACCCGACAATTGTCCTGGAGACACAGAGGACGCCAGCTACCCCCTCACCTACTGGCCAACCAAGTAGATCACATCCTGTCTTCTAGAAAAAACCACTGGAGTTGTTCCCAGCGAAGCCTGGATCAACTTAAGCATGTTAGTGCCTGAAGTTATTTCTTTACACCGTGTTCCCAGCGCCTATACAATGTGCAGAGTTCTCTGGTGAGCGCCTTCCAGGATTTCATTTCCATCCTCCTATCACCCACCTCACCACCCCACAGGGCAGCGCATCTCAAATACATTAGGCAATTTTTTTTTTTTGCCATGTACCTCCACATCTCTAGATTATCCGTTTTTAGATTTCTGAATTATGTTTCCAACACTATTATTCAGTTTTGTTTCTTTTCTGAAGCAAGCTATTTCGTTTAAATTTTCAGGAACTCTTCTTATTCTCAAACAGATACATCTTGACGTCCTCTTGTTCTACTTTCCCGGATGAATAGCTTTTTCCTGTTTTCTGGAAGCTTACATGGGGTGACATCAAAAAGTTCATAGAAAATGGATGTAAAAGATAAGTTGACATTGATGAAAAAACATTTGAAATCCATGCATACAAGAATATTTCAATTGCTCATGAAAGATGCATAGTATGAAAATATATGTTTTTGGTGTATTCTTGTATGCATGGATTCCAAAAGTTTATTTGCACCAACATCAACTTATCTTTTAATTCCATTTTACGTTGTGGTGTGGCAGGTGCCATCTGCTGGGGCCGGGAACCAGTTTGTGTCCGGGCTGCTCGACTTCTGATCCAGCTCCCTGCTAATTCCCCTGGGAAAGGCTGCAGAGGATGGCCCAAGTGTTTGGGTCCCTGCCACCCACATGGGAGTCCTGGAAGAGGCTCTGGCTCCTGGCTTCAACCTGGCCCAGCCCTGGCTGTTGGGGCCATTTGGGGAGTGAACCAGTGGATGGAAGCTCTCCCTCTCTCTGTAGCTCTGCCTTTCAAATAAATAACTAAATCTTAAAAAAAATTCACCCAATTCACTGTGATACAGTCTGACATTTCTGTTTCTTAAAAATGTTGGTCCAGTCAATGGCTTTTGAAGCCAGTGCGTGGTCAGGGTCCCACAGTTTCAAAGTCCAGGACAGATGACCCTTAGGGGCGCCCGGAGGTCCAATGGTCTGTGCCCCCTTCAGACTCTGCTCCCCTCCGCCCCTCTCATCCTGCTGAAGTTGGTCATTTCAGCTTCCTGCTCCGAGTCCCCACTTCCTAAGAGCACTCCCGTAGTTCTTAGGGAAAATCAAGTTCTTCTCCTAGGCTGTCACGCACTATGTGCTCCGTGTGGCTTTTTACATCTTCCATTTGTTCCTCTCTGAGCACTTGCGTCCTGCTGGGCACTGCCCTGGGTGCCGAGACCACAGCGGGAACCAAACAAACCTTTGTACTCAGGGAGCGCGCAGAAACAAGGCCAGGAGAAGACCCTTAGAGACAATTATTACAGCTATGTCAGGAGCAAGCCCACTCCAACACGGGCTCTCCCCATGGTCACTCTCAGTGAAGACATGACCCGCATACGGCCAGCAACCTGGTGCCTCCCTCTTCAATGTGAACGGACTCCCCAGGTCACCTAACCAACCAAGATAAACACGTAAAAATGAACCCAGAGGAAATACGCAACTCAGCAAACATTGCAGCAGGTGCACTTTTATAAGACAAAAACAGGCATTTTCCCTAGTAGTTAAAATGCTGCACCAAGTCCCAGAGCACCTGGCTCCCTCTCCTGATTCCCACATCCTGCTAAGGTGCACACGGGGAAGCAGCAAATAGAGGTTCAAGTCCTTGGGGCCCTGTCATCCAGGTAGGAGATCTGGATTAACTTTCGCGCCAAGTCCTGGCTGTTGCAGGCATTTGGGGGGTCAATCAGCAGATGGGAGAGCTATGTCCATCGCTCTATGTCTCTGCTTTTCAAATACTAATTATTCAAATACTAATTCTTTAAAAATATAAAAGCATGGAAAAGTACCAATCATATGTGGCATATAGTTGATATATGAGTTAACATATTTTCATATCTGCTTTCAGTATTGTTCAAAAGAAAGACCCCTTTTTTAGACCCCTACCCTTCTCCTATCCCCATTCCTTCCTGTGCCTATGAGGTGTTTGTTGATAACTCGCTTCTCCTGGTTTGGGCTGTTGGCTTTGGGTTGGCATCCATGTGCACACCTATCATTCCGTGTCTCTTTTTTGTTACAGGAACTTGAAGTTTTGAGACCACAGAGGAAGTTCTCAATGCAAAGGAATTACACTGAGCCCTCCAGAACTTTGGGCTCTTGCTTCAGAGAGCAATCTTGCACTCTTGCTTCTCCTGCGTAGAATGGAATTCCCTGCCTATGCCAGCCCCAGAGTACCCAGGTGGCTCCTGTCACCAGGGCTGCGGTGGCGCAGCGAGAGCGCCCCATCAGACAGGGCTCCTTGGTCTGGGATTGCTCAACCTCCAGACCCAGGAGTCACCCGAATTTCTGTCGATTATACACTACCCAGCACAAAGCAGACTAGGACTTCCCGCCAGGAAGGAATGCGTGAGTTACATGTGACACAGTCCAAGGAGGGACCACTGGGTCCTCCCAGCACGAGGGTTTGCACAGCCCCGGTCCTGAAGTCAACCCTTGGGAAACGTGGGCACCGGCCCTGACAATCTGAGGGCCAATTTGGGTGGCAGGTATAAATCTGGGCTCCTCTCACAGCCTGGGCTGGGGGTGTTCCTATGATGCCAACCCACTGCTGGTGCTCTCCATGCCTTCTGCACATGCTACCAAGACTTGGTGGCCCTTCAGATGTGCCCTGAAGCAGCGTTGCACGGGGATTCAGCATGCAGACTGAATCCCCGCCCTGGTGGTGTGTTTTGGGGCAACCTGCGTATCTCCCTGGGCTTCGCTTCCCTTAACTCTACGTGCAGAACAGCCACAGCTTCTGCCTAGCGGGCTGCTTTAAAGATTGGATGAGTTGACGCACGTAGACCGTTTAGATATTAGCTGTCTCCTTTTATTGTGGTTGCTCGCACCAGGCACTGTGCTAAGCTGTGGAGGCACAGACATAGATAGAAAGAACCTGGGTGTCCCAGGGAACAGCCCATAACCTTCTTTTTAAAATGTTTTATTTACTTAAAAGAGAGAGAGAGAGAGAGAGAGAGAGAGAGAGAGAGAGAGATTTTCATTTGTTGGTTCACTCTTCAAATGCCTACAATACAGGGTCTGGACTGGGTCAGGCCAGAGCCAGGAGGCTGGAACTTGATCTGTGTCTCCCAGCTAGGCGCCAGGAACCCAAATACTTGAAGCATCAGCTGCTGCCTCCCAGGGTTTGCATTAGCAGGAAGCTGAAATCCAAAGCAGACCCAGGCACTCCTATGTGGGGTGTGGGCATCCCAACTGCACCCTGACCACTGTGCTCCACGCCCCCATCAGGCTGCCTCTCCATCTTTCTTTTCCTTCCCCACCAGCTCTTGAAATTAAAACAAAACAAAAATACAGTGAGTACAAATTAGCCCCCGCAAGGCCATCAAAATCTGACCCTTGAATTTGAGATGGGCACGGTGGTCTTGCATCCCACGGGCTGACCAGCATCTTGGGAGAGGCGAGGGCTGGCAGTGTCAACGGAAAATAACAGATCAACAGCCTCTTCCCCAGGGGCTTGGGACTGTCTCTGAGCCTTTGCTCGGGTGAGCTCCCCGAGGAGGGACATAAATAGCAGAGGCGGCTCAGGATTAAGACGCCCTTTCAATCTCAGGTCTGGGAAGCTGTGATTTTCCTTAGATGAACGCCGTGGCTGCTGCTAAGGGGCTGGGAGAGACGTGTGTTTTTCTCATGTGGTTGATCAGAACTTGGGCAAAGTGGGGAAGATTCTTCATATTCTCTAAACTCCTACATGGTCCCACCATGAACTTAAGCGTGGTTGTCTCTCGGTATCCCCAGGGCTTGGTTCCAGGAAACCCTTATACCAAAATCCACAGGTACTTAAATCTCCCATCTAAAATGGCTTCATATTTGCATGGAACCCACACACATTCTCCTCTATATTATAAATCATCTCTGGATTACTTAGGCTATATAATACAGTGTAAATGCTATGTAAGTACATATTATTATCCACATTGTTTAGGGAATATGACAAGGAAAAAAGTGTACAAATGTTAAGTACTTTGTCATTTTTTTACTTGAGACACAAAAAGGGGGAGAGACAGACAGAGAGACAGCCCCCATATGTTGGTTCACTCCCCAACATATGAAGTCAGGGATGGAGGTTACGTACTGGCAGGAAACCCAAGTCGGGGGCCAAATTTCTAACCCAGATGAGGGGTGCCATGGGGCTAGCACTGTGGCATAGAAGGTTAAGCCTCTGCCAGCAGCCCCAGCATCCCATGTGGACACAGGTTCTAGTCTTGGCTGCTCCTCTTCCCATCCAGCTCTCTGCTATGGCCTGGGACAGCAGCAGAAGATGGCCCAAGTCCTTGGGCCCCTACATCCACATGGTAGACCCTGAAGAAGCTCCTGGCTCCTGGCTTCAGATTGGCCAAGCTGGGGCCATGTCAGCTACTTGGGGAATGAACCAGCGGATGGAAGACCTTTCTCTCTGTCTCTCCTGCTTTCTGTAACTCTACTTCTCAAATAAATAGATAAAATAATTTTTTAAAAAAGAATCAAAGTTAACTATTTTAAAAAAATCAGGTGTGGGGGGCCAGTCTTAACCTTGGTCTGACCCTTTAGGGCTCATATTTGCAGCTGGTTGAATCCCTGGACTCAGAAGGCTGACCTTACTGTTGAGTTTTGTCTTTTAAAGGTCGTTTTCAGGGACAGATTTGGTGAGGGACTCTGGAAGGTACCAGGTAGCCAGTTCCCTGGGTTGCCTGCTGTGCGACAATACACCCACGTCCGCTCTGTAGGCACACAGCCCTGCCTCAGTTGTACTCACATCCGACCACTGCAGCACCACGTTTGTTACGAAGGCAAGGCTAAGGCCCGCAGATGTGAGAACGCCAGGCACAGGCGTGGAATCCTGTGTCGTGCAGTTCATTTTACAACTTGACTGTCTGCAGTACACAACACGCCAGGGTTTGCTTGCCATGAAGTCTGTTATAAATAGGAGTGACCACTTGTGCCAGTGTGGTTAAGAAAGAAACCAAATCCTTGGGAGGTTCTGGGCTCAAATTACCCTCCCCAAACTCAGAATCCAGTCCAGGTCCGGCAGACTGAGTGGGACATCAGGTGTACCCCGAGCCTGTGCTGGGAGTCGCAGCTGAGCGCTGCGCATGCGCAAACAGCCTTTTCCTGGGCACATTCGGGATCGTCTGAGTGGCATCCAGGGCCAGCTTGCAAATGAGGGCAGGTGTGGGCATTGCAGAGAGGGTTAAGTCCAGGAAGTTCAGACGTTGTCGTGGCCTCCTTCCTGCTGTCCTTCCCTTAAAACGTGTTCGCTTTGTTACTGTAGTTTTAAAGATTTTGTGACTTTCCAATTTATATGCATGAAGTTGAACTTCTCTTTGGATTGTCATTTTCTTGTGGTCTGTGGTCTTTTTACTTCTTATTCGTTGAACTGTTTGTGTAGTAAAGCCTTTAAGGTTTTGTAATGGAAATTAAAAATCTGTTATCTCAAAAAATAATAGATAAAATACTGTTTTAAAAAACCTTTTTTTCTCTTTGTGGGAAATATTTTTTAAATCATTATTAAGAAGTGAGAAAATACTTGGAGAGAGGGAACCCACATGTGAGTATTTTAATGTTTCTGTATTTCCTTCAGTGATTTGTCTATGCACATTTACAGTTAAAAAGTTTGTGACCTACTTTTCCCCTAAACATTGCAGTTTACTCCAGCCTTTAGAATGATTTTAAGGGCCAGTGCTGTAGCACAGTGGGTAAAGGCGCCACCTGCAGTGCCGGCATCCCATATGGGTACCAGTTCGAGTCCCAGCTGCTCCTCTTCTGATCCAGCTCTCCACTATGGTCTGGGAGAGCAGTAGAAGATGACCCAACTCCTTGAGCCCCTGCACCCACTTGAGAGACCTGGAAGAAGCTCCTGGCTCCTGGCTTCAGATTGGCCCAGCTATGGCCATTGTGGCTATTTGGGGAGTAAACCAGCAGATGGAAGACCTCTCTCTCTCTCTCTCTCTCTCTCTCTCTCTCTCTCTCTGCCTCTCCTTCTATCTCTGTGTAACTCTTTCAAATAAATAAATATTAAAAGAAATTATCAAGACTTTAAAGAAAAAGATTTATTTATTTTACTTGAAAGGCCAAGTTACAGAGAGGGAGAGGCAGAGGCAAAGAGAGAGAACTCTTCCATCCACTGGTTCACATCCCAAATGGCAACAATGGCTGGAGCCGAGCAGATCTGAAGCCAGGAGCCAGGAGCTTCTCTGTAACTCTGCCTTTCAAATAAATAAATAAATATTTTCAAAAAAGAATGACGATTTTACTGGGCACAACCTATTTCATCAGATGGATGAGTCATCGCTTAACCGTTTTCCTACTGATTGCTCCCACGTTTTCTCTACTTTAACTAAGTCTACTAACGATTTCACATATAATATTGGAACCAGACAGGGAGGGCTGCCTGGTGCCGGGCGCCTTGGCTCCACTTCAAGAAGGAATTGGGACTGAGTAGGAGAAGAGTGAATGGCCAGCAACATTTCATTGAGAAAGCAAATAAATGAGTGCCATAGAGCAGGGCCAAGGCAGGGCGGGAGTGGGCCCATCACCGAACCATGAGGCGCACTCTGTAGGGTCATCTGACGGCGGGGAGGTACATTCTAAGGAAGAGGACTACTCATGGTTTTCCTGGAAAGAGGCAGAGATTTCTCAGAATCTAACTGCTGCCCCTTTTTGCTCTTTGTGTGACCTGATGTTTCCTGTGGCCAGCAGGTGTGTGTTGAGCATGGTAATATTTAACAGGGAGTCTATAATGAGTTGTAGGTCAGCCCTGGGCCCCTCAGCTGGCATGAGCCTGGTGCAGGCAGAGGGTCTGGTCTGTTTATCGTCAGAGCAAAGGGAACCAAACCCAATTCCTGTAGGTCTTGAGATCATAGAAACAGTTATTACCAGGTAACTCAATTTGTCCGTCAACCTCCCTGTCTTAAAAGATTTAATTTATTCATTGGAATGGTCAAGTTACAGAGAGGCAGAGGAAGAGAGAGAGAGAGAGAATGAGTTCCATCCACTCGTTCACTCCCCAAATGGCCACAGCGGCCAGAGCTGGGCCGATCTGAAGCCAGGAGCCAGGAGCTTCTTACAGGTCTCCCATGTGGGTACAGGGGCCCAAGGACTTGGACCATCTTCCACTGCTTTCCTAGGCACATTAGCAGGGAGCTGGATCAGAAGTGGAATAGCTGGGACTCGAACTGGAGTCCATATGGGATGCCGGTGCCACAGGCAGTGGCTTAATCCGCTACGCCACAGCACTGGCCTATCCATCTCCCTGTCTCAACACGAGTATCTCTGGAGGTGACATGCCTGTGTACACACACAGGCCTCCACCTGCCTGTCTTGGTGCCATACATGGGTGTGGAGGTACAGCCGCACAGACAGCCCTCCACTGACTTAGCCGTGGAGACGGCGGTTAGGATACCAGCATCCCCTTCTCAGTGCCCTGGTTTCAGTCCTGGCTCTGGCTCTGGATTCCTGCTTCCTGCTAGAGCAGCCCCTGGAAGGCAGTGGTGATGGCTGAAGTCGCTGGGTCCCTGCCACCCACGTGGGAGACCTGGATTCCATGCTGGGCTCCTGGCTTCCGTCTGGCCCAGTTTTGGTTGTTTTGGGCATTTGAGGGAGTGAACCAGCATTTGGGAGTGTGTTTCTCTCTCTCTCTCTCTCTCTCTCTCTCTCTCTCTCTCTCTCTCTCTCTCTCATTTTATATAAGGAATTTAAGCATCTGAAGATTTTGTACACACAAGGGTCCTGGGACCAGCGCCCCATAGATAACCCAGCAACAAGGGTGCACACTTTTTAAATAAGAAAGGAAAATCCCTAGCTTCCAGTAGTGACCCTTTAATGAGTTTGCTCTCTTGTAGGGATTCTCCGCGTATTTCACCTTGACAACAGCTCTAAAGAGAGACGTCACCATTATCCTTATTTTACAGCAAAGGCTGTAGAGAGAGAAAGCAGCTCTGAGAGTTTGGGACCTTGGCCGATGAGAAGCAGCGGTGGAGCGATGATGCAGACCCGAGCATTGGCTCCTGAGCCCTTTCTCCTGCCTCCGGCTCCATGCTTCTTCCTACTCTACCCTTCGTGGCCACTGTGTAGTCCAATATAACAGGTGACGGAGAATTCACACTTTCTCCCATCTTCACGCACACACAGTGTGCACGCTGTGTCTTCTCTGAACCACTGATGCTCATACAACTTGAAAGTAGCAGAAAGCAAGGGAGGAGGCCACGGTTTATATTTTCAGTTCAGTTCAACCCCCCGCTTTTCCCATCCTGGTCACCCAGTAGGCCTGAATTGTGGCTGAGCAGAAGGGGGAGAATTATGCACTGAATCCTGGTCCAAATCGGGAGAGAGAAATATTCTTTAGAAAGACATCAGCTGACGATTATTTTGAGACTTTCTGGTAATCCCCAGCAAATCTGTATGTTAATGGGAATCATTTACTCAAAGCAGGGGTCCAAGAAATAGCTTTACATAATAACAGTAGCTTGATCTGATTACTTCAATTTGGTTCTTGCTATTGAATTAAAGGCAAAGCCAGGCTTTTGAAAAGTTTTACAGACTAACAAACAAACTGGGAGTAATAAATTATGACCAACTCTGGTTCGCATATCGTTATGACTTCTAATGAGAGGCGAGATGGAAATTGGATGGAGCTGCTAAAGCCATTGATAAGCTCCTTAGCATGGCGGAAAATTGACTGGTTCCTCTCCCACATCGAGAGTGTTAGTGTGCCCAGCATTTGCTAAGGCTTTCTGGCAGTTCCTCCCTAAGAGAGGCGATTTCCTTTCTTACAGTACACAGCCGTATTGGTCACTCCGGTCCCCAAAATGCTGATGGACATCTCCTGTCGCACTTGGCCATTTTGAGTCACAGCAGTACTTTTTTAAATCCTATTAATTTTTTAAAAAGATTTTATTTATTTATTTCAGAGGTAGAGTTACAGACAGTGAGAAGAACAGACAGAGAGAAAGGTCTTCCGTCCGTTGGTTCACTCCCCAGATGGCCACAATGGACGGAGCTGTGCCGATCCAAAGCCAGGAGCCAGGAGCTTCTTCTGGGTCTCCCATGTGGTTGCAGGGGCCCAAAGACTTGGGCCATCTTCTACTGCTTTCCCAGCCCATAGCAGAGAACTGGATGGGAAGTGGAGCAGCCAGGACTAGAACCAGCACCCATATGGAATGCCGGCACTGCAGGTGGAGGATTAACCTACTTGCGCCCCGGGGCTGGCCTCAATCCTATTAATTTTATACTTAGAGGAGATTCATAAAAATAATATAGAGTTCCTGTATACCCTTCCCCCAGCTTCCCTTCCAAAACATTAAGACATCAAGGTTTGCATGACACTGTTCCAAGATCTATCAATCCAGGATCCCATACTGCATGACCCTTTAGCTCCCTCCAATCTGAAACATATCTTTCTCTTATCTCATGGCCTTGCCACTTTGAAGGACACTGATCAGTTATTTTGTAGATTGCCCCTCAGTTCAGGCTTGTCTGGCGTGCGTGTGTGTGTGTGTGTGTGTGTGTGTGAAGATTTATGTATTTGAAAGGCAGAGTGGCAGAGAGGGAGAGATACACAGAGAGATCTTCCATCTGCCGGTTCATTCCCCCAAATGACTACAATAGCCAGGCGTGTGCCAGGCTGAAGCCAGGAGCCAGGAACTCCATCTGGGTGGCACATGGGTGGCACATGGGTGGCAAGGGCTCCAGTACTTGGCCTGTCTAGTGCTACCTTCCAGGTGCATTGCAGGAACCTGGATTGGAAACAGAGCAGAGACTGAAACCAGCACTCCAACTTGGGATGCCAGTGTTGTAAGTGACGGTTCAAACCTCTGCATCACCCTACCACCCTGTGTGTTCATGATTAGACAGGGGAAGGAAACCACAGGGGACTGATGGGACCTTTTTGGGGCACCATGTCATCTTTGACCACTTGGCCAAGGTGATATCTGCATTACAAATGTGCTATTTTCCCCACTGTACTTGTTAAAGACGTTGGAGGGGGAGCTACTTTGAGACTATGTGAATGAGCTGTTTTTGCTTAAATATTCACAGCAATACCTGTGTCTTCTATAGCAATGGTTGAACCTCAGTGAAACGCCAAGAAGTCATCAATGGGGACTTTGGGAGCAGGTGAAGGGCACAGGATTTTTGAAGCCATCGCCTACTTCCTGGAAGGCCAGCATTCTGGATGAGGACTGGCAGACCTGGTGATTTCTCCACGACAGCTGGGCGCTGTGGGTGCAACCTGGGGTTTCAGAGCCAGGGGTGGCAGATCTTGGCATTCTCCCCAGCATCGGTGCCACCTTCCATGTGACTTAGGACTTGCTGGAAGATCCAAGGCAGACCTTATTCAGGGGGGACTGTCACACAAATACAGGGACCACCATGATGGGCTTTTGCAGTAGGGCATAGAGACTAAGCTTGATAAAGGACACCCCCCAAAGTTGGTTGGTGGAGTTACTATAGAAACCTCCAAACTGGATCTGCTTACCCCATGTGCAGAAAACCAATCACTGGCCCCAGGGTGTGGAGGAGAGGATGTGTTTATTGCCAAGTACAGAGCAAACAGCCAGGCAGGTATCACTTAAATCCCAGGCTCCCCAAGGAGTTAGGGGTAAAGGTTTAACAGATTGAAGCTCGGGCTGAGAAGTGCGTCTTCAGCTCATGGCCAAGTTCCTGGTTGGTCTGCACATGCTCATGGGCCTCCTTCGATTGGTCAGTGATCTCGTATCCTCTAGGGAATTTTAATGCTGGTAAAGTGGGCTCCAGTCAGTCTGGGGGCTTCATGCAGGTGGTAGTTACTTTTCGGCTTGGGGCCTGGAGTTGCTGGAAAAGAAAGCCCTCAAGACAAGACTGACTATCAAGATGTTGTCTGTATGGGAAATAAATGACCTCATGAGTCCAGTGATTAGGGACCTTGTAGGGCTGGCTGCACCACCCCCTCAATTCAGTGAGCCACTATTACTTGGAGGTTGCTTTTACGTCATAACAGCAGGTGTAGGACAGGTGGGGGAGCCTGGGAGACTGTGGGAAGAGACAAGATTCTGATGGTATCCAGCATGGGCATCCAAGGCACTGTGTAAGGGCTTGGTTTGGGGCTCAACTGTGAATACAACAAGGAAAAGTGGGAATTTACAGCCAAAGGGTAGGGCTGGGGTGTCAACCACCAAAAATGACCAAAAGGAACCATCAAGGGTAAGAGGGACTCTGGTGAGCTAGTGGGGTCCTTGCTGGACACAAGCCAGGGAGATCCAACATCCCCTGCAAGATGGCAGAGGAAGAGCGATTCAACCAGATGTCAAGGGTGGTCAGTTATGAAGTGAGTGGAGAATTCCTGCTACAGGTGGATGGTGCAGAGACAAACACAGAAGCCCAAGGTCAGGACCCCATTAAGGGAGCTGCAGGGTGCCCATCAGTGTCCGGCCAGGGAGAGGCTCTGTCTGGTCACAAGACCGAGAGGTTCTGCTGTTCTCGGGGCAGCCTTGGGTGCTGTCCACGGCCGCCCTCCCAGCGCCTGCCCGTTTGTGAAGACTGGCCGCTGTGGTATTAACAGCGAAATGGGGGCTGCCAATTTCCACCCCCAAGTTTATTTTTCTCCCTTTTAATTATCTTTTTCTCTTTTAAAGTAAGTGCATTTGCAACAGAGTAGAACTGGAAATGAAGGATGCGGAAAATGAAACCGAATGGGGAAATGGACTGGGAGGTGCAGTGCCCAGATGGACTTCTGATGAGTGGCCAGCGCTGGGAAGCCACTGTGTCCGAGCCGCACGGAGAGAGGGAGTAGGGAAGAAGCGTGCCTGCCTTCTCTCTCCATTTCTGTGTCTGCTTTGTCACCATGAAGTCATCTTGTCTGGGGTTCTGCGAGAGGAAAGTACGAACTTGTTTAACCTTGCAATTGGTTCTTCCAGGCCCATCTATGTGGGAATATCCTTGCTTACCAGGAGTGCCCAGCTAAAGTCTCATGGCAAAGTGGGGGAGGAGACAGACCCCCCACCCCAGAAATATTAGCAGATAATTGTATAGAAAGTGGCAACATCTACATTGCATGCTCATTACCTTGCTAAAAATTCTTTACCTTCTCTCTCTCTTCCTCTCTCTCTCCTTCTGATATCTACCTTTTACTTGTACCAGGGCCATCCACACCATATATCATGCATTGACTTCTTATTTTCATTTGTTTTAAAGATTATATATTTGAAAGGCAGAGTCACTGAGAGAGAGAGAGAGAGAGAGAGAGAGATCCTCCATCCACTACATTTTCCCAGGCACATTAGCAGGGAGCTGGATTGGAAGCGGAGCAGCTGGGACTCGAAGCAGCACCCCACAGGATGTTAACACTGCAGGTGGCAGCTGTACATGCTAGTCCCGTGCACTGGGCTCTTGCGCTAATTTCTTCACCCAGAGATAAAGTGTGCCTACCTATTGACCAGGTGTTGCTGGCTGACCACACTCAGCCTGGAGCTTGCCTTCATATCCTTTAGGGGTCTGAGATTGCAATGTGGTCGGAATTCTCCAGCCAATCCATCCAGGGGATTTAAAACAAATCCAGGGGTGGGTGTTTGGTACAGCAGGTAAAATGCTATTCAGGACCCCACATTCTCTAGGAATGCCTGGGCTTGAGTGCCAGCTCCACATCTCATTCCAGATTCCCACGAATGCCAACCCTAGGAGGCATCAGATGATGGCTCAGTGTTGGATCCCTGCCACCCACATTTGACACCTGACTGAGTCCAAGGCTCCTGGCCTCAGCGTGGCCTAATTCCAGCTGTTGCAGGCACTTGGGGAGTGAACTGGTAGAAGGAAGATCTGTGTGTGTGTGTGTGTGTGTGTTTATGTTTCCTTGCCTTTCAAATAAAATGAAGGTAAATAAATAATTAAAAGCAAAGTAAATGCACTCAGCTCTCTGTATCTGCAGGTGCCACATTCGTGGTTTCAATCAACCACAGACCAAAAATATTTGGAAAATAAATTATTTGGAAATAAAATCAACATATCAAAAAGATACACACACTCCCATGTTCATTGCTGCACAATTTGTAATACCGAGGTATGGAATCAGCATCAATGGATGAGTAAAGAAGTTGATTCTATCTTTATCTATAACATGGATTATGGCGGAGGCATAGGAAAGAGTAAAATCCTGACATTTGCAGTATCAGGGATTTGAGCATTCGTGGAGTTTGTATCCACGGGTTTTGTTCTGGAACCAACCTTCACGAATACTGAGGGATGACTGTGTTGAACTTCTGTGTGTCCAGTTCACATCCAAAGCTCTAGGCCACCAAAGTCCTTGACTTATGTTTTCCATAAACGCTGATGACCTTGAATAAATAAAGGCACAGTTCTTCTTCTGAAAATATAAGCCTTGGGTCTGGCCCCATAGGGAGAGGATCGTTGATCGCAACAGAGGGCAGTGTCAAGTAGAAAAAAAAAGTCAAAGACAAATTATTCCACTTAAAAAGGCAGGGGCCATTCACATGTGAGCAGATGTTTTAAATTCGAATAAAATCCACCCAGAAGAGATGAATCCGTGTTTAGAAAACTCCGTTGAAGAAGGCGGAGACACGTACAAACCTTAAAAAATAGTTTTTGCCTAAAATTTTTCGTTTTTTTAATTTTTTCTTTTTAAAGATTTTATTTATTTATTTGAGAGATAGAGTTACAGACAGAGAGAGGCAGAGACAGAGTGAGGTCTTCACTCCCCAAATGGCCACAATGGCCGGAGCTGTGCTGATCTGAAGCCAGGAGCCGGGAGTTTCCTCCTGGTCTTCCATGCGGGTGCAAGGGCCCAAGCACTTGGGCCATCCTCCACTGCCTTCCTGGGCCACAGCAGAGAGCTGGATCAGAAGAGGAGCAGCCGGGACCAGAACCAGCACCCATATGGGATGCCGGCACTGCAGATGGAGGATTAACCTACTGCACCACAGCGCTGGCCCTTAAAATTGATAGCTTCAACATAAAGTCTGTTACCCTGTAGATTAAATGAGTAATTTAGAATGCATTAACATGGAACCTCTTTTGCTTTCTTATGCTAGATGAAAGCTAGCTTTTAGGTTCCCTGAAGAACCCAGGCAAAGTCTTTGTGACCCGAAGGCAGTGGGCCAGCCTGCTTGCACATTTTTGCAGGTTTTGCCGGCAGATGGACTAGGTGGGTGGGCTCTGGTAGAGGAGGGTCCCAGTGGCATTTGCCCCTCCCTCCCCCCACCCCTACCTATGCGTGCACCCCCACTTTGGGGACACCCACACAAACGTCTCCACAGCAGCTGGACCCAACCAGCCAGCCTGGCACAAACAGGATGTGTCCTTGACAAAGAACTCCTGGAGAACTGCCCCTGAGCCTGGGAGCCGAACACTCCGTGCACAGCCCCAGAAGGAGCAGGGTGGGCACTCCGTTCAGGGGCAAGAAGCAGTGTCCCCCCAACACGTGACGCCTTCTCTTTCGCGACACAACCCCGACTTTGTCTGAGATACAATGCTGTCCAGTGTCCTCGCAGCCCCATACAAGGCCCGTCCTGTTTTCTACGACCAGCTCAAATATGAATTTTGAGAGCAGTGGGTATTATCCACATGCAGACTCCAGACAGATGCCCCATTCTGTGTTCCCAGGAAGGAACAGAGAATAATATTTTGATTTTTGAAAAGCTTTGGTGGCTGGTTATTCTTGCTGTCCAAGAAAGCTTGTCTGGGGGTATGAAAAACCGAGACCGAAGGCCTTCTGCTGGGTTAAGAGAGTCCAGTACAAGGGGTCTTACAGATCAGGCTCAAAGAGTGTGCAAATGAAGCAGAGCTGAAGGCATGGTTTTCAGCTTTGAGACCTAGGTTAACGGCCCAGGGAGATCAGGGTGAGCTACTCTTCCATGCAAGTCACTCCCATTTCATTCTAATCAGAGTCTCTTTATTAATTACTTAATCCAGGGCTAACGTTGTGACATAGTGGCTGCTTCACTTCCCATCCAGATCCCTGCTAATGCATCTGGGAGTGCAGGAGAGGATGGCCCAAGTCCTTGGGCCCCTGAACCCAGGGAGACTCAGATGGAGTTCCTGACTCTTGCTTTGGCCTGGCTCAATGGGAAGTGAACCAGTGGATGGAAGATCTTTCCTTCTTTCTCCTCTCTCTCTCTCTCTTTCTCCTCTCTCTCTCTCTTTCCAACTCTGCCTTTCAAATAAATAAAGTAACTCTTAAAAATCAATTAATTTCGGCCGGCGCCGCAGCTCACTAGGCTAATCCTCCGCCTAGCGGCGCCGGCACACCGGGTTCTAGTCCCGGTCGGGGCGCCGGATTCTGTCCCGGTTGCCCCTCTTCCAGGCCAGCCCTCTGCTGTGGCCAGGGAGTGCAGTGGAGGATGGCCCAGGTGCTTGGGCCCTGCACCCCATGGGAGACCAGGAAAAGCACCTGGCTCCTGGCTCCTGCCATCGGATCAGCGCGGTGCGCCGGCCGCAGCGCGCCGGCCGCGGCGGCCATTGGAGGGTGAACCAACGGCAAAGGAAGACCTTTCTCTCTGTCTCTCTCTCTCACTGTCCACTCTGCCTGTCAAAAAAAAAAAATCAATTAATTTAAAATTAGCAACTCAAGCAACTTGACAAAGCATCAAGAGTAAGAAAAGAAAATCCGAGGGAGGGATGGATGAGAGGCTAGAATTGCTTGATACTGGAGCGATGTCTTAGAAGTTCCCTCCTGAGTTAAAACTACCCTTGGTTGTTAAATGAAAATGCAAACATAACATACGGCCCCTTTCCATGTAAACAAATGTCACTCATCTTTCTGCTACGCTCACGTCACTATTTTCATCTCTTCGTCAAAGGAAATCATCTCTGGATTTTTACTGACATGTGTAATGTTTCTGTTTAGTTTTAACAGTCTTGTAGAGAGGATGTTTTCTCATTCACAGTCCTAATTACTTGTCATCTGCATCATTTCTAGTGGGAAGAGGACATTCCATGCCCCTGATATACCATCATTTGTCTACCCGTTGCCAAATCTTTAGGTTCCTGGCAGCTTTTCACGGTCATAAACAGTACCGCTGGAAATATATCAACACATACACACCTTCTTCTTTTAAATTATCTCCTTCAGATAAAGTCCAAAGAAGGAGATTACGGGGTCAAAGAGTACAAACATTATTATGACCTTTGACTTGCATTGATTGCCAAATGTCCTCAAAAGGCATTGTACCAGATCTCAAAGGACGATATATCTGCTTCCCCGGCGTCTCCTCAGTTTGAGTTATAGGATCCTCCTGTGCTTTTATTTTTTCAACCTCAACTGGTTGAGCTTAAGTAATATACCCACAAGAATATTATTTTAGGCAGCTATAAAATTCACAGATTGTTCAATAATGCTTAGGACATAACAGAAGGGAAAGGAAACAGAAAAAAAAAAATAAACCCAAGCTGAATCAAATACTTTCTCGGCTGTGTTAAAGCCTTTGAGTATTGGGTATCCATGAGCACATTAAGTTTCGACATGGAGAATAAAGAAGTTGGTTCTGAAACAACCAGAGTGGGCAACAAACTCCTCCTGTTATCAATATATTCGCATACTCATAAAACTCTAAACTTCGTCGAAAGGTTAAGGTTCAGGAATGTGGATGCTCACTTGTGTTTTCAATGCCTGAAGTTCTGATGGTGAACAGCAGAGATTTTACTCTCTGGTACCCACTGGGAAAACGTCCAGTCATTTCACGGTTGCTTTTCTGTTTCTCCCGTCTGCATCAAGCTGTCCCGTGCAGGGAGCGAGAAGACAGAGGACTGGAAGTGAAATAGGACAAGGGTCTCTCCTTCTTTTTGCAGATTTTGCCCTCAGCCTGGCTCTGTTTTCTGCAAATGCTGCAGAGACAGAGATGAGCAAGTTGTCTCTCAATGCGCTTTACAGATGGCATGGATGAGGGAAAAGTCCCTCGTGATCAACTCAGCTCAACTACTGTGCTTTCTTTAAAAAAAAAAAAACAAAACTATGCCTTAGGATCTCTGTCATAAAGTGGTTGCACAGAATAAACGTACTGTCAAAGGCCAAGGGAGGGCCAAGTTCATCAAATCTGGCCAGTTTCTGCCCGGCCTGGAGCATGCAGGAGAGGTGCTAATCAAAGCGGACACAGCCGCTCTTACCGGGACATGAATTCCCTCCAGCTGCACGGGCACCCCTCTGCCCTCAGCCCCACCTGCCCTGCGAGAGAAACAAGAAAGTGGAGATTCTTTTTCTAAGTCCCTGTATCAATCATGGAAAGTTAAAAGCCCAGAAGCACAAATGGTAACTGGAATCCGTCCCTACTGATGATCTCCACCATCCACAGCCAAGGGAAGACGAAGAGCTGGCAAAGGTGGGCCTTGTGGCGCCGTGGTTAAGTTCACAATTCACATCAAGTCCTGGCTCTTCCGTTGTGTTGTTGTTGTTGTTGTTTTTTAAAGATTTATTTATTTATTTGAAAGGCAGAGTTACAGAGGCAGAGTCAGGGAGAGAGAGAGGTCTTCCATCTGCTGGTTCTCTCTCCAAATATCCACAACAGCCAGAGCTGGGCCAATCTGAAGCCAGGAGCCAGGAGCTTCTTCCGGATCTCCCACGCAGGTGCAGGGTCCCAAGGATCTGGGCCATCTTCCACTGCTTTCCTAGGCCATAGCAGAGAGCTGGATCAGAAGTAGAGCAGCCAGGACTTGAACCAGCGCCCATATGGGATGCTGGCACTGAAGGCTATGGTTTTACCAGCTACACCACAGCACTGCCCTCTCTCTTTTTTAAAAAAGAGTTATTTGAAAGGCAGAGTTACAGAGGCAGAGGCAGAAGCAGAGAGAGAGAGAGACAGACAGACAGAGAGGCATCTTCTGCTGCTTTCCCAGGCTCATTAGCAGGGAGCTGGACCAGAGTGGAGCAGCTGGGACTCGAACTGATGCCCATGTGGGATGGCGGCACTGCAGGCAGCAGCTTAATCCACTACGGCACAACGCTGGCGCCTACTCTGCACTTCCGATCCGGCTTGCTGCTAATGTGCCAAGGAGGCAGCAGGTGATGGCTCAAGTAGGTCCCTGCCATCTACTCGGGAGGCCGAGCTGGAGTCCTGGGCTCCTGGCTTTGACTTGGCCCAGCCATGGCTGTTGTCATCTGGGGCATGAACCAGCAGATGGAAGGCTTGAGGGTGAGTTCCCGTGACTGGACATGGCCACCGTTGACTCCTTCGGGGCCGGGAAGAGTCACAGCTCTGCCTGCTGCTCCACTGTACCCCGGGGAGTGACCCCAGCCAGAGAGGGATGGCTGCTCAGGGCTGCTTCATGCTGGCGCTTCAGGGCTGGGTGGGAAAGTCACATGGCGGAGCAGGGTGGGCGGAGCAAGGCCTTGCAGCTGGCCACAGTGGACCCGTCCTCCAGAGGGAGGGACTGTGTGGGTGGGGGGGCCTGCTGGCTGGGGAGGAGTCTGCTCTGATCCTAAGGGAAAACCTACCCGTGTCAATGGGCAGCTCAGACGTGGCTTCCTCCTTCTCTCCCTTTTTTTCTCTCTCCCCTCACCACCAATCTCTGCTTCTCTCCCTCTGTTCCTCTCCCTCTCTTGCTGCTCGCCACCCCCCCCCAAACTTTTTCTCCCAGCCTATTACCCTGAACTGTAAACCAGGCCCAGCAGAGTGCAGAGGCAGCCTGGACATCGGGCAGAGAGCGCCGCCCTGGCCATGGAGAGCCGCTCCCCGAGTGTTCTTCTCCACGCTGTGTTGGCACACAGGCAAATCTGACAGGCACATCCCAAATGGGAAGTTGTGTAGCCCCGGAGCCGTGACCTTGGAAAGGACGAAGGCCAAAGGAGAGCAACTTCCCACGTGGCCCTTGTCCAGTCTCCTCCCATCTTCCTCTCCACCCCCCCCCCCCCGCCATCCTCCATCCTCAGGGAGCACCTGTGCTTGCTACAGTGAACGCCCACCCCACCACGTGCTGACTTCCGTGTGGCATCTCCCCCTACCCTCCCCCCCCACCCTCAGCTGACTGATGAGGACGTCTGCCTATTCGGGCAGAGCTGGCTTCTGGTGCCAAATGCAATCTCCTGATGGCTATGTGACTTTGAACAAGCCACTCGGCTCCTCACACATCAGGTGCTCCTTCTGGTCTACCTCACTGGGTTTTACTGTGAGCCTGGGAGCTTTGACAAAACGCTTGGCCCAAGTTTGTTCCCATCATCCATTGGGTCATTCCCAGCCCTGAGCTCAGTACCGAATGAATGCACCTGATAAATAAAACTCCACCTATGTGATAGTTCTCCAGCATCGCGGGGCAGGGCACGGTTAAGGATTAGACAGAGTCCCTGGGCACCGTGGGGATGAAGCGTTTATTTCTGGGCTTTGGAAAGCACTGTTGAGACTTTTATGGCAGGCCCTTTCTCCCCAGCGTCGGCACTTTCTGTGGAACCCCTTTCACGCCTCTCAGCAAGCAGGTCCTGGAAGTGCAAGCTGTCCTTGGCTAAGCCGGCTAGCCCCAGAGTTAGCCAGCAGCACTCACTTGTCCTGGGTTTTCTCAATACGTCTTATATTGAGATCGACGTTGTGCCGGTGACTGATGGCTGTTGTGGGATAAGACCCAGTCCATGTCTTGCAACAACTACAGGCCCTGGGATCCCCATATAGAAAGTCAACAAGTAGCCTGGTAAGACCCAGGGCTTCTCGCCGGAGGCCGTCAGGGAAGGCTGCCTGGAGACAGTGCACTTTCAAGATGATCGGGACCCAGCTGGATGGACGGTGACCAACAAGACACATGGGTAGAATCTTTATCAGGAAGCTAACAAAGCTTCACCTAAAAGGTCCTCATTTGCATCATCACTTCCAAGACCACAGAAGAGCCCCACCAACTTGTTCCCACGCCCACATTTTCATGGAGAGTTTGCACCGGCTCAGTGTTTTCACCACAGTCCCTTAGCACTGTTGTCTGCACTGCTTGGGATGCTTGCATCCTGGGTCAGAGTGTCTGGGTTTGAGACTGGATTCTGACTTCCTGCTAATGCACGCCCTGGGCGCAGCAGGGGATGGCCCACGTGCTTGGGTACCTGCTACCCTTGTGTGAGATCCAGGTTGAGTTTCTGGCTTCTGGCTCTGGCCTGGCCCAGCCCCTGCTGTTGTGAGTATTCAGAGAGCAAACCAGCAGGTAGAAGATCTCTGGTTTTGTCTGTAATTATAAAATAGTTGGTGTCCCATTGCTTTGCTTCGCAGCTTTCTCTCTTACCCATGCGCCCCATGTCCATGGGTATCAGAGTGGCTGGGAGCATTTGGGGCTAGGGCTAAGGGGCGATGGAATAGAGGGGTTAGTTGAATGAGATTCATTCAACTTTGCAGTCACGTCTGGACAGTTAGGGTGTGGAAACACTCCAGGAATAACCCTGATGGCCTCTGTGCACAGTCCCCAGTGTGGTGGCAGGGAGATGCTGGCCTGGAAATTGTATTTCTGTATAGACACATCCTCTGGTGCCTGGCATCAGAAACAGGCATGGTAAAGGAAAGACAAGGTTTGAGATATCTGGGGTAAGAAGCTGGACTGTGGAAGAGCAACACAGAGGTGCTTCCAGAAGTTAATCAAAACACACACGGGGCACAGTGGGTTTAAGTGCTGCCTATGATGCCGGCATCCCATATAGTGCTGATTCTAGACCTGGCTGCTCCGCCACCAATCCAGCTCCCCACTAATGTACCTGAGAAAGCCGTAGAAGATGGCCCAAGTGCTTGGGCCCCTGCATCCACGTGGGAGACCAGGACGGATTTCCAGACTCCTGGTTTCGGCCTGGCCCAATCTTGGCTGTTGTGGGCATTTGGGGAGTGAACCAGTGGTGGAAGGCCTCTCTCTCTCTCTCTCTCTCTCTCTCTTTCTTGCCCTCTCTCTAACTCTACTTTTCAAATAAATATAATAAATCTTGAACCAAAAACACACACATACAGACATGAGATTTCTGGATTTTGTGCTGTTTATGGCATGTGTCAACTTTCCACCTTAACAGCTGGTGGTTGGGGCTGGTGTTGTGGCAAATTGGGTAAAGCCACCGCCTGCAATGCTGGCATCCCACATGGGCACCAGTTCTAGTCCCAACTGCTCCACTTCCGATCCAGCTCCCTGCTAACGGCCTGGGAAAAGGAACAGAAGATGGCCCACATGTTTGGGCCCCTGTCACTCATGTGGAAGACCCGGAAGAAGCTCCTGGCTCTTGACTTTGACCTTGCCCAGCCCAGGACATTGAGGCCACCTGCTGGGGAGGGGTGGGGTGGGGAGTTGTGTTGTGGGTGTGAACCAGCAGCTGTAAAATCTCTTTTTCCTTCTCTCTTCGGAACTCTGACTTTCAAATAAAATAAAATGAAGTTTTTTTTAAAAAAACTTGGTTGTGGTCTCGATTGTCATTTTCATAAAGATTCCGGGTTCCCACCCAGTCTTGTGTTCCTAGGCTAACAGGAGAAGCTGGACTCGCTAAGTCCATGGTCATCCCTGATCCTCCAGTGTCTTCCCACCGACGCATCACTGGGCTGCTGGGACACCCGCTCCTGGGATGAGACATTTGCCCTGTGCCAGGGCTACCTGGGAGAAGCGAGGACCCTTGAGCACTGTGGGGGACCTGGCAGCCAGGGCCTTGCCGGGGGAGGGGGAGCGGGCTCTCCTTCCTTCCTGGACACATGGCTGCCCTTGGCCAACAGCTGCCCGGGCGCAGTGTCTCGCTGAGAATCTGTGAGCCCACTCATTGCCGCCTTCTCTCGGAAAGGCAAAGAAGCTCACATTATCCGAGGTGCAGCTTAGCCCTGGCATCTGCCAAGATCCACACACGTCTCCTCCCGTCCCCCACCCGTCTTGTCCCTGGCTTGTGGGGTTTTCAATAGTGTGTGTGTGTGTGTGTGTCTGTTTCTTTTCGCCCTCTTTCTGGTCAACACAGGATTGTATCTCTGGGTGGAAAAAGACAGTGTGTCTGTGGCGTGCAGCTGCAGTTCAAAGCTACTTTGTTGCCCAGTTATGAACTTGCTTTTGCTGCTGTGGGGAAACAAGGGAGATTCTTTGGCCTCTCCCCCTCTCCCCCCCACAACCCCGACTGAAATTGATGTCATTTCTCTGCCAGTGGCACCCAAGGAACTGTTTTGTCCCATTTCCTCCCCTTTCAGGCTGAGCCCTATTTGTGTGTGGAGCTGGGGCACTGCCATTAAGGACCATTGTCATTGCCACCAGCGGCCGAGGCTGGCCAAATTCAGCAGCTGTGGTTTCATGCCTACCCTCACCAAGGTTCATTTCCTTGACAACATGTTCTTGTCTGCATCAACTTTCCGGGCCTTTCCCTCATTGTCCCCCCGCCCCCTTTTCCTGAAATCACCCTTCCAGTTTTGTGTGGCTTAAAATGAAAAAGGAAAAAGTGTGTGTGTGTGTGTGAGAGAGAGAGAGAGAGAGAGAGAGACCCTGGCAGTTGGACAAAGCAGGAACGCGGGGTGAAGGGTAGACAGCTTTGCCATAAATAACAGAATCAAATTTCTTATTATTTTGATGGTCACTGTTACCTCCGCCCCACCCTAGGCCAGCCTGGCCCTGGGCCTTGCCCACCCCAGCATTTCAAATGGAACAGCTAGGTGGCCCAAAGGGACCCCTGACCTCTATATCCTGTTCCTTTCTACCCGCTTTGCTACTTTTCTCCTGGATAAAAGGAGAGAGTGAGAGATAATTAACAAAAAACATGGCCCCAGGACAATGAAACAACTGGCCTTGGCCGGCCAGAAATGTACCCTGGTTTTCTAGGTGAACTTTCCCCCATCAATCTTGCCTTTCGCGTCCTTGTAGCAGAGGCAAGAGCTGCACCCCGCCCCTCCCCTGAGCAAACGCTTTCCTTTGACTGGAAACAAAAAAGGCGCTGGGGAGGACGGAGGTGAAATCTGGGTGGTATGGGCGCCGCACAATGGGGCCGCTGTTCCCCAGCCGGGCTGGTGTTTTACAACAGGGGAGGGGCGGGCATGAATGGCCGGAGCATGGAAACAATCCCCCCCATTCAGGCCCACAACGCATCTTCTGTCCCACGCGGAGAGTGACAAAGGGCGCGGGGCGGGGCGAAGGGGCCGAGCACCCCTCCCATCCCACCTATGTCGGAGGGGACAGCGACCGGGAGAGGCCGCCTCTGAATGGCTTTCTCTGGACCCTGATTTATCGATGAGGCTTAAGCGACTGGCTAGAGAAAGGCCTGGGGCCCTTTGTCCTGGAGATAAAGTGCCACAGGCCACAGAGGCCAAGATCTCTGGGGGATGCGCGCGGTCCCGTCTTTCTCTCGCCCTCTCCTCCCGCAAATGCCAGCGGGGGTGACAAACGATCGGTGGCGTGCCTGGGAGTGCGGGGGACGAGGCCCGGCCACTTGAGGTCCTCTTAAGAGGGTATTATGGCCCGGGAAAATATTTGCGCTGTGAAGATGGCACACTCCATTTTCTTAATGGCTCTCAGCCTCCCGCCCGTGGCCCTAGGAGAAAGCACCCTCTCTGTGACAACCAAGATGGGGACATTGTGTTCACCTACTTGACCACAAGGGCAGCCTGCCTTGTAAATTACCATCAGAACAGGAGCAGACATCGCCTCCTCTGCCCCGGGACCCCCACTGACAGATGAGGGAGACCGAGCTAGCGGTGCCCGCAGCGAGGCCTCTGGGGCTGGGAACTGGGCTGCCACGGAGTGCGGTGGGGCTGGCCATGCGGGTACCCAGTGACAGGGCGAGGCGAGACCCCAACGCCTCACTCTCACATCACTGTTGGGACTCAGCTCAGTTCCCCAGACACCCACCTCTCCCAGGCGTGCTGCTCTGTCTGCCAGCTTCCCCCAGGGAAAGAGGGAGATACGGATGGAGGGGAAGGAGACAAGGAAAGAAGTAGGGTGGGTAGAGAGGGGAAAAGGAAGGGAGGGAGGAAGGAAGGAAGGAAGGAAGGAAGGAAGGAAGGAAGGAAGGAAGGAAGGAAGGAAGGAAGGAAAAGAAAGAGAGGAAGAAGAGAGGGAGAAAGGAAGAAGAGAGAAGATGAAAGAAAAAAGGGAGAAGGAAGGAAGGAAGAGAGGAAGGATTGGAAACCTGCAGAAGTGCACTTTTTGTACACCCGAGTCAGAGCACATGGGCGCCGGCCATCACCCAGCACTGGCATCACAGGGGACCTGTCAGAGGCCACAGGAGCACCTCACAGGCTGGTGCAGTACGTCATTTGCCTACCTTCCTTTGCAAGTAATAGATGTCTTCCCCACTCTTAAAGCAGCGAGTTGTCCAAAACGGCAATCACTCACCCTCCAGGGTATGGCACACAGCCCTGGCTTTAGACAGAAGCTTCCAAATGGAATCGACCATTTTCTATGGAAATGAAATAGAAAGGGTGAAAGGGCTCTGTGTGGTCCAAGCACAACACCGGGGTCTCCGTGCCTGCCCAGCCCTGGGCACTCATGCCTCCCCAGGTCCCCAAGGGCCTGTTCTTCAGCTGCCTAGTTAATCAGGAGTGCTTGCAGGGACAAAGTGTCAAAACTCGCGGGCTTAGTGACCCTGGGCAAATTCCAAGAGCACTTCCAGGAAATGGAGTTAGACGGTCAGTTTGTTTTGGTCCAGAAGGAAATTGAAGTCCATGCATGTGAGAGATGGTCAGAAAGTCCACAGAAAATGTAGACGATGGGGGTGCGGCCCCGCTGGGTAAGCCGCCACTTGCAAGGCCCACATCCCACGTCAGAACACGGATTCCAGCCCAGGCTTCTCTGCTGCCAGCCCAGCTCCCTGCAAATGCGCCCGGGAGGCAGCAGGGGATGGCTCAAGTCCCTGGGCTCCTGACACCCACGCGGGAGACCCAGGTGGAGCTCCTGGCTTGGCCTGGCCCAGCCCCAGCTGCTGCGGGCACTGAGAAATGAACCAGATGATGGAAGCTCTCTCTGTGTCTATCTGTCTGTCTGTCTCTTCCTCTCTCTGCCAATCTGCCTTTCAGAGACATAGCTCAATAAATCTTTTTTAAAACTAGGCGTGGATTTCAAATTTTTATATCAAAATAAACTTCCTTTTAATCCCATTCTCTAGGAATTTTTAAAAAGAATTATTTATTTGAAAGTCAGAGTTACACAGAGAGAGGAGAGGCAGAGAGAGAGGTCTTTATCCACTGGTTCACTCCCCAGTTGGCTGCACTGATCCGGAGCCAGGAGCCAGGAGCTTCTTCCAAGTCTCCCACGAGGATACAGGGGCCTAAGCACTTGGGCCATCTTGTACTGCTTTCCCAGGCCACAAGAGAGAGCTGGATCAGAAGTGGAGCAGCCGGGTCTCGAACTGGTGCCCATATGGGATGCTGGTGCTTCAGGCCAGGGCGTTAACCTGCTGCACCACAGCGCTGGCCCCTCCAAGAGTTTTCTGAAGTACTGTCACGTGCCTCCCCTTCCCTCCTTGTAAAATGGGAATGGCAAGAGTACTTACTGAAAGGCATTGTTAAGAAGAAATCAAGGCTGGCACCGCGGCTCACTAGGCTAATCCTCCGCCTTGCGGCGCCAGCACACCGGGTTCTAGTCCCGGTCGGGGCACTGGATTCTGTACTGGTTGCCCCTCTTCCAGGCCAGCTCTCTGCTATGGCCAGGGAGTGCAGTGGAGGATGGCCCAAGTGCTTGGGCCCTGTACCCCATGGGAGACCAGGAGAGGCACCTGGCTCCTGGCTTCGGAGCAGCACGGTGCGCCGGCTGCAGCGGCCATTGGGGGGTGAACCAGTGGCAAAGGAAGACCTTTCTCTCTGTCTCTCTCTCTCACTGTCCACTCTGCCTGTCCAAAAAAAAAAAAAAAAAAAAAAAAGAAGAAATCAAATAATGCACATCAAGTGCTCAGGGCAGGGATTAATGTTACAATAAACTCAACGTATATTTGCTATTATTAAGGTGATAGTTTAGTATTATTGGGGATGAAAGAGTTTCCCCCATGAGTGACAAGCATGAATCTGGGGGCATACATTCTGTACAGTAGGAAGAGTTTTGATTTGTCTTTGCTTATTCCCAGTTTCTTGGTTTGATTCTATTTTGTAAAGGGGAGAGATGGTAAGCTCCAGAAAACTAAGGGGCTGCTTTCCAATGAGTCCGGTTCAGGAAGGAGCTGAGATTTGGCCAAGAAAACTCAACTCTCCTGAGTATCAGCCTGCTAGGGGTCCACACCAGCCTCACCAGCCTGGACTGCGTGTTTCAGTGCACACACTCCAGATCTATACAGCTCCGGTACCCCCTCATCCCCAAGTCTGCATTTCAACAAGAAGTGAGAGCGGCAATGACAATGACTTTCACTCGCTGAGCACCTGCCCGGAATCAGGTTCAGTGCTCAAAGCTTCACCTCCATCCCCAGGAGGCTCCTTCGGAAGGTCCATGGGATGCTAGAGGCTCATTCATCTTCCTACAGGCTACCAGCTCCTAGGGAGGATAAGAGGCATGCCTGGTGTCACCCAGTCCATGGCCAAGATCACCTGGGGTCCCTCACTCTCATTTCTGGTGCTGCTCCACTGTGTTACATTCTTGGGCTGGCACCACGGCCTGGCTCACTCACAGCATCTCAGTAAAGCACAGCACAGCCCGGTGTGGGGAGGGCGGGGCTGCAGGAAGGTGGCAGCCAGTTCTCTCCATGTAACCCTCCCTGTATTCGTTCAGGCTACTGGGGGAGGGGGGGGAAGCACCATTATGAACGATGCGAATTTATTGCCCCAGCAGTCATGACACAGAGTCACCTGCCCTAGAGACCCCTGAGAAGAGGACAGGGTAGCTCCAGCTACCTTCACACTCCCTGCAGTTACAGTTCAACTATTTGCTGCCTGAACGATGCTGTTGTACTGACAAAACCCACTGTCAGTCTGCTCTCTGTTGCTATGGTTGTAAGAAATAGAAGTGTGTTCGGCTCATGGTCCTGGAGGCTGGAAGCCCAGAGTAGGGCACCAGCCTTCTTGCCACTTTGTAGCACAGCGTGGGCATCCTCTGACCAGGCAGGGCCAGCCTGCGAGCTTGGGGCACTCCCCATCTTCTCACGAAGCTGCCAACGCTGTCACAGGGGCTCCCCTGCCATGACCTCATCCAACCCTAAGGACCTGCCACAGCACCAGACCCCCAGAGTTCTACTTGTTAAATTTAACCACACATTGCTAATATAGAAGGAATGCTGGGGCTTCAGGAATAAGAACGGAGCCCCTTAAACACCCCCAGATACTCCTCCAGTGTTTCCTAAAGCTCTTTCCCAGGTCATGCTGAGTGTCTACTCCATGGTCAGAGATAGACGCAGACCCTGGCTGCCCCGTCCCGAATAAAGGAAGCCTCGTGAGTTCAGCATCTTCAGCCTCGTGCCTTCCTGCAGCCCTGGTGGAAGACGACACGTCTTTAGGGTTGCTAGGATGGGTGGGTGTAGGGGATAACTCCGTGGACTTCACAAAGTGGTTGATTTTGTGGCACTGACAAGACCTAAGCTTGGTTGGAAGCCACTCTCCTCCAGAGCCGTATGGTGGACTGGAACCTGCCTGGGGCAGATGGACCTTGGGAAGAGTCTCGGGGGACTGCGGCTTGGCCGGAACCACAGAGGAGGCTCTTCGTGGTGTCTGCATGGAGGAGAGAGCAGGGAAGAAGAGACAGGAAATTGAATCCAACAGAGGGAGGCCTGCATGGAGGCTGGAGAGAGTGGTGGACTGTGGGAGAGAGACGGAAGAGGAGGGCTCGGAAGCTCCCACAGCTAAAGGGAGAATTCTAGGGAAAGCAGCCACACAGCAAAAATGTAGGCAAAGAAAGATGGCGTCGGAAGCCAATCCAGGCAACAAGCAAGGCAGGAGGTGAGAATGTGAGGGAAGGAGCCAGGCAAGGTGGTCGGAGCCCACACTGCACCTGCAGTTTCTTCCCGAGGACGTCTGACTACTTCCCAGACTCATTCACTCAAAGGCGAGATCGCTGGGACACGTGCTTTGGTCCCTCGTTTCTGCCTCTACTTCATGCTGTACAGTTGGCTTTTCATTCCTTTAATTCAGTTCGTTCGTTCTTTCTTTCTTTCTTTCTTTCTTTCTTTCTTTCTTTCTTTCTTTCTTTCTTTCTTTTTGACAGGCAGAGTGGACAGTGAGAGAGAGAGAGACAGAGAGAAAGGTCTTCCTTTTTTTTTTTTTTTCCATTGGTTCACCCCTCAATGGCCGCTCCGGCACCGTGCTGCGGCCGGTGCACTGCGCTGATCCGATGGCAGGAGCCAGGTGCTTCTCCTGGTCTCCCATCGGGTGCAGGGCCCAAGGACTTGGGCCATCCTCCACTGCACTCCCTGGCCACAGCAGAGAGCTGGCCTGGAAGAGGAGCAACCGGGACAGAATCCAGCGCCCCGACCGGGACTAGAACCCGGGGTGCCGGCACCGTAGGCAAAGGATTAGCTTAGTGAGCCGCAGCGCCAGCTTTAATTCAGTTCTCTCCATGTAACCCTCCCTGTATTCGTTCAGGCTACTAGAGGGGGGAAAAAAAGCACCATTATAAACAATGCAAATTTATTGCTCATAGCCCTGGAGGCTGGGAGTCTGCAAACGTGGTGCCAGCACGGCTGAGCTCCGGTAGGGGCCTTCGCGCAGAGTGCAGGTTGGCAGTTCCTCAAGGTCCCCTCCCACGGTGGGGAGAAGGCGGGAGTGCTCTCTGGGTCTCCTTTCCCAGAGCTCAGATCCTGGTCACGAGGGCCTCCTCTTTACGACTTCATCACCCCAAAAGGCTTCTCCTCCTCCTGAGACCATTCCCCGGGTGAGGGGCGAGGACTCCAACACAAGGATTCTGATAGGACACAAGCATTCGGTGCAGTGCACTGCTCCTGTGTTTAACAAAATCCTAGCAACATTGACCCGTTATGTCCTGATCTACTTCTCTGCTGGTGGGACGTCTGTTCCAAGTCTCATTGGTTTGTTTCCGTGTTCTTTGTAAAATCTCATGAGCCGGTTCTCTTCCTCTCTGCATTTCACCATATTATGCCTAGGCAGGTACCCAAGCACTCGGGCCATCTTTCATTGCTCTCCCAGGGGCATTAGCAGGGAGCTGGGTTGGAAGTTGAGCAGCCAGGACTTCAAATTGCAAGCAGCCGCTTAACTCAGTGCACCACAACACTGGCCTCAAGTAAATCTTTTTAAAGAATTAAATTCAATAAAAAGTAGGTGAATGTAAATAATGAAACTAAAGAAATCCATACAGGCAATAAAAACATAAATGAAAAGTAAAACTAATGGTTTGAGGAGTATTACTTAAAACTGAAATAGTCCTAGGGGCTGGCGCTGTGGCATAGCAGGTAAAGTCACCGCCCACAGGGCCAGCATCCCATATGGGCTCCAGTTCAAATCTTGGCTGCAGAATTTCTGATCCAGCTCTCTGCTACTGCCTGGGAAAGCCGCAGAAGATGGCCCAAGTCCTTGGGCCCCTGTACCCGCATGGGAGACCCAGAAGAAGCTTCTGGCTCCTGGCTTCAGATCTGCACAGTTCCGGCTGTTGCAGCAACCTGGGAGTGAACCAGAGGATGGAAGACCTCTCTGTTTCTCTCTCTCTCTGCCTCTCTGTAACTCTGTCTTTCATATAAATAAATAAATCTTTTAAAAAATTGAAATAGGCTTAAATTCGGTTAACCATTGGTCCAGCAAAAAAGAAAAGAAGAATATGGGACGGGAAAGAGAGAGCTCTGGTATCGGTGTGAGCGACACCCGCACACGTGCTTGCCTGGGGCCCCCTCCAGCCCTCACGCAACACCCCCGAAACTGCAGATAGGGTAGGCATTCGATTTAGGCTCTGGGGTCTCACCATTTGAGAGGCCTTCAAACAGTCCTAGAAAGTGCATGGCATGAAAAAATGACGCAAGCATTTATCTGTAAATCCCACTTCCATGAACTTTTGAAGTCCCCTCTGATAAGAAACAGTGATGTGAGAACAACACTTTTATGTCTCGGGGGAAAAACATAGAGGTTATGTTGTTTGTACGTCCTTGCATGCGGGAAAAACATAGGGGTTATGTTGTTTGTACGTCCTTGCATGCGGCCATCACGTTAAACTTTCTTTAGCTTTGAGCCTAAAGGAAAAATACTCCCTTGAAGAACTTGTATGTTCGTTCTTCTACTAAAAATTACATTGTTACGAATGCTTTCTTTGTCACTTTGAGAATGTTGGAGTTCAGAGCACGCTACCCTAAAACATGGCACCTGGGAAACTGAGAACATAGCAAAAACAGAAAGGTCACCATTCCATCTCCCCCATGCCTTTCTCTGACCTACCTCCCGGGTGGGGTGGGGTGGGGGGAGATCAGAAGCTCTTCCGGGTCAGGGGCCAGGCCCACCCCTTATGGCAAGAAATCTATAGAGAGGCCAGGAAGAATCTGAACAACCAAGGTTTGCTGTGTCCCCCTGGTTTGTTACTGTCAGCTCACACCCCTTGGCCAGCAAACTTCTACTCAACTGCCGTTCATTGAACCTAAGCCTTACGCACAGTCCACTTGGCGCCTTCTTCCTGAAAGCTCCCATGTCATGTAAAACCTTACTGGATACATTGCTTCTGCTCTGTCCTTTGTTGTGGGGTGTCACCCGGGACTCCTGCAATGGCAGAGGAAAAGGTAGTACTTTTTTCTCCCCTACAAGGGTCAGCAAATAAAG
Source organism: Oryctolagus cuniculus (assembly GCF_051225735.1). NCBI lineage: Eukaryota > Metazoa > Chordata > Mammalia > Lagomorpha > Leporidae > Oryctolagus > Oryctolagus cuniculus. Next base: position 12,029,297 of record NC_142870.1, on the reverse strand, counting down.
ACCCACCCTGACTTCCACTAACACATCCTCCACCCAGGAGCCAATGCGACCTTTATTTTGTGATGAGAATTGAACGATTTCTCTGCCCTGCTACACATCTCTAACAGTGTCTCATTGCCCTTGGGGTAGAACACAAACCCGTGGCAAGGCTGTCCTAAGTGCCCAGCGTTGCATACCAAAGTGTCATGTCAGGGGGAGAGGGAGTTGAAATGCCCTGTGCTCCCATTTATGGTCTTGCTGTTCTAGGGACCAGAAGTTCAAAATCCACGTGTCAGGAGGTTGGAAGAGAAGATCTCAGACCTCGCTCCTGGGCTTGTGGAGCCAAGATCGATTGTCAGGTAGATTACAGACAGATTTACAGACAATCTCTCTGTAAATCCGGCCATTGACGCCCCGTGTCCCTCCATGTGCGCTCTCTCTGTCTCTGCATCCAAATTTTCTCCTTCTATAAAGACATCAGTCGCGCTGAATTAAGGCTCACCCTGGCCACCCCATACGCAGTTACTCCTCTAAAGACCCTCCTATCTCCGAGGAAGGCCACATTCTGAGGTGGAGGCAGGACTCCAACGTCCTTTTTAAGGGGAACACAGTTCAAGCCATCACAGTGGCCCATAGATCCAGCACTATCTGGCCCCTGCCTTCCTGTCCACACTGAGGTCCACTTTTGCTCACGAGTGTCACCAGCCACCAGCTTCCCTGGTGTGCTCATGCTGCCCGTGAATCAAGCCTTCTCAATCCCTTTTGCCATGGCTAATGCCAGCCCATGGCTCAGCCCGGCCACTCTTTCCTTGGGAGATCTTTCTGGAATAGCACTTCAGCCAATCCCAACTCAGCTCATCCCACAGCCATTAGTCTAGCTAGGAACCATCTATCTTTTTCATCCAAAGCATTATATATGGATTGATATTTGCATCTCCCACGAGAATTCTGTTGTGTTTACCACAATAACCCAAGTGTCTGGCACATGGTTCAGTAATGCATTGGCTGGATGGCATGAATTATACCTTATGTTCCCTATGGTATTATTATTATTAATTTCTCCCTGTGTCCACAATTTCCCAGTGCTTATTTATATTTTTTAATTTTTAAAATGTATTTGAAAGTCAGAGTTACAGAGAGAGAGAGAGAGAGAGAGAGAGAAACAAAGAGAGATCTTCCATCCACTGGTTCTCTCCCCAGATAACCACTATGGCCAGGACTGGGCCAGGCTGGAAGCCAGGAGCCAGGAGCTTCATCTAGTTCTCCAATGTGGGTGACAGGGCCCTAAACACTTGGGTCATCTTTTGCTGCTTTCCCAAGCACATTAGCAGGGAGCTGGATTGGAAGTAGAGCAGCAGGGACAAGAACTGGCACCCATATGGGACGCTAGTGTTGCAAAAGACAGCTTTATCTGCTAGGCCACAGTGCTGGCCCCTGTTGTTCATATTTTAATCATCTTATTGGATATAGATGGACCCTGACTTAACAATGGTTTGACCTAACATCTTTTAACTTTATTTGGTTTGATGGCATACCTATAGAAAGAACTATTCTGGTTTTTGCTTTTAGTGTAGTAGTCAATAAGTTATGTGAGCATTTCAGCACCTTATTATAAAGGTGACTTTGTATTAGGTGATTATACTCAACTGTAGGCTAGTTTAAGTGTTCTGCACTCATTTAAAGTAGGCTAGGCTAGCTGTATTTGGTGGATTAGGTGTATTAAATGCATTTTTGACAGGATGGTTCCAACTTACAGAGGATTGATTGGGACGTATGCCCATGACAAATCAAGGAGTTGTTATGTGTCTATATTCCGACATCAGATGTGATTGGGTGCGTTCAGGTGGTATGGCCGTAGACTATGTGTCTGTATTCATCATAAACTCCTCGCACTCCTTCTGGAAGCAGGCATATTATAAAGCTACTGAAAATAAGCTATTTTAATTTTTTATTTGAAAAGCAGGGAGAGAGAGATGGAGATGAGAGACAAAGAGAGAGAGAGAGAGAGAGAGAGAGAGAGAGAGATTTCTCATCTTTTGTTCACTCCCCAAATGCTCATGACAGCTGCAGCTGGACAAAGTCAAAGTCAGAAACCAGGAACTCAGTCTAGGTCTCCTACGCATAGGTGACAGGAGCCCACATACTTGAGCTTCACCTGCCTCCTCCCACGGTGTGCATTAGCAGAACACCGGACTGGATCCAGCCTAGAGAATAGGAGAAAAAAATTACAGACAATCTATCTGATAAGGGGCTAGTTAATAATCATAATATATGTGGAACTCAAACAGCTTAGGAGCAAAAATTCAAATAATACAATTAAAAATGGGCAAGAGATCAGAATACACATCTGTCAAAGGAAAACTTACCGGGCCAGTGCCGTGGCTCACTTGGTTAATCCTCTGCCTGCAGCACCAGCATCCCACATGGGCGCTGGGTTCTAGTCCCGGTTGCTCCTCTTCCAGGCCAGCTCTCTGCTGTGGCCCGGGAGTGCAGTGGAGGATGGTCCAAGTGCTTGGGCCCTGCACCTGCATGGGAGACCAGGAGGAAGCACCTGGCTCCTGGCTTCAGATCGGCGTATCTCTGGGTGTGGTGGCCATTTTGGGGGTGAAGCAATGAAAGGAACACCTTTCTGTCTCTCTCTCTCTCACTGTCTAACTCTATCTGTCAAATAAATAGAAGAAAAAAAAAAGGAAAACTTGCCAACAACCAATGGGTTCACGAAGAAGTGCTCAACATCACCAATCATCAGGGAAATGCAACGGCCGGAGCTGTGCCGATCCAAAGCCAGGAGCCAGGAGCTTCTTCTGGGTCTCCCACATGGGTGCAGGGGCCCAAGGACTTGGGCCATCTTCTACTGCTTTCCCAGGCCATAGCAGAGAGCTGGATCTGAAGTGGAGCAGCCGGGACTAGAATCAGCACCCATATGGGATGCTGGCACTGCAGGCCAGGGCTTTAACCCACTACGCCACAGCACCAGCCCCTGCTTCTTCCTTTCTACAAGTATCTATGAAGCGTAAGTTAAAATCCAGTTGCAGCTACTGGAGATACAAAGATAAATGATCAATATTTTGTCTTCAAGGTCTTTATATCTATTTATCTTCTCAAATTATAAGCCCATTTGGAAGTCTACATTTTTTACACATATTTCTCCTCTTGGGTGTGGATTCATATCATTGTGTTTTACTTTAGATTTAATTATTTTTTTAACTTTTATTTAGTAAACATAAATTTCCGAAGTACAGTTTATGGATTACAATGGCTTCCCCCCTCCATAATTTCCCTCCCACTCGCACCCCTCCCATCTCCCGCTCCCTCTCCCATTCCATTCACATCAAGATTCATTTTCAATTATCTTTATATACAGAAGATCGATTTAGTATATATTAAGTAAAGATTTCATCAGTTTGCACCCACACAGAAACACAAAGTGTAAAATACTGTTTCAGTACTAGTTATAGCATTACTTCACATTGGACAACACATTAAGGACAGATCCCACATGAGAAGTAAGTACACAGTGACTCCTGTTGTTGACTTAACAATTTGACACTCTTGTTTATGGCGTTAGTAATCTCCCTAGGCTCTAGTCATGAGTTTCCAAGGCTATGGAAGCCTTTTGGGTTCACCGACTTCGATCTTATTCTGACAGGGTCATAGTCAAAGTGGAAGTTCTTTCCTCCCTTCAGAGAAAGGTACCTCCTTCTTTGATGGCCCCATTCTTTCCACTGGGATCTCACTCACAGAGATCTTTCATTTAGGTCTTCTTCTTTTTTTTCCAGAGTGTCTTGGCTTTCCATGCCTAAAATACAATACAATCTCATCAAGGTGGCATGTACCAATGCCATCTCACTAGTTCAAGTGATCAATTTCAGTTCACAGTTGATCACACTGATAGGTCTAAGAGTCAAAGGGATCACACAAACAAGACTAGTGTCTGTGAATACTAACTGATAGAATCAAAAAGGAAGAGAACGATCCAACATGGGAAGTGGGATACACAGCAGACTCATAGAATGGCAGATGTCCTAAATAGCACTCTGGCCTCAGAATCAGCCCTTAAGGCATTTGGATATGGCTGAAGAGCCCATGAGAGTATTTTAGATTTAATTATTTTTAAAAAAATTCTCCAAAATTATCTACTGAGTTTATTTGAAAGGCAGAGACAGAGAGACACAGACAGAGCGAGATCTCCCATCTACTGATTCACTCCCCAAATACCCAGATGGAAGCCACAGCCAGGATCTCAATCCAGGCCTCCCACATGGGTGGCAAGGACACCTGTGAGCATTAGCAGGAAGCTGGAGGCAGGAGTGGAGCCAGGACTCGAAGCCAGGCACTCTGATAAGGGAGCAGGCATTTCAAGCAAAGGCTTGACCACTGCCCCAAACACCTGCCATGGGGCCTTTACACATACTCTTCCATATGGTTCTCACACAGCTCCGTCACAACCTCCAGCTTACTGGTGAGACAACCGTGGCCTCGCTGTCCTTAGACAGTGCAAAGGGCCCGAGTGAAGGAACAGGATGGCCAGAATTAGGATCCTGCAGTGAGCACTTCCTGTTCACCACTGTGCTGTCCCACAATCCTCCAAATGTGTGTGTTCGCATTTCAGACTGCGAAGCCAGGCCCCAGGCTCTGCAATTAAGCCTATTCCAGCAGCGTGGAAACTTAGCAGAGGACTTACCACGAGGCTGAATTCAGAAGCACCCAAGAAATTCAACGCAAGTGCACAGTGCTACGGCTGCCATGTAAATCTGGGGCAAAGTGGAAGTCACAAAGACAGCCTAAGGCCAACAGCAGGTGAGACCAAGGCAACTCTAAGCGGAAGCAGAAGCTGAAAGCCTTCCTCCTGGCAAATGGGAACCAAGGAGGCAGCACGTTAACTCCAGAATCCAGCTGGGCTCTCTGAGCAGTGAGCCAGGGGCCAAAGGCGCCCATATGTTGGGGAACCGGTCCATGGGTGCTGCCCCCGGGGCACTGATCCTTTCAAAGGTTACTCAGCAAGTCATTTGCAAAACACAGGTGGGGGCAACAGCAGGTGCAGAGGGTCTATCCGCTGAGCCTCTTTTGCTTGAACAACCGGGGTAAGTTAATGAAATTATATACGTACACAGCAAATTAACTAAAGTGGCTCCTCTGTTAGATATGAGGAGGCATCAAAAAAAAAAAAAAAAAATCATGGGAGGCACTGGTTTGTGGAGCAGGGGGTTAAGCCAACTGCCTGAAATGCCTGCATCACATATGGGTGCTGGTTTGAATTGGGCTGCTCCAGCTCTCTGCTAGTGTGCCTGTGAGGACAGCAGAAGATGGTCCCAGTGCTTGGGCCCCTGCCACCCACATGGGAGACCCAGATGACATTCCAGGCTCCTGGCTTCCGCGTGCCCCAGCCTAGCCATTGCAGTCATCTGGGCAGTGAACCAGCACATGGAAGACCTCTCTCTCTCTCTCTCTCTCTCTCTGTCTCTCCCTCTCTCTCTGTAACTCTGACATTCAAATAAAGAAGTCTTTCAAAAAACAAACAAATAAAATACTAGGCATTCTCCCTGAACTTTTTGAGGCCCTCCATAAGTGTGTGTGCACACATGAGGAAATGCACATGCTACATATAGCAGTTTTATATGTTATACAGTATAAAGGGTTTCAAGTTCATGGAACATGTGTATGATGAAAAAAAATTATGCATGGACTACAAAAACATTTTGCATCAAAATAGACATCTTTTAGGTCCATTTTTCCGTGAGTCCTTTGGAGCCCCCTCACCGCTCTGCAGCCCTGTCTCAGGCAGTCTCTCTGGGTACGGATGCACACAGAGATGCATTCAGGTGTATTTAGCCAGGGAGCATGAGAGAAGCGAACACACAAAACCCAATGTGAGCCCACAGCTGTTGAAGCAGCAGCCTTGCTTATACTACAGGGGAAGTGACAACCCACACAGTCAGTCACTGGGTTAGCAGACTCCTTTCTTCAGCAAAGGTGCACAGGAAGTAAGCTCAAAAAAAAAAAAAACCTGATGAATGTTCTGGGGTCCCTGGGGTCCTCACTCCCCACCCTCTGGGGCTGAAAGCTGAGCTGCCACAGAAGACTGCAGTGAGCCAGGGTTGCTCACCAGGCTGAGAAACTCCTCCTACACCTTGACCTGCAAATCTCCAAAGGGGCGGGCGCTTGGCTACCAGCACTGGCCCTGGGGATGATGCTGGGGGCAGGGCATTGGCAGCCACATCTCTCCTGTTGGTCTGGTAAAAACCCGAGAACCAGCTGGCAACTGATTCTGACATGGAGTGAGCAGGTCTACAGTTTGCTAGGTCTAGGGGAGCTGGGATTCTTGCCACCTCTGCAAGGTCGCATTATCTCTTTGCCTGTCTGCAATGCCCACCTCCCCCCTTCCCAGGGTGCACCTGTGTCTCATCCGAGACCAGGAAGGAAGACATGCTGTGATGACCATGTGGATTTTTTAAAAATATTTACTTATTTGAAAGGCAAAGTTACAGAGAGGAAGAGAGAGAAAGAGAGAGAGAGAGAGAGAGAGAGAGAGATCTTCCATCCGTTGGTTCACTCCCCAAATAGCCACAACGGCTGGAGCTAGGCAGATTAGAAGCTGGGATCCAGGGGATTCTTCCAGGTCTCCCATGTAGGTACAGTGGCCCAAGCACTTGGGCCATCTTCCATGACTTTCCCAGGTAAGTTAGCAGGGAGCTGGATCTGAAGTGGAGCAGCCAGGACACAAACAAGTGCTTATGGGGATGCTGGCACTGCAGACAATGGCTTAACCTGATGCACCAGCCCCAACCACATAGATATTAAACTCCACACCGTGGTGCCATAAAAATCCCAGGTGACTTCACGCCTGCGATGACCCCACCCTCCCTCTGTTTATTCAATTAAGGCCAGTACTTCTCACCCTGGCCGCAAAGAAAGCTGAGAAGGCCAGTGGAGGGAGCCCTCTTTTTTAGCTCCTGACCACAGCAGGGGTCCTATTCAGGCTCCTCCCCCACCCCCTTTAAGCATCCCTCTGGCCCACTCATGAAGGGTCTCTTTCCACGTGGGGCAGTCCACACTCACACATGAATGGATGTTCACTTTCTTGCCTTTGAAAGAAACCCAGTTCTCCCTCACGCAGGGCACAATGGCTCTGCTTAGGAGGCTTATCCCTGGGTTTGAAATGAAGGTGCCAGGCCCACATGCACCTGTCTCGAGCAGACATTTGCACAGCCGTGGGCAGCTGTTCTCAGAAGAGGCTCAGTTGTCGTTGAGTGGCCAGAAGAGAGAGAGAAGGGAGAGGGTAAAGTCTCAACTCCTGCTCACATCCAAAGTGTGCTTTCAGAAGGCAAGGCACTTCCATTCAGTTTCTCTAATCAGCTTCAAAGGCCCTGCAAAGCCCCCAGCTCACTGTGTGCCTGGGGAAAGGGCGGGGGGTGTCTGTGTCGCAACTAATGACCCCCTAATAGCCACAGGGAGGGAACAGCCTCAAGTCTGAAAGCAAAGTCGCTCTCTTCCTGCATTGCTTTCAGACCTGCCTGCCGCTCACTGTGCAAGTTACAGGAGGCTAGGGATGGGGCAGCTACTGCCTCAGCTCCCTCCAAGCAGCCGCCCCTCCCCCTCGGGGAAGATTATTTGGCATTAAAATGCTGGGGCTCGCTCATGCTCTCTTTATCATGGGGACGTTGCCTACACTTTGAGGACGGTTTTTGAAGAAAGATTAGCAGGATTAGGAAGGGTTCACATATGTTCAGCCTCACTCTTGGTATTCAAGACATCACAACCCCGCGCCACCCAGGAAGCACAAGAAAAGGGAGCAGGAAGGGGTGGGGGAAGGGCAGGGGTGGCGGTGGGAGAGGCTCCCCCTCCCCCCAGTTCAAAGCTGGGGTCAAAGGCAACCTGGGAATTGTTTCTACTGGGGAATTCCCAGGCAGCATGGCTTCCCTTCCTGTGTGACTTTTTTCTTTCCCCGCTGGAGGGGAGCGGGGGTGTCAGAGGCAGAATTCAACCACTTGGCCTGGCCACTCAACCACAGGTTCCAGGAGCTGTCCCCAGCTGCTGGCCATGGCATTTAGTTATTTATTGTTGTTTTATTTGGAAGGCATAGAGAGAGACATAGACAGACATACGGAGAGACAGAAAGATCTTCCATCTTCGGGTTCCTTCCCCAAATATTCTCAGCCTCCAGACCCGGGCCAGGTCAAAGCCGGTAACTCAATCGGGGTCTCCCACATGGGTGGCAGTGACCTCTGCCCCCCACCCAGGGTGTACATTAGCAGGAAACCGCAGCCGTCCTAAGCAGTATCTTTTTATTTATTTGAAAGTCAGAGTTACACAGAGAGAGGAGAGGCAGAGAGAGAGAGAGAGAGAGAGAGGTCTCTCACCCTGTGGTTCACTCCCCAGTTAGCTGCAAAGGCCAGAGCTGTGCTGATCTGAAACCAGGAGCCCAGAGCTTCTGCCAGGTCTCCCACATGGGTGCAGGGGCCTAAGGGCGTGGCCATCTTCTGCTGCTTTCCCAGGCCATAGCAGAGAGCTGAATCGGAAGTGGAGCAGCTGGGACTCGATCCGGCGCCCATATGGGATGCCGGCGCTTCAGGCCAGGGCATTAAGCCTCTGCGCCACAGTGCCGGCCCCCCAAGCAGTATCTTAACAACTGCACCAAACACCCACTCTGTCCAGCTTTCCTTGCACCATTTACTTGCTGAAAAGCATCAAATAAACCAATAGTCACGCTCTGAGACCTGTGAGAAAACCTGCCCCCGAGGTGGCATATTTCTGCACTGGTCATTCGTCTACTCCCTTGCAATGTCACACAGGCTATCAAGAGAAAGCAAGACAGGAGTAAGAAATGGAGAGGCTGGGGCTGGCGTTGTGGCGCACCAGGTTAAACCACTGCCTACCAAGCTGGCATCCCATATGGGTGCCGGTTCAAGTCCAGGTTGCTCCACTTCTAACTCAACTTCCTGCTAATGCACCTAGGAAAGCAATGAGAGATGGTCCAAGTGCTGGGGCCCCTGCACTCACGTGGGAGACCCAAACAGATTTCCAAGCTCCTGCCTTCTGTGTGGTCCTTCCCCGGCTGTTACAGCCATTTGGGGAGTGAACCAGCGGATGCAAGATCTTTCTCTATGTGTGTGTCTCTTCTTGTTTGTCTTTCAAATAAATAAAAATAAGGGCCAGCGCCGTGGCTCACTTGGTTAATCCTCCGCCTGCAGCGCTGGCATCCCATATGGGTTCCGGGTTCTAGTCCAGGTTGCTCCTCTTCCATTCCAGCTCTCTGCTGTGGCCCAGGAAGTCTCCCGCATGGGAGACCAGGAGGAATACTGGCTCCTGGCTTCAGATTGGTGCAGCACCAGCCGTAGCTGCCATCCGGGGAGTGAACCAATGGAAAGAAGACCTTTCTCTCTCTCTTTGTCTCTCTGTCTCTCTCTCTGTTTATAACTCTACCTGTCAAATAAATTAAAAATAAATAAATAAATAAAACTAAATTTTAAAAAAGAAAAGATGCCGAGACAGGAGGATCGCAGAATCACCAAGATGATGTGAGCGTAGTAGAGAGTAGTAGAGGGGTGGGGTCATATGGGGTGGGCGTGGTTTGGGCCACACACGGTCCCTCGGGAACAGAGCCCCTTCAGCTGCAAAGCCTTGGCAGGAGGACTATCTGAGCAGAATGACAGAGGCCAGGAGGAGGGCCCGATACAGGACGGGGGTGGGGAGGACGGACGGGGAGGTCGTTCTCAAACCTTTGGAGGTTTTCATTTTACTGCTTTGGGGAAACAAGAGGCGGGCGAGGGAGGTCTCGGCCCTTTGTACCGGGGCACCCTCGGCTCCGGAAGGCACGGAAAGACTCACGTCGTTTAGAAAGTGAGCGACAGCAAAGCACCTCGGGGTGAACTCATAAACGGTGATTTTAAGAGAAAAGAGGAGGGAGAGAATAAAGCCCCCACAAATGATGAAAGCGTGGCCAGGGGAAGCACTTGCAGACATTTCAATTATTCCAAAATTTAAGTTAGATGGAGAAAATGACAAGAAACCATGAAAGGACAACCTATCCCAGAATTAGAAAAATCTCAGAATGAAGGCAACTGCAGAAATAACTAGAAATCAAAGAAGAAAATGATGGGGAGACGCTGGCATCCAGATGGTGGCAATACAAGGGGCAGAGGAATGACAACTGATACTGTGGGATGCCGTCAAAGTCCAAACCCCCAGAAACCCTCCAGGCCACACGCCCCAACTTCTTCAATGACAACAAACTTCAGGGAGTGAAACAAAAGAAAGAGGGGGGAAATCTATAGATAAAAGAAATTTAAAAGCTGTTTCAGTCATTTGCTGAGTAAATGGTCCTATTTGATCCTGATTCAAACCATCTATTAAAAAATGACAGGGAGCAGGTGCTGTGGCACAGGTTAAGCTGCAGCCTGGTCCGCCCATGTCCCAAATCAGAGTGCCTGGTTCAAGTCCCGCCTCCTGTTCCAATCCGGCTTCCTCCTAATGTCACCCCGGGAGGCATCAGAGATGGCTCAGGTACCTGGATCCTTGCCACCCCCATGGGAGTCCAGATGGAATCCTGGCTTCTGGCTTGGATCTGGTCCCGCCCTGGCTGTCACAGGTCTTCAGGAGTGAGCTAGCATTTGTGAGATGTCTCCTTCTGTGTGTGTGTGTGTGTGTGTGTGTGCACGCGTGAGCCTGCTCTGCCTTTCAAATAAATAAAAGGGACATAGAACAACCGCAAAAGTATGAACATGACAATGGTTAATGATATTAAGGAATATTCATATTTTTGGGGGGTGTGATAAAACATGGTGGTTACTTTTTAAAAAAAACATAGTTCCCACATAATGTTCTCCACCTTGTTCCCACTCAAGTGGAACAGAGCATTCGTCCCTACACTGACCTGGGCACAGTACTCTGTGGCCTGCTGGAACGTGAGACCTCTGAGCATAAAGATTTGGCCACCTTTTGCCACTGTTGCACGCCCAGGACGTGGAATAGTAGCTGGCATGGTTAACAATGGAATGAGTCACCATGACTAATTGAGGCACTTCATCACAGGCTAGACTCACCACCTGTGTGTCTTTTCCTACATAGAGGAGGGAGAGTTCTTTCCTCGGTAATGACCTTGACTTAGCTCCTAGGGTCCTGCAGGGTGTGTGCTGTCGTCTGAATGCATCCCTCACAACGCTATGTTGAAAGGTAGACAGCAATGCTAGGGTTCAGAGAGGCGGGGCCCTGAGCAGGTCGCTAGCTCTCCGCCCTCAGGAAGGGCACGGATGTCTTATAAAAAGGGGTCCATCATACGCATCCGCCCCTTTTGTCCTGCTGCCTTCACCAGGCGCCACCTTGGAAACCGGGAAGGGACCCTCCCCAGACACCAAACCCGCTGGCCCCCTGGTCTTGAACGTTTCAGCCTCGGTAACTGTGGGCAGGAAATGTATGCGCGGAATGAGTTACCCAGGCTCTGGTGTTTTGCTGCAGCAGAGGGAGCAGGTTAAGACTGTGGGACAGGGCCGGCGCGGTGGTGCAGTTGGTTAATCCTCCGCCTGTGGTGCTGGCATCCCATATGGGCACCGGTTCTAGTCTTGGCTGCCCCTCTTCCAGTCCAGCTCTCTGCTGTGGCCTGGGAGGGCAGTGGAGGATGGACCAAGTCCTTGAGCCCTGCACACACATGGGAGACCAGGAGGAAGCACCTGGCTCCTGGTTCCTGGCTTCAGATGGGTGCAGCTTCAGCCGTGGCGGCCATTTGGGGAGTGAACCAACAGAGGGAGGACCTTTCTCTCTGTCTCTCTCTCACTGTCTATAACTCTACCTGTCAAATTAAAAAAGAAAAAAAAAGACTGTAGGATACATAGAGTCTCACCTGTGGCTTTGCAGACCGTCAGGCAAATGGCTGAGCTGCTGAAGATGCCAGAGAGCCAAAGGACGGAAGAGCGTGAACACTCGGAGTGACTGCTTCTGCTCGCAGGGGAGCCAGGAACCAGGGTCCAGCCCACAGGCACAACTCAGAGTGCACCCTTCCGTATGACTGTAATTCAAATAAACAAATGCAAATTGTATACATTCTTCATTGACATTTTGTTTCATTTCATCAGTAAGGATACTTAACTATTAGGTGTGACCCTTGTGTCTTTTTAGTTGAGAAATAGTAGATTGCAATGGAAAGCATTTTTCGAAATAGATAGACCCAAGTTCAAATCCTGGCCCTGGAGTTTGTGGACTCAAAAGGCTCCCATAGCCTACGCAGCTCATGTTGAGAGCCTTGAGTGATCACTGACATCGTACATAGGAGTGTTAATTGTTAAACTAACAACAGGAGTCACCCTGCACTAACTTCCCAGGTAGGACCTCCGTCCTCAGAGAGTGGTATTATGAGAGTTAACTGTAAAACTTGTTCTTAAAGATCTACTTCATATTAGTGCATTAAGTGGATGATATTCTTATGTCTCGTTAAGTTTTAGATAAGCCTAAATGGCCAACTCCATAGCCTGTCTCCTTAGGTGCTTCTTCAATTAACGATAAAACTTGTTCTCAAAGAAAAAAAGCATATTATTACAAAAATTAAAAGAAAAATAAGAAAGGAAGCAGGAGAAAGGGTGGGAGGGAGGGAGGATGGGGTGGGAAGTGTCATTATGTACTTAAAACTGTATGTATGAGGGGTCAGCACTGTGGCACAATGAGTTAAAGCCCTGGCCTGAAGCGCCGGCATCCCATATGGGCGCCTGTTCTAGTCCCGGCTGCTGCTCTTCCTATCCAGCTCTCTGCTATGGCCTGGGAAAGCAGTAGAGGATGGCCCAAGTCCTTGGGCCCCTGCACCCATGTGGGAGACCCGGAAGAAGCTCCTGGCTCCTGCCTTCAGATTGGCACAGCTCTGGCCGTTGTGGCCATCTGGGGAGTGAACCAGTGGATGGAAGACCTCTCTCTGTGTTTCTACCTCTCTCTGTAACTCTGTCTTTCAAATAAAAATAATAAAAATAAATCTTTTAAGGCTGGTGTCGTGGCTCACTAGGCTAATCCTCCACCTTGCGGCGCTGGCACACCAGGTTCTAGTCCTGGTCGGGGTGCCAGATTCTATCCCGGTTGCCCCTCTTCCTGTCCAGCTCTCTGCTGTGGCCCGGGAAGGCAGTGGAGGATGGCCCAAGTGCTTGGGCCCTGCACCCCATGGGAGACCAGGAGAAGCACCTGGCTCCTGCCTTCGGATCAGCACGGTGCGCTGGCTGTAGCACACCAGCCGCAGCTGCCACTGGGGGGTGAACAACGGTAAAGGAAGACCTTTCTCTCTGTCTCTCTCTCACTTTCCACTCTGCCTGTCAAAAAATAAATAAATAAATAAATAAATCTTTTTAAGAAACTGTATGTATAAGATACATGAAATGTGTTCCATTTATATAAATAAGAAAATTTAATTTAAAAAGTTAAAAAAAAAATCCTGGCCCTTGAAGCCAGTTATTCACACTGTGGAATGGGTTTTTAATCATTTGGAGTTCCAATTTGATTAACAATAAAGCAAGGTTAATATAATTTCTCTATAAACCAACATCCTATCTATATCTAGACACAAACATCTTAGCAAATTGAATCTGATAATATCTGGAAACATTGGGGCAGCATCAGCCAGTAGCTAAGGCACTACTTGGGATACCTATATTCCATATCAGAGTGTTGGGTTCAAGTCCTGGCTCTGCTCTTGATTCTAGATTCCTGCTAACGTGCACCCTGGGAGACAGCAAGCAATATGACAGCACAAGCATTTGGGTTCCTGGATTGAGTTCTGGGCTCCTGGCTTTGGCCTAGTGCAGCCCTGGCTCTCACAGGCATTTGGGGAGGAAACCAGAAGATGAAAGATCTCCATCTATCTTTCTCTGTCTCTCTGCCTTTCAAATAAGTGAAAACAAATGAAAATTTAAATCCAAATGATATACAGAAAAGATAACACATCATGACCAAGTAGGGCTTATCCCAGGAAGACAATGTTGGTTTACATTTGGAAAAGAAACCTAAGTAATTCACCAAATTAACACAGGACACCATATTATCATTTTAATAGGTGCATAAAAGGTAATTGACCAAAAAATTGCATTCTTGGTATGAGCTCACAAATCAGGAATAGAAAGGAAATTCTTCAATCTAATAAAAGGAATTTATGAAAAGCAGCTGACAGCATCAAATGTGATGCCACAGGGATGAACACTTTCTCCCCAAGATCAGGAAAGAATTTCTGTCCTCCCTGTTCCTACTCAACCCTCTCCTACAGACCCCACCCAGAGCAATAAGCAGGAAAGAGAAACAGAAGGCATTCCTTTTGGAAAGAAAGAAACAAATCTGTCCTCTAGTTGCTGGCTTATTCCCTACAGAGGGCATGATCTGCCATGAAGAAAATCCAAAGGTTATTAGAACTGACAAAATTGCGGGATATAGGGCTGGTATTCTGCCTCTGTATGCTGGCAACAAAGAATTGAAAATCGAAATATCTTCTACGAGATCACTAGAAAGGAATTTTTAGGGATACATCTGACACAAGATGTCTAAGGTCTGTAGATTGAAAACTACAAACTATTTCTGAGATGAAATAAGTGCAAACTAGGCTGGCACCGTGGCTCACTAGGCTAATCCTCTACCTGCGGCACCGGCACTGCGGGTTCTAGTCCCAGTTGGGGCGCCGGTTCTGTCCCAGTTGCTCCTCTTCCAGTCCAGCTCTCTGCTGTGGTCTGGGAAGGCAGTGGAGGATGGCCCAAGTGCTTGGGCCCTGCACCCACGTGGGAGATCAGGAGAAGCACCTGGCTCCTGGCTTCGGATCAGCACAGTGTGCCGGCCGTAGCAGCCATTTGGAGGGTGAACCAACAGAAGGAAGACCTTTCTCTCTCTCTCTCTCTCTCTCTCTCACTGTCTAGCTCTGCCTGTCAAATAAAAAAAAAAAGAAAGAAAGAAGTGCTAACTAAGTGGAGAAGTAGACCATATTTAAGGATCAGAAGACTCAAGATTATAAAGACATCAGACAGGATACTCAAGTAACTGGGTTCCCGATACCCACGTGGGAGGCCTGAATGAGTTCCTGGCTGCTTGCTTTGGTCCAGCCCAGCCCCAGCCATTACGGCATTTGGAGAGTGAGCTAGCGTCTAGCTCTCTGTCAACTGTCTCTTTCAGTTTCTCTATCTCTCAAAATAAATAAATAAGAATTTAAAAAACTCTCTCCCAATTGCCTATGAGTTGCACCCTATTCAAAAATCCTAGTTTTAAAAAAATGCAAATCAACAAACTGATTCTCTCTCTCTCTCTCTTGCTCTCCTGTTCTCTCACACACACAGCCCTGCATAAACACATAAAAGGAGGCCTGAACTAATCTGCAGCAGGTATTATCAGTTTTTTCTTTTAATTTTTAAAAGCTTTATTTATTGGGGCTAGCACTGTGGCATAGTAGGTAAAGCTGCCGCCTTTGATGCCAACATCCTCTATGGGTGCCAGTTCAAGTCCCAGCTCCTCCACTTCTGATCCAGCTCTCTGCTAATGGCCTGGGAAAGCAGTGAAAGATGGCCCAAGTGCCTGGGCCCCTGAAACCATGTGGGAGACCCAGGAGAAGCTCCTGATTCCAGGCTTTGGCTTGGCCATTGTGGCCATTTGGGAAGTGAACCAGCTCAGGGGAAGACCTCTCTCTCTGTCTCCCTCTCCCTCTCTCTCTTTCACTCTGCCTTTCAAATAAATAATAAGATAAAATTTTAAAAGATGTATTTATTTATTGGAAAGGCAGGGTGACAGAGACAGAGGGAGACACACAGAGACACAGAGGGAGATCTTCCATCCACTGGTTCACTCTCCCAAAAGGCCACAAGGACCAAGGCCAGGCCAGCTGAAAGCCAGGAGCCAAAAACTCCATCTGGGTCTCCCACGTGGGTAGCAGAGGCCCAAGCATTTGGATTATCATCCGCTGCCTTCCCAGGCCATTAGCAAGAGATGATTCAGAAGCAGAGCGGCTTGGCTGGCGCTATGGCATAATGAGTAATGCCATTGTATGCAGTGCCGGCATTCCATGTGGGTGCCAGTTCAAGTCCTGGCTGCTCCACCTCCAATCCACCTCTCTGCTATGGCCTGGGAAAGCAGTAGAAGACAACCCAAGTCCTTGGGCCCCTGCACCCATGTGGGGGACCTGGAAGAGGCTCCTTTCAACCTTCTATGGAGCCACTTGGGAGGGAAGCATTCAAAGATTTCTCTCCTTGCAGGATGAAGCTAAATTGATTAACAAAGTAAACAGCCGGGCAATAGAAACCAAGTAAGTATTCTCTGGGCAATTGCTAAGAAAGATATTCTTGGCCAACAGAGAGTGGAAAATGCTCATCCATGACAGCTGCTTTTTTTAACCTGACTTAAAAGGTAAGATGACCAGGGTGAGATAGAGCACATTAATATCTTCGCAGAGTCCGAAGTCTCTAGGTAGGCAGGCCAGAGCTGCTGCAGAATCAGGCTGTCTGGTTTTAGCTTGAGACTTTCTTCCTCTTAGTGGGCCAGCCGGCCATGTATGGCTGCAAAGGAGCCTGGGAAGCTCACAATGGCCCCACAAACAAGTTAGGGCTTTGTTGGAAAGGAGGAGGAGGAGATGGGCTTAGGTGGGCAATGAAGAGGTCCTACCACACCATCTAGAATGTTGCCTGAATTATATTTTTAGTTTGAAATGCAAATAAAGATATCCAGACACAGACTTTGATGCATGCTCTTGGAAGAACAGCATAATTTGAATGTCACGTTGAAGACTGAATTCAAAGGCTTTTCCTGCCATCTTTGGGCAACATCCGATCTCTCACGTCCCTCCCGTGTACATAGAGTTAATACATAACCTGGGCTGGGCGTTGTGGTGCAGTAGGTTGAGCTGTCACTTGGGACAACTGCATCCTTTAAGCGTGTTTGTTCAAGTCCCAGCTACTCCGTGCTTCCAGTCCTGCTTCCTGTTAGTGTTCCTGGGAGGTAGCAGATGTTGGCTCAAGGGCTTGGGTCCCTGCCACCCACGTGGGAGACCCAGATGGAGTTCCTGGCTCTTGACTTCCGCCCTACCTATCTTTGGCTATTGCGATGAAAGATTCTCTCTCTCTCCCCCTCTCTCTTTCTGTCACTCTACCTTTCAAGCAAAATAGATAATCTGTAAAAAACTCATCAAATTATGAATTCTACTGGGTTAGTGAAAGGTGGCATTACTGTTGAACCCCTGAGGCTCACACACTCGGGCTGGTGCGTCTGTGTTGAGCACCGAGCCTCGGTCACTGTTGTAGGAGGCAGTGGAGTGTAGCAGGTAACATGGCACATGAGATGCCGATGGAGCTGTTTGAATCCACTTCCCAGCTGCGGATGAAGATAAAATGTCATGCACCGTTTGCGAGCTTCAGTCTCCACATCTGTAAACTGGGGATACAATGCATACCTCACTAACTTGTTGGGAAAATTAAGCCACACACTGTATTTCTAGCACTTAGCATGGTTCTTGGCATGTGTTAAGTACCAACTAAATTTAATACTGCAAATAACTCATGCACTGAGTGATTCTATATGCCAGGTCCTCTGTGGTATTTCATCTTTTTTTTTTTTTTTGAGATTTTTTTTTTCTTATTTGAAAGGCAGAATGACAAAGAGAGAGGGAGAGACACAAGGAAAGATCTTCCATCTGTTGGTTCACTCCCTCAAATGGCTACTACAGCCAGAGCTGGGCCAGGCTGAAGCCAGGAGCTCAGAACTCCATCGGGGTCTCCCATGTGGGTGCAAGCACTTGGGCCCTCTTCCACTGCTTCCCCAGGTGCATTAGCAGGGAGCTGGATAGGAAGTGGAGCAGCCAGGACTTGAACCAGTGCTCTGATATGGGATGCTGGGATAAGGGGTGGCTTCACCCACTGTACCACGATGCCAGCCTCATATGCCCTCTGATCTTTACCTCAGTCCTATAAGTCTGGGCATCTCTTTGCTAATGCACCTGGGGCAGCAGTGGAAGATGGTCCAAGTGCCTGGACCCCTGCACCCACGTGGGTGGCCTAGAAGAAGCCCCTGACTCCTGGCTCCAGATCAGTCCAGTTCCTGCCATGTGGCCATTTGGGGAGTGAACCAGCAGATGGAATATCTCCCCCTGTCTCTCCCCCTTCTCTCTCTGTAATTCTGCCTTTAAAATAAATAAATAAATATTAAAAATAAAATAGCAATGCCCATCGACCTTCCCTCCTTGATCTGACACTAATTCCCTGGTGGGGAGGAGGCGGGGACAGTCACCCTCCCTCATCTCCTGCCCATTTGGGTCTTCTCGGGCTGGACTTCTGTCCATTCACCCAGGGGGTGGCCCATGACCTGGGCCTGGACAACCAGGTCCCTGTGACTGGAACCAGCATATGTTCTTTTTTTTTTTTTTTTTTTTTTTGAAGATTTATATATGTATTTGACAGGCGGAATTACAGAGAGGTCTTCCATCCTTGGGATTGTTACCCAGATGGCCACAATGGCTGGAGCTGTGCCACTCCAAAGCCAGGAGCCAGGGCCCCAAGGACTTGGGCCATCTTTGCTGCTTTCCCAGGCCATAGCAGAGAGCTAGATTGGAAGTGGAGCAGCCGGGACTCAAACCAGCACCCATATGGGATGCCGGCACTGCAGGCAGTGGCTTTACCTGCTACGCCACAGTGCCAGCCCTTGGAACCAGCATGCGCGCTAATCAGGGCCAAGAGGAGTCAACCCCAGGGCCCTTGCAAATGGACGATTCTCCTTCTGATGCAGAAGCCGGGCTGCTGCAGTGGGAGCCCGGAGGAGCAGCAGCACCAAGGAAGAAGAAGCAGGAAGCCAAAGACTCCAACCCCAGCCTGAGCCAGCAGGCAGCCGTAAGTGCTTCCTAAGTAGTTCAGTGGAGTGCCCTGCCGTTGGTTCACCCTCCAATGGCCGCCGCGGCCAGCGCGCTGCAGCCGGCGCACCGCGCTGATCCGATGGCAGGAGCCAGGTACTTCTCCTGGTCTCCCATGGGGTGCAGGGCCTAAGCACTTGGGCCATCCTCCACTGCACTCCACTGGCCTGGAAGAGGGGCAACCGGGACAGAATCCGGCGCCCCGACCGGGACTAGAACCCGGTGTGCCGGCGCCGCTAGGAGTTTTGTGCCTCAGTTTCCTCATCTGTAAAATGGAGATGATGAAAGTCTAGCTCTGTCATTCACTTAAGAAGCATTTACTGGGGGCCAGTGTTGTGGCATTGCGGGTAGGGCATTCCTTATGGACGCTGGTTCAAGTCCTGGCTGCTCCACTTCCGATCCAGCTCCCTGCAGATGCACCTCGGAAAGTAGCAGAAGATGTCCCAGGTCCTTGGGCCCCTGCACCCATGTGGGAGACCTAGAAGAAGCTCCTGGCTCCTGGCTTTGGCCTGGCCAAGTCCTGGTTATTACTGCCATTTGGGGAGTCACCCAGCAGTTGGAAGACTCTCTCTCTGTATCTCTCTCTAACTCTGCCTACCAAATAAATAAATAAATTTAAACCAAAAAGGCATGTATCAACTTCCTATCAAGTCCCAGACATTATGATTAGAAGACAGGAGGACAAGGGCGCAATGAGGTGGCCCAGGCACATTCCGTGGTCAGGGCGGTGGCATGCTGGGGAGTGCTAACAACCGGCTCCCCATCAGCCAGTTCCAGTGACCAACACAGTGTCGCTGAATGTGTAGCTGTGGAGGGATGCCCTCAACTGGGTCTCCAAGGCAGGGCCAGCCTCCCCCATCCCCAGCTGGTCCAGGGCCCCGTGAGAAGGAGGTGGGAGCTTTCCTGTGGCAGGTGCACCAAGGGTCCCTTCAAGAGACTTGTGAGTGGGGAGGAGCCCAAGCACCATGAGCAGCAATCCACCTGCAGGCCTCCCAGGCAGTTCACCAGGCACAGCTGGAAGGCCCAACCGGGGATTCACTCGGGACTCTGGGCCAGGGCCTCAGGTCCTCTTTGGAGACATCTCAAGCTTTGGCAGAATCATGAGAAGGAATGCACTGCTGTTGTTTGTAGCCGCTAATTCCTGGGAGAGTTTGTCACACAGCAGCAGAGAAGGAAAAACAGGGCGTTTCCCCCAGAACTTAGATCTGAATTGTCTGGGCTTGAGCAAAATGAGGACCACCCCTGCGCATGCACTTGTTTGCAAGACCACACTGTTTTCAGAAAGAGTGGGTCAAGTTCATGGCTATGATGTTGCTTCTTAGGAAAAACAAAAAAAATCTGCAGTTTTTCCTTGCAACTTGCCAAATCATCATGCAAATTTGAAAGACAATGAGAATTAGGGAGTTTTCCTAACAGATTCATGTTCACAAAACCACTAAGCATAAAATAAACAAAATGGTGTAATTGATACGTTTCTCCAATTTATCTCAATAATGAATTATGGCCAGGACTGTAGATGGGACCAGCCGGTTATTTAAGAAGAGTTAGTTGAAATATACGGAGGGCATATGCTTGTAGTGTTTGGTAGAAAGATATAATTATCATCTTCGGGTTGCTTGGTTCCCTATCCTTATAATGAGTAAGATATTTCGAGTCCCGAACTGTTTATGTGACATTTCAATAAGTAATGCTCAGATTTGACAACATTTCCATATTCCTCTTTTAAAGTCTGAATGCCTCCTGCCTTAATCCAAGCTCCTTGGCATTTATTACTGTTTGTTACACTAACAAGTAAGATTATGAGAATTCTAATGAAGGCTTCCAGTGAAAAACTCTGTGATTAAAATGCCATAATAACAGTTGCATGCATTTATGCGCCTGATTACCATAATCTATTTAGCACAAGTAAACACACAAACAGAAGGAGAGAAGCCAGCCCACTGACACTTCAGCTGAAGGAGAATTCGCAATGCGAAGGAGACAATGTAAATATGTAAATGTCTTTGTGTATTCTTTTCATCTCTCTCCTTTCTCATCCCTGCTTTTTTTTTTTTTCCATTTGCTAATGAGAAGGCTATGCCATCCCATGTGGTCCCTGCTCTACCAGGCTGAGGTGCATTTGGGGGCCATCTGCTGGGGCCAGCGTCCTAAACAATGCCACCCAGAAAGCACTGGACGCATTTGCAGTCACCTTTGACATCACAGAATAGAAGAAATGGTATCTCAAAGACTACAGTCTTTGATGTGTTCGCTCCGAACACTTAGTTCAGCTGTTACCCCATTAATGCAAGGCCTGGGTGAGCATGGCCGTGCTGTGCCCTGCACCCCTCTCCTCCCCCCACGAATTCCACATTGTCAACAAATGAAAGGCAACCACACCAGGTTTCTAAATGAGTCCCTACCCCCACCCCGCATCTCTGCCGGCTTCATTAATTTTGTCTTCATAAAACATCAGGCGGGAGGCAGGCTGGCATCTTCCACGTGGGGAATGGGCGTGAAGAACTTTCCTCAAAGTACAACTCCACACTTTAGCAGAAAAGGGCAACCCCGCTTGGGAAAGAACTTACAGAAGTTGGCTGGGCTCTCTCACACACTGTCCTAAGGAGGTAGCAAAGGCATGGGTTTGTTTGTTTGTTTTGTTTTGTTTTTGCAGCAGGAAATAATCTCTCCAAGAACTGACAGGCTGGTAGCTGGGGTGGGTGGGATGCAGAGGGACGAGCAGAGATGGTGAAAAAGAACAAGTGCAGGGGAGTTCATGGGTGCTGATGTTCCGGAGAGTATTCGACAAACACAGTCATCACCCAGAATCCTCTGGGGCTTGGTCCCAGGACCCTCTCCCATACCTGCATCCGAGGATGCTCAAGTCGATAAACAAAAGGATAAAAAAATAAAAGGAGGTAGTGATTGTCTAGAGCCTGTGTACATCTTCTTGTGTACTTTAAATTAACTCTAGACTACTTGTAACACCCACTACAATATAAGTGCTATGTAGATAGTTGTATGCCATACTGTTTAGGGAATAATGACAAGAAAAACAAGCTTGCACTTCTTCAGTATAGAAGAAACTTCTAAAATTTTCTAGGGGCTGGCATTGTGGTGCAGGAAGTTGAACCACCACCTGGGAAGCCAGCATCCCTTATGGGCACTGGTTCAGTGCCAGCAGCTCCACTTCTAGTCCAGCTCCCTGCTAATGCATCTGGGAAATTAACGGAAGATGGCCCAAGTGCATCTGTCCCTGCCACCTGTGTGGGAGACTCGGATGGGGTTCCAGGCTTCTAGCTTTGTCCTGGGTTAGCCTCAGCTGTTGGGTGAACTAGCAGATGGAAGCTCTCTCTCTCTCTCTCTCTCTCTCTCTCTCTCTCTCTCTCTCTCTCTCTCTCTCTCCCCCCTGTCTATCTAATAAATAACATAATAAAAACATTTTCGATGCACCATGGGTTGAATCCACAGATGGAGAACCCACAGATTCAGGGTCTGACTGCACTAAACATTTGAGTTTAGTACAGTGAGGCCTGAGGGTAACCAGCCTGACTCTCATTTATACATATATTTTGGTTTTTAATCATCCAACAAAAATCTTGGCATATTTTAAAAACCCCAAAATATGCATACCTAAGAAGTGCTTGTAGGTAAACTTATTGAGCTGTTCTATGTCCCAGGTCCCGCTGAAGTTCTTTCTACATAGTATTAAACACCACCCTCCCCATAAATCTGACAATACTGTTACCAATGAAGGGAACAGAGGCAGGAGTTAAGTCACTTGCGAGAGTTAGAATGGTGCTAATGCAACAAGTGAGGGAATTACAATTCTAACCCAGGCAACCCGAATCCAGAGCTGGCACTGCAAATAGACAGCTAACTTAAAATGTTGCATCCCCCAGAGTTTAAGGATTATATGTCTTAGTGGAAGGCTACTAAACCTCGAGAGAGAAACAGGAGGACCCTTCAGGAGGCTTGGGGAAGGAAGGTGCACATTCTCTTTTAATGCCATCCTTCCGGGGACTCTGTGCTATGAAGCAGCCTGCAACAGAGTAACTCTGGGCCGTGTGCACCATAACCATGGCAGGCGGGGCAGCAGTAACAGCAACAGCGCCACGGTCTTAGAAGGCACCCTTCTTCATCTCCTACACATTGCCATGCACACTGATAGCCATTGTTCAGATCAGACTATTTTTTGAGGCGGGCAGAGGGGTAGAGAAGGGAGAAGGTTAAAAAAGTGAGAACAGCCCCATTGTCTGGCCACACAGCCCCTCACTTACCTGCACATATGGCTGAGCCTGGAAGTCAGCGCGCCACGCGCCATATGCACCCAATAATCACGGGGCTGGGTTAAAGAGACAGCCTTCCCCCTAATTTGACCAATTTAACACTTGGGGTGTCCTCTCTCTCTGCCCATCTTGTGAATTTTTAAACAATAGGTTGAAAGAGAAATTAGGGGAGGCAGGCGATATTTTGGAATCAGCCTAATAAATGCCAACAGCTGCGGTGCGGATCAGCAGCACAATGACTGATGGGTCCTTGCTCGCAGGCCAAACTCAGCGCCCGCCTCCCTCGGGGGTTCTGTCCGCTTCTGGCGGCTCTGCGCCTGCGCAGCTTCGTCTTCCCGCAGAACGACTGCCACTTGCACTGGTGTGCGTCTGTGCTGCCGCCACCACCTGGCCCAAACCCTGAACAATCCCAGCTGGCCACCAGACGCTCCCCACCGAGTCTCCAACTGAGCCGGTCCAAGACACCAACGCATCCTCAGGGATCCTTCTGCCCAGGTGATGAGATGATGACACCCATCAAGCCACCCAAGCTTGGACACTAGCACCACCCTACACTACCGTGACCCCTACCTGTCCAGGTAAAGCCAGTCACCAACGCTTGCAGATCTTTTCTAAGATTTATTTATTTATTTGAGAGGCAGAGTTACAGAGAGAGAGAGAGAGAGAGGTCTTCGATCCACTGGTTCACTCCCCAGATGGCCACAACAGCTGGAGCTGCCCCAATCCGAAGCCAGGAGCCAGGAGCTTCTTTTGGGTCTCCCACATGTGTGCAGAGGCCCAAGCCTGGGCCATCTTCCACTGCTTTCCCACGCCAGAGCAGAGAGCTGGATTGGAAGAGGAGCAGCCGGGACTAGAACCAGTGCCCATATGGGATGCCAGTGTCACACGTGGCGACAGCCTACAATGCCACAGTGCCTGCCCCCAGGCCTGCAGATTTGACTCACTGAAAGCATCTCCCCATTTCCATGCCAACAACACTCTTGCAAACACGCGGAAAGTTCCTGAAGAAGCAGGGCAAGCAGCAGCCCTGCAAAGTAAGACAGCAAGGAGGGCAAAGACCGTCTGTATGTCAGGGAACCCGGCGTCAGGAGAATCGGCAGAGTGGCTGGAGTGGGTGGGCGGAGCCAATGTCCACAAAAAGGCTGCGACCACAAGAAGGCTCTGCGGGGCTTCAGTGGGTGCAGCCCCACTGCAGATCCAAGAGCATGTGGGCTAGTGAGAGATGTCAGCCTGTCCCTCTGGGGTGAGACCAGAAGGGACAGGGCCACGCGATCCAGATCTCAGCCTCAGCTTCCATGCTGTTGTGAAGACAATGAAATCTTTTTTTTTTTTTTTGAGATTTATTTCATTCATTTGAAAGATAGAGTTACAGTGAGAGGTAGAGACAGAGAGAGAGGTCTTCCATCCGATGGTTCACTCCCCAATTGGCCGCAACAGCCAGAGCTGTGCCGATCTGAAGCCAGGAGCCAGGAGCTTCTTCCAGGTCCCCCACCCCCCACCCCGTGGGTGCAGGGGCCCAAGGACCTGGGCCATCTTCTACTGCTTTCCCAGACCATAGCAGAGAGCTGGATCGGAAGTGGAGCAGCTAGAACTCAAACCAGCGCCCATATGGGATGTCGGCACTTCAGGCCAGGGTATTAACCGGCTGCGCCACAGCACCGGCACCAACAATAAAATCTTAAAGTTACTTTTCACTTAAAAACAAATCTGCCCTCTGTCCCCTCCTCTGTGTGCCCCTAACAAAGTTTTCCAGGATGGCCTTAGCAAAGCACCATGGACAGGGGCTCAGCCACAGCAGTGCCCCACCCTCAGGAGGCAGAAAGCCCAATAGCGTCTCCCAGGCCTGCAGGTGGCTGTCTTCGTGGGGTCTTCCCACTATGTCCAGTCTCCTCCTTTTTCTATTTTTTTAAAGATTTATTTATTTATTTTACAGAGAGAGAGGGAGAGATACACAGAGAGAGCTTTTTCATCTGCTGGTTTACTCACCAGATGGCCACAGGGCCAGGGCTGAGCCAAGGTGAAGCCCAACTTCTCCTAGGTCTCCCAAGTGGGTTCAGGGGCCCAAGGACTTGGGCTATCCTCCACTGCTTTCCCAGGTGCATCAGCAGGGAGCTGGATGGGAAGTGGAGCAGCCCGGACACAAACATGCATCCATATGGGATGCTGGCACTGCAGCAGAGGCTTAGCTTACTACTGCACGGTGTTGGCCCCCAGGGTCTCCTCTTACAAGGACACGCCCTATTCACCCATGATGGTAACTCCAGGCTAATATGACATTTTTTAGTGACCCCACCCCATGTCCAAATTCCATCACAGTCTGAGACCTTCCAGCGTAGGACCTCAACACACAAATTGGTAGAAGAACACAGTTCAGGCCATGGCAAGGCCCATTACTGCCTCATACTGTGGCTACCATGAACCCCTGCTTCTGCCAAGTGTGCTTCCCAAAGTTCCCAGCAAGGACCGTGTCTTACTTCTAGCATCAGAAAAAAGTAGTACTGGTGTCGGTCCATGTCCTGGCCGCCCCACTTCCCACCCAGCTCCCTGCTGGTGGCCCAGGAAAGCAGTAGAAGATGGCCCAAGTCCTTGGGCCCCTGCACCCAGGTGGGAGACTCAGAAGAAGCTCCTGACTCCTGGCTTCAACCTGAAGCATTTTGGCCGTTTGAAGAGTGGGCCAGTGGATGGAAGATCCTCTCTCTCTCAATAAATAAATCTTTTTAAAAAGAAAAGGAAAAAGTAATTAATGAGTTATTCTGGAGGAATCTGGGCTGTCCTTTTCCCGGCTCAGGGAAGCCACCTTGGATGCCATATTCTCCGACATGCCTCATCTCTGAGGTCACGTGTCTCCATTTTTCCAGCCCATGGCCTCCAAGTCTGGATTTGCGATCTTGGATTTCAGGTTCCACAGGGAACAGGCAACAGGCAGAGTCACGATGCGTGCATTGTCAGGGAGCGGTGAGGTCCACTGTGAAACCAAACTCACACACTCACTCTTGCCACAATGAGGGAGATAGGTAGGTGCCTGTGTGGTCCCAACAGGAAATAGCACAACCAAATTAAGACACTTGGAAAAGGGTTAATTTGCAAAGGGACCCATCCCCGCGGAGGAGCAGGGTACTGGGGAGCTACAAGAGAGTGCAGGAGCCTTGAGTCCTGTGACAATGTTGCTCCATACAGAAGGCAGGATTCAGGCTCAGTTGATACAACAAAATCTGCAGTGGATAAATCAACCCACACAGCATGCAAAAGTCCCCACCGCATCAGAAAACCCAGTGTGGTAAACAAAACAGAAGGGTTTTCCCTTTCATCGGAGAGTCTGGCAGTTTGGTCCCCGGCAGGTCCAGCACCCTGCAGAGTCAGGGACCCAGGCACCTTCTCTCTGCTCCTGCTCTGTGATAGGTGCTGCCGCAGTGCCCACCTGGTGACCCATAATGACTCCTGCAGCCTTGGCTGTCACGCTGGGGCTCCAGCTGGCCAGAGAACAAGAACGGAATGAGAAGTGCATGTCCCCTCCCGGAAGGATGCTTCTGTTTCCATTATCCTGGCTGCAACTGGGTTACACTGGAGGCTGGGAAATGGAGTCCTCTCCAGTGGCCATGTGCTCAACCAAAAGTTCTAGGTGTATACAGGAAGTAGATGAGATTTGGAGAACATCAGGAGTCGCATGTCTTAGAGTTAGTCACATATATTCTACTCTCAGCACCTTAGAGGACTGACTCTTGAGAGAACCAAAAGAAATTATAACAGTTCTGAGAGTCATTGCTTCTAACATACCTTTTTTTAAAGATTTTTATTTATTTATTTGAAAGTCAGAGTTACACAGAGAGAGGAGAAGCAGAGAGAGAGAGAGAGGTCTTCCATTCGATGGTTCACTCCCCAATTGGCTGCAACAGCTGGAGCTGCGCCCATCTGAAGCCAGGAGCCAGGAGCCTCCTCCAGGTCTCCCACATGGGTACAGGGGCCCAAGCACTTAGGCCATCTTCTACTGCTTTCTCAGACCATAGCAGAGAGCTGGATCGGAAGTGGAGCAGCCAGATCTCGAACCGGCGCCCATATGGGATGCCCGTGCTCCAGGCCAGGGTGTTAACCCGCTGCACCATAGCGCCAGCCCCTCTAAGATAACTTTTGACAGCTGCCTGGAATAGCTCATGGCATGGGAAGAGTTTGATAGATATCTGAGAATTATTTGCTTAAAATATAAATATTTCTTACCTTTAACTGTTATCTAAATATTGCTTAAATGTGGTCAGCGTGGTGCGCCGGCCGTGGCAGCCATTGGAGGGTGAACCAACGGCAAAGGAAGACCTTTCTCTCTGTCTCTCTCTCACTGTCCACTCTGCCTGTCAAAAAATAAAAATAAAAAATGTAAATATTCCTTGGCTACATCTGCTATACAATGCATTGACACACTTGGGCTGCTCCACCCAGCTTCTTGGGGAGGTCACCAAGACATTTCTGGAAGGATCGGAAATAGTACCAGCTGCTGAAATCCACTGTAGCCTTGGCATGTTGGAGGGGGGAGTGACATATTAGTATTCTATCCTGTCAAGCCGTAGCAATCTGTCCCATCACCTATTCAACATCCAAATTAGAGATCATATTTTCCCTGGACTCAAGAAAATAGAAGCTGAGCTTTCAAGCTAGTGTCATCCAGGCAGTCTTTGCTACATTGTAACATATATTGGGACAGCAACCCTTAAGTGACAATTTGGCAACATCTAGCAAAATTACAAATGCACAGACTTTGTGATGGGGCAACACCAACTCTGGGGGGTACCTTTGTGTTACACATGTGCTGGTGACAAGTTACAAGTGACAAGTTTCACCACAGCCGTGTTTGTATTAGCTGCAATTAGCTCCAGGAATTAGCAGACCTGGATTGTTCTCCCAGTACCTGGCTCTGGCCATGGCCCAGCCCTGACTGTGGAGATGCAGAGCAGTGAAGATGGAGAGCAGTGAGTACTGTATGTCACCACTGGCCAAAGAAAGCAAACAGTATATGTATTTGCAGGGGCTGGTATTTGAATAGAACTTTGCAAGGACAGATAAGTAATGGTAACCCAGCCACAGAACTGGGTGACGGGGAGGGGATAAGAGTGCAAAACAAAATTTTCATTGCATGCTTTTGAGTTTTAACCATGTGAATATATATTACATATTCAAAAATAAACAAAATAACAGCAACCAATTAGCATCATATATTGGTATATATATATATATATATATTGACAAGCAGAGTGGACAGTGAGAGAGAGAGACAGAGAGAAAGGTCTTCCTTTTCATTGGTTCACCCCTCAATGGCCGCTGCGGCCGGCGCACTGTGCTGATCCGAAGCCAGGAGCCAGGTGCTTCCCCTGGTCTCCCATGCGGGTGCAGAGCCCAAGGACTTGGGCCATCCTCCACTGCACTCCCAGGCCACAGCAGAGAACTGGACAGGAAGAGGAGCGACCAGGACAGAATCCGGCACCCTGACCGCGACTAGAACCTGGTGTGCCGGCACCGCAGGCAGAGAATTAGCCTATTGAGCTGCGGTGCTGGCCGGTACATATATTTTTATAAATATATATGTGTGTGCATATATATACATATATATATATATATTCTCAATTTGAGAGGCAGAGAGAGACCACTCCCACCTGCTGGTTCACTCCCTAAATGCCTGCCACAGCCAGGGCTGGGCCATGGCCAGAGCCAGGTACTGGGAGAACAATCCAGGTCTGCTAGTTCCTGGAGCCATCACAGCTGCCTCCCAGGGTCTGCATTAGCAAGATGCTGGGATTCAGGGCCAGAACACTCTGATGTGGGGTGGGGTTATCTTAACCACTAGGCTGAACACCCACTCCTCACATACACTCTTCTTCCAAGTATGTTTCTCTAGATATATTCGGCTGATTGTCCTACTAACAAGAGAAAAAAATGATCACTGTTTTTTGTAAGTATGGGAGGGAGAAATGGACGCACCGGCTAGTTTCAGCAGCAGCTACCAGTACTGTCCCAGGCACACCTGCCTTGTGGAATTTTATTCAGTGCAGAAGGCACCTTGATCTCCCCTCCCCTGGGGCTCTGAGTATCCTAGCTTCTCTGTGAGCAAGGAAAGCAGGGGTGGGGGGAAGCACCATCAGGAGCCAAGGGACATCCCCAAGGTAAGGGGGGTCCTTGTCCCATTTTGGTGATGGGGCACCTCTCACCGCTGTGCTGCAGGGATTCTGGGGTTGGTGGTTACAGGAGCCAGAGAGAGAATCTTCTGTGACAGGCCTGTGCAGCATGTGCCAGCACTGGTGTGAAAGAGACCGATGAGTAAATATTTGTACAGCCAGCATTCTTTCTGGACTAAACAAGAAACTGTAACAGAAGTTGCCTCTGGGGACCTGGTGGAGGAAGTTTGCTTGTACCAGATAGACTTAGTACTGCTTGAGTTTTATTTATTTATTTGTTTAAGATTCATTTATTTGAAAAGCAGAGTTACAGAGAGAAAGAGACAGACAAAGAAAAAGAGATCTCCCATCTGCTGGTTCATTTCCCAAATGGCCACAACAGCCAGGGCTGGGCCAGAAGCCAGGAGCTTTATCCAGGTTTCCCACGTGGGCAGCAGAGGCCCAAGGACTTGGACTGCCTTCTGGTGCTTTCCAAGGAGCATTAGCAGGGATCTGGATTGGAAACAGAGCAGTGATCACTCCCTGGAGTGGAACCTGCGCTCCTATGGGATGCCAGGGCCACAGGCAGTAGCTGCACCTGCTATGCCACAAGGCCTGCCTCTTGAGTTTCACTTTAAGCAGGTGCTACCCACTACCCATTGAAAGAAGAAATTCCAGTTCAGGAATTCTCTGCCTCAGTCTGTCTGTCCCTTCCTCCCTCCCTCCCTCCCCTGCTCCTTCCCTCTCCTTCTCCATAAGCCATACCTACCCTGTAAACAGCATGGCTTCCTTGCTCAGAGAAGTCACCCTAGGAGCAGAGGAACTTTTGAGCTTACTGGAAGAGGAGTGGTTAGGAATTCTCTCAGTCTCTGAGCTGGAGTTCTGCGCCTGCACACAGTCCAGCCAAGGAATGTTCCCTTTGCATGTTGCACATTTCTTTCTCCTGTAGTTCAAGATCAGTGGGCTCAGCATTCCCAGAACCTCCGACTCTCCTCTGGGCCAAGGGAGACTTGAAGGAAAGGACTCCCTCCTAAGGGGAGCACTAGCCCTGAGCACAGAGCCCACAGGTGGCCAGGAGGAGGGGTACCTGCAGCCCATGGTCCTCACCAACCAGGCTTGCCGTGGAAACAGGTGAGCAGGGATTTCAGCTGGGACAGGTTTCCCATGGCTGCACACGCCCAGGGCAAAGGAGAGCAGGATCCAAAGGCGATTGCTTGGTGCTGCCCTAGAGTGTTAAAAGGACCAGGAGGACCTTGTGTTGGTATGGAAGACACGTTCAAGCCTTACTGGAAACTGGAAAAGGTTACAGAGCGTGCATGCACACAGCCTGGAAAAGATGTTCAGCAAGAACCTGGCAGTGGCTGGTGGCAAGGGTGATGTCCATGCAACAGGGACAGTTGCTTTCCATAGTATTTAATGCTTTGTTATTCACATGGGCATGCATTTGCTTCAAAAAGCACTTCTTGCATTCCATTTACTGGTGGTCACAGAGGTGGGGGACACAGACTGTGCAAGAGGTGGGGGGAGCGCTATCCCCCAAATCTCCAGGAAATAGACTGTGAGACCCCAAAGGGAGAGAAGATCCCAAGGATCTCAAAGAGAGGAGCAAGCAGACTCTGCTTTGAGCCCTTCTCATGCCCGGGCAGGTGCAGGTGCAGGGGCGGGGCGGCGCGCAGTGGTTAGACAGAGATTTGGATTAGACCGGGTCTGAGTGGTCTGTATTTCCCACCTGGGACTACAGAGGTGTGCAGGGAGGCGGCGGGAGGGCTCGGGTAGTTCTCCTGTGGTGCCTGGTGGTGTGTCATTTTAATGAAGAGAGAAATTCAAAGATAAGATGCAGGTATAGGTATTGGAGGGAAGTGTGTGTTGGAGAGGGAGGGGGAAGTGGAGAAACAGGTGACATGCCCAGTCTCCTGCCTTTCACTTTCCCCATCTCCCTTCACCGCCCAGGCGCGCAAGGCAGAACTCCCGGGCTCTGCGGCGGCGCTGTGGGCTGGAACCCACCTGCCAGGAGTCGCACGCCCACGCGGTGTCCAGTGTGTTCCGCGGGCCTTCGGCCATGCACCCGCGCGGCTGGGTTCCCCCCAGAGCGCGGGCTCCCGCTCGGAGATGAGACTGGGGAGCTCTCAGAGCCGCAGCGGATTCCCGACTTGCGATGGGATCCGGCCAAGCCGAGCGAGGGCTCCGGGCACCCGAGAGCGCCTTACCCGGGTCCCCGACTCGCCCCGCGCATCTTCCCCTTCCTGTGGCGGCCCAGAGGTAGCAGCCGGAGCACGGCGACGAGCCACACACACACACACACACACACACACACACACCGCCGCCGCCGCCACTATCGACAGAGCCTGACCGGGGCTGGAGTGGTCGGTTCCCGGGCTGGTTCCTGAAAGGCGCGTGCCGGAGAGAGCCAAGGAAGAGCGCACGCCGCGGTGCGGGGGACACCTGTTCGAGGATGGGGTCAGAGCCGCACCAGTCAGGCTCGCCAGGTCCAGAGAGGGAGTGGAGTAGAGAGGGTGGCGTGGCTGCCAGGAGCCATATCAGGCCTTCCCCAAACGCCTCAGAGGGCGACGGAGGCACGCGCTGCTGGAGACTCGCGGTGCTACTTCTTAGAGCAAGTTCCGAGCAGCGCCGCAGCAGTGCGCCCGCCTCTGCCCGCGGAGGCGAGCGGTTCCCCTCCTTCCGCCCTGCAGCTCCTTCCTGGTGCATCCCGCAGTGGGACGCTGGGCCCCAAGCGCCCACTCTCCTCCTGCCCCCCCCCCCGCAGACCCAGGGTGCGTGGCTGTCACCTACTGGGAACCTGGAGAGGGTCTCTCCCGCGCTCAGCGGCCGCTGCTTTCTCCAACGAGGCTCTTCGCAGCCCCTGAACCGCTCGAGGTCTCCGGGTTCACCTTACAACCAAAGGGAGCGCACGCCATAGCAGGTTCCTCACCTGACCAGGGACGCCCCCATCGGTGCTCGCCGACAACCCCCCTCCATCTGGGTTAATGAGGACTGCGGCAAGGGGGGTGCACCTCAGGGAAGGCAGGTGCAGGCTCCCTCCGAGGATCAGTGGGGTGGGGGTGGGGGAGCAGAGGCTCTGGAAGCCCTGGCGCTTGGCATCCTGTGAGCTGGAGGCTGAACCCCAGCCTGCAGGGACCTCCGGTCTTGCTCTTCTTCATCCCTAAAACGGGAACCAGTGCCTCTCTCTCCGCATCTCAGGGCGGGCTGCCAGACTGGCCCGAGAGAGCAGACTGTAAATGGAACTCAGGAAAAGTTCTTCTCCCGAGCCTTCTCAGTCCAATCGCCAGGTCATTCCACTGGGAGCTTGGGGACAAGTTAATTTCAAAGGCGCTGATGAAAACCTGCCTGTGGGTGCCCCGCCTGTTTGCAGAGGCTGGAGGGTCCCACGGGAGGGGCTGACCATGAATCTGGGTTTTGCCAGGTTGCTTTTCATTTGTTGTTTTCTTTTCACTTCCTGGTCCAGCCCCCCTCTCTCCCCAGGCCCTGGGCATTCCTCTGGACCTCTCCAGAGCCCCTAAACCTAAACCAGGCCCCAGCAGGGGGTCCCCGGGCCTGCAGTGCCTCACAGGCCTTCAAAAAGCTGAAGCATCAGTAGAGCAGAGACATTGAGAGGAGAGGGACGCATTGGGTTCTCAGATCTCCCAGCGGACTCACCCTTGGGAGCCAGGGGTAGCTTCCAGAAATTCGAATGAGAACCAGAGACTGAGAGAGAAAGACTCAAGATCTCCAAGGCTCTGATATCCCCTGGATTCACCCTGTGCTCCCAGCCTTAAGCCAACATCCACACCTCTCTAAGCCACAACTTCCCCATCTGTAAAATGGGCCAGGGAGAGAAGAAATAAAACCAAATCTGTCAGGACTCTCTGAGTGCCTGGCACAGCTTCCCCCACAGCTAAGAGGTCACAGTTGTCATCAAAAGGAAGCCACCAGCCCTATCATTTTATCAGCTCCGCACCACGCCAGCAATCCTGGTGACAGACCTCACGTGCAAGGTGACCAGCAAAGAAATACAAAGTTTCACACCAGCCCCAGTACACCTGCACGTGCGAGCTCTCAGAAGTATTTGCCCAGCGCCTGCTGCCTGTCAGGGCCCCGCGGGACGCGGGCATGACCCTGGACAGCTCCGGGAGCTGAGTTTTGCGAGGACCGCCAACCATTAGTTTGCAGAGTTCTGACTTCTGCCGGGGGTCTCACCGCGCACGGTCGGGCGCCGAACGCCGCCGTTCCACGCATCTCTCCTGGCTTCCGGACCAGAAACACCGGCGGAAATTCGCTTCTTTTTGTCCTCTCTTTTCTTTCCGGTGCCGGGAGCCTGGCCTCCCACCGCCACCTCTGGCCAGCTCGGCTCAAGGACGCAGCTCTCCCTGGCAGCCAGGCGGAGACGTCGCTTGAATGTGAGCAGGAACTCGGGGAAGCGAGAGAACCGAAAAGAAAGGCCCGGGAGGGACCGGGAAGCGGTGGGAGGTCTGCGCCCTGCGGCCCCGCGCGGCCCGCCCCGGCCGGTTTGGCACAGGCTCCGCCCGGGGCCTCCAGGCGGCCGAGCAAAGGCCGGCCCCAACACGCACCGGGCCTTTTGTGCGAGGGAAACACAAAGAAGGGAGGGGGGAACACGTCTTCCGTTTGGGCGGAAGGGGCCAACGGCTCCGGAGCGCCAGGGCCAGACTGGAACTCCCGGAACGGAGGCCGATTCGCCTCGGCAAGGGAGCATTCAATCCCTGGGCAGGGCTGCGGCCCACCTGCGCACGCCGGCGGCGAGGGAGGTTCGCCCAGGATGGGCCCGCGGGGCACTGGGTACTGGCTCCCCGACCAGGGCCGGGATGCCTCCTGGGCGCACGTGGCCAAGCACAGGAGGCCGAGTTTTACTGTTTGGTTATTCGTGCGGGGCGCAGTGGGCACAGGAAGACAGTGAGTGGTGTTTTGAAGGAGCCTGGGGGACCCCATGGGCCCCGTGGCCTAAACAGCTCCGGCGAAGGGAGGATATGGGTGCTGCAGACCGGGCCTGCAGCTCTGAGTGCCGACCGAAGCGCCGGGCGTGGCGAATAAGGACCGCGAGACGCCGCCGCACAGACCCCGCTGCCTCGGCTCGGCTCGGAAGAGCGGGGCCGGAGCCTGGAGCGTCCTCCTGTGCGCCTACGCACGGACCTGGAGAGCCAGTCAGCTCTCCTGCCTGGTCCCCATCTCTTCCAGGCGCTAGTCTAGCGCCGCGCCCGGGGAGGGCGCCGCCAATATTAAGCCCTTGTCTCCTCCAAGTCCTGCCATTGGCCCCGAGCGTGTTTGAAACCTTGGCCCGCGCACTCTCGCGGAGGGCCGGACGCACGAGACACCAGTTGGAAGCAACAAAAGGCGGCAGCCAGGCTCCGGACCGGTGCGGGCGGCCGCCACCGAGGCGCGCGCCTGCTGCGCCCGCTGGCGTGGATTGGACAGACGCACCGGTAGGTGCCCCTCTCCGCGCCCCGGCTCGCGCGCCTCCGCGCCAGGCCCCACTTGCGGGTTTTGGGGGCTGCCCGCGCTCTTCCCGACGGTCCCGCCTGCCTCTCCCTGGGTTCCTCCTGGTGACAGATTCCGCTAATTGAGCGGTTACGGGTCGTCCTTGTAACGGTTGGAAGACACATCGCCACGCGTCAGTTCTTCACGTCTTAAATACATATTTAACGGATGGCTGCCGAGCCAGCTGGGGAACACGCGGGCAGAGATACATACTGCTCCGGAAGGCACGGGCATGGGGCCGAGGCGGGAGCCCGCTGGGCGTCCGAGGGGAGACCCCAAAGAGAGGCTGATCTCGGAAATAAGGGCTTTTTGTTCCTTTTCGCAGTGGCTTATTTTTGTCACTTTGCTACACGAAGGCCCATTCTTTGCTACGTGTATTTACGTTTGCTGGTTTTGGAAAAACACGCGTGCACATGAACAATTCCCAGAGGAAGCAGGTGACCAGAGGAGCGCGCAGCACACCTCGGGTGACAGAACCCGACCTGTGCGCGCGCCCGCAGCCTCAAGAGCGAGCTCGCACCCCAGATCAGAAGCAGCAAACTTCGGTGTCCCCAGTGGGAAGCCCTCCGCTCCGCTCCGGTTGGTTGGGGGTTAGGGGAGACCGGGGTCCGCCTCTCCTGGTCCAAGCGGGTTTCACTGAGCCGAATTAGTCCGAATTGGTCCCCCCTCCCCCGCCCAATTCTTTGCTCTCCAGGTTCCCTCGTGGGTCCCTCCACGTCCGCGTTTGTAGTCCGGGCAGGGCTGAGCTATGAACGCTTGGCAAACTCCAACCCCCGCCTCTCAGTAGTCTTGCTGCAGATTCCGATTCTAGATTATCCCATCTGTAAAATGGGCGAATGCGTTCTGCGCTTCTCCGGAGCGGATTTAATTCCTCATGGTCAAAGGTTTTCAGCCTTCCTCCGGTAAAACGTGTCCGAACGGGCCCGCAGGCTGGGCTGGGCCGTCCCGCTCCGCGGCCCGCAATGCGGAGACGCCTTTGCTGGGTCTTTGCGCGTGGACCCCTTCCCTACGGCGCAGAGGCCCTCACAAAGGCGAGGGTACCGTCCTCAGGCCTCCTGATAAGAAATGGGGGAGTGGGGTGAGGCACACGGCTCTGCGGGGGCGTGGAACTCCCTCTTCCCCGAGCTTTCACCACCCCCCAACTCTGAGATTCCTTTCAAAGCTACGTTCTGGACTTGGTTCCTTCCTTGCCTTCTCTCTGCCCTTAGGGCCCTGTCCCCAGCTGGTGGCGCCGCCGCCAGTGACACTGACCAAGAAGGTGCAGCTTTGGGGCCCACGTGTTGATGAAACCCACGGAGGGGGGGGCACGGCGGCAGGAAAGCAGAGAGGAGGGAGAGGGAGAGGGAGAGGGGGAGAGAGGGAGAGAGAGCGCGAGAGAGAGAGAGAGAGGGAGGGAGAGAGAGAGACACTAGGCGAAAGTCCTGGGTCGCGGTCGCGTGGGAAGTCGCGGGGGACTGCGGGCACAGTCCCACGCCCCAGCCTCACTCCGCGGCGCGTGGGCCACGCTCCTCCTCGCCCCGGTCCCCGGCTCCCCGCGAGCCTGCCCGCCTCTTCCCGCTGGCTCGGGCTGTCCCTCCGCGGGTCCCTCCTCCAGTCCCTGCTAGCGAACTTCGCGAGCGCGGGTGCCCATTGGCTGCGCGCAGGCGGGAGGCGTGTGCCGGGCCGGGCGGGTTTCATTGAGCGGAATTAGCCGGGATGACATCAGCTTCCCAGCCCCCGGGCGGGCCCAGCTCATTGGCGCGGCTACCCCTCCAGGACCGGCACATTGTTCCCCGCCCCCCTCCCGGGCCGCCGCCGCCACCCGCCTATAAAAACCGGCCGAGCCCCGAAAGGTGCGGATGCTTCTCACCGAGCGACGCGGCATCAGCGCCCGGGACCCGGCTTTCCACGGCGGCGTTTCGGGGTCGGCTCCTCCAGGAACCCCAGCTACGGTAAGTGTCCCCGCCCTCCAGCTGAGCTCCCAGGGACCGACGCCCCCCAACTCGGCTGCGACCCAAGATGCTGCCCATAAAGGGGGCCCGGGTCCCGCCCTCGCCAGCCAGTTTGCGGGAGCGGTTGCGGGGCTCCGACCCCCTGCACTTTCACCGTAGCATCTCCTCGCTAAGTCCCGGGTGGCGGCGAGCGAGGTGCCCGCGGACCCCACACCAACATGTGAGGCGTGCGGCTGCCGGGTGCGTGTGCGCGCGGGGGTTTGTTGCGGGGTGTCAAAAGACAGATCGTAGCTGCATCTTAAGAACCAAATAAATAGTTCTCTCTACGCAGAACTCCAACCTCCCCAAAGAAATCCCTCACTTGCCCCCTCGTTCTTTCCAGCCCCGGAACCCCAGCCTCCCCGTTCCTAACCCAAGGTACAGATCCTCCAGGATACCACCCCCACGGAGGGTCTCATAATATTCCCCGAAACAACCTGTGGATGCGGGGAGGACAGAGGTCACTTACCCGCACCCGGGCCTGGACCCTGAGCAGACAGAAGCAGCTGTCCCATCCCGCTGAGTCCGTCTTTCTTTCTCTCTCTCCTCCCCCCCCCCCCCAACCCTTGGAAGCTCTGAGAGCCGAGGGAGAGAGGACCCTGCGAAGGCAGCGACTGTGCCCCGGGGCCATGGACTCGGACGCCAGCCTGGTGTCCAGCCGCCCGTCGTCGCCGGAACCCGATGACCTTTTCCTGCCGGCCCGGAGCAAGGGCAGCAGCGGCGGCGGCTTCACGGGGGGCACTGTGTCCTCGTCCACGCCGAGCGACTGCCCGCCGGAGCTGAGCGCCGAGCTGCGCGGAGCCATGGGCGCGGCGGGTGCGCACCCCGGGGACAAGCTGGGCGGCGGCGGCGGCTTCAAGTCCTCCTCGTCCAGCACCTCGTCATCCACGTCGGCGGCGGCCGCGTCGTCCACCAAGAAAGACAAGAAACAGATGACCGAGCCGGAGCTGCAGCAGCTGCGGCTGAAAATCAACAGCCGCGAGCGCAAGCGCATGCACGACCTCAACATCGCCATGGACGGGCTGCGCGAGGTCATGCCGTACGCGCACGGCCCGTCGGTGCGCAAGCTCTCCAAAATCGCCACGCTGCTGCTGGCGCGTAACTACATCCTCATGCTCACCAACTCGCTGGAGGAGATGAAGCGCCTGGTGAGCGAAATCTACGGCGGCCACCACGCCGGCTTCCACCCGTCGGCCTGCGGTGGCCTGGCGCACTCGGCGCCGCTGCCCGCCGCCACCGCACACCCGGCGGCCGCAGCGCACGCGGCGCACCACCCGGCGGTCCACCACCCCATCCTGCCACCTGCCGCGGCCGCCGCTGCCGCCGCCGCCGCGGCCGCCGCCGTATCCAGCGCGTCTCTGCCTGGCTCCGGGCTTTCGTCGGTCGGCTCTATCCGGCCCCCGCACGGCCTGCTCAAGTCTCCGTCGGCCGCCGCCGCCGCCGCCGCCCCGCTGGGGGGTGGTGGCGGCGGCGGCGGGGGCAGCGGGGGCTTCCAGCACTGGGGCGGCATGCCGTGCCCCTGCAGCATGTGCCAGGTGCCGCCCCCGCACCACCACGTGTCGGCCATGGGCGCGGGCAGCCTGCCGCGCCTCACCTCGGACGCCAAGTGAGCCCGCGATGCCGGCGCGTTCCGCCCAGCTTGTGGGGAGGGAGGGAGGGACCCGGAGGCCGCGGGGAAACGGAGCCTGCCCGGCGCTCTGGGCGCTGAACCTCGGGCTGCGGGTGGGGGGTGGGGTGGGGGAGACTCCAGCACGTGGCAGCCGCACCACCGGGGCGGGCACAGACCCCTGAACAGGGCTCGCGGAGCCCTCGGTGGCTTTAACCCGCGCGGGTTGTGTAGACTGCATCGTGTAAGAAGGCGCTGCTACGTGCGTCCCAGCCCCAGGAACAAATTCTAAAACCCGGGTTTCCGGAGAGCACGGCTGGACTCCCCGACTCGACCAGGGCGGCGCTTGGTGGGAGGGCGGGGGCTGGGGACACGTTGGGGCCTCCCTCGCCTGCTCTCTCTGGGCCGATGGGAGACTCCCTGGACCCTTCAGGGCCGACGAGTTGGTTCGAAGCTCGCGTTCCGTAGCCGAGGCACTTGGGGTCGTGTCCAGTCCGAGTTTCTGGCTGCACCCACGGGGTCCAAGACCTGCGACCGTTCGTTCTTCTCTGTGTCTCCTGTTGATTTGGGAGTTTGTGCTTTTCTAATAAATCTGTGGATTTTTTTTTATTATTATTTCAAAAGTGTGAGCAAGCGTTATAGACGCTCAGAATAGAACCACTTGTGGAT
The DNA here is from genome assembly GCF_051225735.1 of Oryctolagus cuniculus. Lineage (NCBI taxonomy): Eukaryota > Metazoa > Chordata > Mammalia > Lagomorpha > Leporidae > Oryctolagus > Oryctolagus cuniculus. The sequence goes on along the minus strand of NC_142870.1, from coordinate 11,990,358 downwards.
TGGAGCAACGTCCTCCCCCCAAGTATCGATCGTGGAAGGGGGAGGGCGTTTGGTTTTCCAGTTGTTTAAAAACACAAACCAGCCCTCTCCCCACCCTTCTCGTCTCTGCGCACAAAGTTATTGGAGTTTTTTGGTTGTTATTGTTGGTTCTCGGTTAGGGGCGGGTCGTGTTGATACTCGCTGGATCGCCCCAACTGAAAGGCACCTGCTGTGACTATAGCTCGGGGGTCTTTACTGGGGGTTTTGTTGGCTTTTTGCGTGTTTCTTTGGGGGATGTGTAAATAGAATGTCCTCCAGGGGGCAGGTGCGCGGGGCGGGCCCTCACGGCTCGCTCCACGCGGGTTTCTCCACGTGCGCCGCCGCCTGCTCGCCGTGGGGTCTTCGCAGCGCCCGCCGCCTCACAGCCCTCCTCCAACCACGCTGCCCTTCGCCGAGAGTATATCATCTGTTTTATTTTTGTAAAAAAAAAAAAAGTGCTAAATAATATTTATTACTTGTTTGGTTGCAAAAACGAAATAAATGATGGAGTGTTGAGATTTTAAATAACATGTGAGGCCGAGCCTGTATCATCCGTGGGAGAGAAAGCTCAGGGAGCCCGCAGCCCCTGAGAGCGACTGGATTTGATTGTGCCTCAGGTTTCTCCCGCGGGTGTCAGTGCCTCCCCCTAAAAACACACAAGTTCTCCATAACACATGTTCGGGACAGACACATCCTTTGGGTGTTTTTTCTTCTTCTTCTTCTTCTTCTCACGACTTGCTTGTCCTTATTTTTATTTTCCAAGGACTCATGTGGAGCGCCTTGCCTTTCCGTGGAGTACTGAGTTAGTTTCAAAGTGAAGCTTTTCTTCCGAGACTTTGGGTCTTCGGCTGGAGGTCCTAGAGGTCGGGCTTCCTCCACTGCCGGGATTTTATTTTCTCTCTGCGCGGAGGCGGTGTCCAGCGCACGGCCAGCGGGATGGGCTTTCTTGAGCTTCAGCTGCGGACCACGCACTCGGGGCTCCAACCCGCACAGCCACAGCACGGGGCCCTGGCCAAGCCCGGTCCACTAACCCTCCTGCCCCTTCTCTGCGCTTGTTGAGACCCTCCCTTGGCGCCCACCCGGCCTCCAGCTGCAGAGTCGGATCCTGGGCCGCGCCTGGAACCGGTGGGGACTCCACGCGCAGCGCTGTGCCCTTTGCGCTGTTTATCCGGGGTCGCTTCTGTGGGGTCTCCACAATCCAACATTGCAACCTCAATTTAGGATGCGGCCCTGAAGACAGATTCTAGATGAAATTTGAAAACAAACAAAAAATGTGGCCTTCCAGGTCAAGGACAGGGACAGCTTCGTGCGCGCGTCGCAGACCCGAGCCCCGGTCCGGGGCTGAATGGCCGACACTGTCTTTGTTGGCGGCTGCCAGAAAGGTCCTGGACCCGGCGGGCTGGCGATTTCCCTGGTTGCAGCCCCATTTCTTGAGTCTGGCCCCTGAGCCCGGCCCACGCAAGCGCCGGTTGCCCAGGCCTGAGGGGTGGCCCCAACCCCGAGAGCTGTGTCCTCCGGCCGGTGGCTCCAGGCTGTTGGGTTCACGGAAGGAGGCAAGGGGTCAGGCGGAGGCAGAGCGGCTGGCGGATTCCCACAGCGCGTCCCGAGCACCCAAAGTGCGGAGGGCAAGGATCCAATCGTTTTTCAACCAAAATCTCACTTGAAACTTCTCAAGCAGTGACGACTGAGTCCTGCTCCAGCCACAGACAGAAACTACAGAGGAACGCGAGGAGGTGAACTCCCAAGGCTGGCGCTGGCGCGGGCGCGGAGAGCCGGGCCAGGTGGGAGAGCCGACCTAGTTTTGGGGGCGGCTTCATCCTGATCCGCGGGGCACGGTGCAGGTCGGCGCCTGGGCTTGCGCTGTGTAAGTCAACCCCGGTCCCCAGGCCCTCAGCAGCATCCAGCCGCCAAGCAGCCTGGACCTCGGCCTCCGCGGGAGGAGGGGCTGTGTCCAGCCAGGCGCTGGGCTCTTCCCCGGCCGTCCGCCTGAACCCCGTGGCCGCCACCTGTAAGATCTACGCGTCCGCAGACGCCAAGGAGACTGACATCGGTTCCTACGGATGCGCAGGGCGCCCGGCTACTGGAGCTGGTGCCCCTCGCGGAGGGTGGCCCAGGACCGGCGGTGAGAGGCGGGAGAGCACGGGTCGCGGCCCCTTTGGCTTCGGTGGTGGTCATTCAATGGAGGGAGGGCTCCCCATTGAGAGAAAGAACGAGGAAGGGCCAGAGGGAAGCGAGACGCGCTCAGCGCAGTCTGCCAGGCACCCTGGGAGGTTAGCCGGGGAGTCGCTCCAGCGCTTCAGCTCAGCGCAGCCTCCTCCGCCTACCCCAAGCATGCAAATCTCCCAGCTGCAGGTCTCCCAAGGCCTCCAGCCCTCTTGAAGAACCTGCGCTTGGCTAACCAGAAGGGCAGGGGCAGAGCCCAGTGGGTCTAACCCTAGTGTCCTTCACTGCCCTCTGCTCCCTAAAGCACTGTTCCCGGGTTCCTCATTCTCTCACACGGGCAGGGCTCGCAGGAAAAAGAGGATTTCCTGCACCGAGTGTTGGAAGACTTGCCAGAGCTGCAGGTGCCTCTCTGTGGAGGAGTTGGGGTCCCGCATCCCAGGGGCAGCCAGGGAGTTAGGGTGAGGCACCACTTCAAGTGCACCTGTGTTGGGGGGGGGGGGTCACACTCTGACCTGGCTATAGGAAGACTTGATACCAGGGACACCCATGGCAGGATCTGCCCTTCTCATTCCCAGAAAGAAACCAGTGCAGACCAGGGTGCTGTGTTTTAAAGCCTGCCTGGTGTTCTCATGGATTAAACTACCCCAGTGCTGGAGACGTGCCTGCCTCCCGCATGGCTGAATCCGACCCGCGTCCTGACTCCATGGATGGCGTGAACCCTTTGGTGCTTCCTGGGAAGTTCATCCAAGGCACGTCATTCCCGCCATCCCTGCCCCTCTCTCACTCTAAGTCCCCTTTGCATAGGAAATTTTGCTCCAAGTCTCCCTCCCCACTCCACCTCCCAGTGCCTTAGGGCACCAGCCTAGGTCATGGGTGTCTTCAAGACACCCTGCAGGTGCCCAGCGCCTCATTCAGGGTCTCTGGGGACCTGTAAGGGGTGCCAGGATCCAGACTGGCTTTTCCCGGAGTAAGGGGGTGCTGTACTCAGTCCCTCCCTGGTTGGCTGCGAGACTTGGAACCTCCTGGGTGAACAGGGCCACTCCTTGGCTTGGAGGCTGCATCCCTCACTCCCTCTCAGAGTGGGGGGAGGGCATTCTAGGTGGGACAGAGGTAGGGGTCATGCAACTCTCTCTCTCAAACACACACACACACACACACACACACACACACACACACACCATCCCCATCTCTTTCCCACGGACGGAGTTACTGCTCCACGAAGCCAGTTCTCTGGCAGCGGGCGATTCATGGGAGCGGGGATGCAGTGAGGAACAGATGTGGCAGAGCTGGGAGGAGGGAGGCAGGGCTCCCCTGGGGAGTTCTGGATATTAATAATAGATGGAGGAGGCTGGGAGAGGTTTTGCTGAAAGGAAGGAGCGCAGAGCTTTCCCTAGGTCTGTTCATTCAATCCTCACGCAATTCTTTGAAGAGCTGCGTGTGTTGTCCCACTTTACAGGTGAAGAAACTGAGGCACAGAGCCGGTGAATGAGTCACTCCAGGGCACAGCCGGCACACAGAGGCAGCAAGGCTGTACTCCGGGCGTCTGGCTGCAGAGCCCACGCCAGGATGTCGCCTGACCCGTATGCAGGCTCCACCCCGGCAGTCCCCAGGCCCTTGCCTCGGGAATCCCTGTATCTGACGCGCCCACCCGCTGCCCACGCCCCAGATCCCCTAGGTGATGCTCTCCATACTCCTCGTCGGCGCCTGGACCCCATCTGTCCCTGACGTCCCCATCTGGGTGGCGGGCGGTGGCGACAGGCGTTAGCAATTAGCGGGCTCGGGTGGGCGCGCGGTGCGGGCGGAGGCAGGGCGGGGGGAGCAGGTGAGCCGAGGCGCTCCCTCATTAGGGACCGTCGTTAGAGCCGGGACAGCTGCTGGCCCGGCCTCAGCCGGATCCCGGGCCGGATCCCCCGCGCCTGGGCTGTAACGGGGAACTGGGAACGCCAGCGGGGGCCAGGCGGGCTGAAGGACCGCGCCGGGAAGCGCGCACTCTCCTCTCCGGGCGGGGCCTCGGACCCCAGCGGCTGAGGGCTCGGGGCCCCGCAGACTCTCACTCTGCAACCCCAGAAAACCTGGCGGGAGCTCCGGATTTGGGGGCCACATCTTCGGCTGGGGGTCCCCGGGCTGCCCCGCGGCGGCTCTCCGGGAGCTCTCTGAACTGTGCGCCCATGGCCTTTCCGCTCCTTGCACCCTGGATCCCGCACGCTGCTCCCACCTGCCAGGTGCCCTCCCGTGGCCCGCCCCCGCCTCGCTGCGGTGCGCTGCTTTCCTTTGGCGAGAGACCGCGCGGCCCAGCGTCCGCTCTGGTATGGAGAGGGAGAAAGCAGCGTACAGAACCCTCCAGAAGAGTGCGATTCCCTGGGGGCAGCAGCCAGGACCGGGACACCGGCGGAGCCCACGCACCAGAGTCTGTGCGCGCATACACGAACCAGCTCAGGCTCCCGAGTCTGCGCACCCAGGGCGGCCGGGCTCTGGACGCCGGCTGGCCCTGCTGAGACCTTGGGGAATCAGTCATCGGAGTTAGAGGGTGCAGAGCGCTCCCCCAGCTCACCCAAGAGCTGGGGCCCTGCACTATCCCAGGCTCTGCCCTCCTCCCCCAGGCCTTCGGACTCTGAGCTCTGGGCTTTCCCAGACCAAGCCCCGGTGGCACAGGCCCTGGTGGCTGGCCAGGCTCTGCCTCAGTCCCCCCCCCCCCCCCCCCCCCGCCCCGGCCCAGCTTGCTGCAGAGGTCCTAGGAGCCACTGCCCACCTCCACCCACCCCCATCCGGGGAGGCTGAGATAGATGGAAAGAGCACTCCTTGGTGCCTCCGGTGGGCACCCATGGACTCCCAGCCTCCTGAGGCAGGAGTGCAGGCCGCACCCCAGCTCCCCTTCTACAAGTGGCCAGGAGTGTGCAGGTCGTGGGCATTGAGCACCTTGGAGACAACGAGTCTCCGCCGGGCTCCACCAGGTGTGTGAGCTTTGAGAGATTTTTGAGCCTTGGTTTCCTTATCAGTCTTCTCAGAACATCAGGTGTGAAAGGGGAACCCAGCCCTGGGCCTGGCACACAGAGCATGCCCAGAGAAGCAGAAGAGTGTGCCAGGCTCCCCGGGTGTCATCTCGCTGAATCTTCTAGAAGGCCTACAAGCTAGAGTCTCTGTTGCCCATCTGAAGGGGCCTGCATGCCTCAGGACCTCAAGGAGTGGCCTAGCAGTGTCCCTGAGCTGGGCATGCGGCCCCTCCCCAAGCCCCTCAGTGCAAGAGCAGGCCCCTGTTCTGACCTTTGCATGTTCCGGGGTGCCTGGTACAGGGCCTGTTGCACAGCTGGTCTTCAGGGAGTCTTCTTTGCATTGCCCAGTGGAGAGGGATGGCCAACATGCCACACAGAGGGAGCCAGGAGTAGAAAGGAATGAATTCAAAAATCAGTTGCCTGCAAGGCCCAGTCTCCCACATCATGGTGCCCACCCCGATCAACCTGGGCAGAGGCTTCCCTCTGAGGGCCAGGCCTGCTGGTGCCTCTCACAGGCCCGGTGCAGGGGCAGCAGGAAGGCTAGGGATGCTTCTCCCTGGGAAACTGCAGCAGGGAGTCACAGGCAGAACAGCGCTGGGGCCTCCTGGGAGCTGAGCCGGCAGCTCCGCCCTTTCTGGGTGTTTAGGCCAAGGTAGCACTAGGAAGATGCTGGAGTCCTGTGCAGCCCAGGGGAGCACTGGCAGGGAGCCAGGGGGCATCTCTGTCTCCCCACCCCCATCACAGGCAGCCCCTGGGGCTGGGTCTCCTCTCTGTCCCTCTCCTTTCCAACACCCCCTTCCAGCCACCTAACAGTCTGCTTGCCATCACCCCCTTGTTGGGCTTCACCCATCAGTTCCCATCCCATTCACACTTGGCCTTGATTTAATCCAGGCTCAACTCCTTTACCATGAAGTTACCCATTTTAAAGTGAACAGTTCAGTGGCCTTCATGGTGCGGTGCAGCCACACTTGGGTCACCTCCATGCTGGTTAGCAGCTCCCTCCCTCCCTCCCTCCTCTCCTCCCACTCCTGCCCCTGGCAACTGCAATTTGGTGTCCACCTCTATTGTGGATATTTCCCATAAATAGAACCAGGTACCACGTGCCCTTTTGTGCCTGGCTTCTTTCATTTAGCACAGTGTTATTTTTTTTTAAGATTTTATATTTGAAAGTCAGCGTTGCAGAGAACGAAGGAGAGACAGAGAGAAAGAGAGATCTTCCATCTGCTGGTTCACTGCCCAGATGGCTGCAATGGCCAGGGCTGGGCCAGGCCGAAGCCAGGAGCCAGGAGCTTCATCCTAGTCTCCCACATGAGTGGCAGGTGTCCAAGCACTTGGGCCATCCGCCACTGCTTTTTCCCAGGAAACTGGATCAGAAGTGGAGCAGCCGGGACTCAGACCGGTGCCCAGATGGGATGGCGGCGCTGCAGGCAAAGGCGTTACCCACTACGCCAGAGCACCGTCCCCAGGACTGAGTAACATTATACTGACTGTATGAACCACATTTTGTTTATCCACTCAGCTAACGGAGGGCTCATTCACTTCTGAGACACCCCTCAGGTCCTTGCACGTGACCTTCCAGGGTGAAAAGAAGCGTGGACAAGGAGTTTTGAAGTCTAGATCTCCCGGACAGAGTTCAGGCTCCTGGCTTTGGCCTGGCCCATCATTGGCCGTGGTGGCCATTTGGGGCATGAACCAGCAGGTGGAAGATCTCTCTCTCTGTCTACCTCTCATTTTCTCTGTCACTCTGCCTTTTAAATAAATAAATACATAAATAAAATAAGTCTTAAAACAGAAGCTCGGGTCTCTGAGCACGCTGGGTGGCCTCAGGCAAGTTGCTTGGCCTTCCTGGGCCTGGAGTTTTGCATTCTCCTGCCCTGCTCCGCCGTTCCTTCCCCCACAGCATGCTTAGTATTTATTAAGCTTGGTGTTGGTTATCTGTCTTCCCCACTGGAAGGTCGGCTCTGCCAGGCAGAGAGCTTTGCTCATCCTGATCGCTGATGGGTAACCCTGCTCAGCACACCCTAGGTGCTCAACAGGTAGGCACTGAATGAGTGGAGGCACAGAATCAATGTGCGCAGCTGATTTTTACCAGGAAGCCAGTTTACAGCTAGAATGGAGGAGGCACAGAGCTTCACTCGGACTCCCACCCAGGGGCCGGTTCTGTGGCATAGTGGGTAAAGCCGCCACCTGCAGTGCCCGGACCCCTTATGGGCGCCGGTTCGAGTCCTAGCTGCTCCACTTCTGATTCAGTTCCCTACTAATGTTCCTGGGAAGGCAGCAGAAGATGGCCCAAGTCCTTGGGTCTCTGCATCCATTTGGGAGACCTGGAAGAAGCTCCAGGTTCCTGGCTTCAGATCAGCTCTGTTCCAGACATTGCGGCCATCTGGGGGCGTGAACCAGCATATGGAAGACCTCTATGTCTTTCTCTCTGTAACTCTGCCTTTCAAATAAATAAACAAATCTTTAAACAGAAGGAGGAGGAGGAGGAGGAGAAATCAGAAGAATACAATCCCATGATAAGTGCACCACTGCATTCCATTTTCCTTCCAAAAATGCTTTTCAAACATCTGCTAGGTTTTAGCAGCGGGCCTTGCATTGATCCCAGGGTAGAGAGGAAGCAGACTTTCTACAGTAGCTTATCAGTTAGGATCACAGATGTACTAAAGCTACAAGTGGGATTTTCTCCCCCTGAATGACAGCTGCCCCCTGAAGCCACCTGTTAGTCTTTGGGCACAAGAAATTTCCAGATCTTGAGCCACAGGATTCACCTTGAAGTTAAACAGATCCATACTGGGACAGTTCGCTCTAAGCCTTTGGGAGGCAACCTTTGTTGAATTAAAAAAGACAAATATGGGGGCCGGTGCTGTGGCATAGCAAGTAAAGCCGCTGCCTGCAGTGCCGGCATCCCATATGGGGATTTGAGTCCCGGCTGCTCCACTTCCGATCTAGCTCTCTGCTGTGGCCTGGGAAAGCAGTAGAAGTCGGCCCAAGTCCTTGGGCCCCTGCACCCATGTAGGAAACTCAGGTGGAGCTCCTGGCTCCTGGCTTTGGGCTGACCAAGATGTGGGCATTGTGACCACTTGGGGAGTGAACCAGTGGATGGAGATACCCATCTCTCTGTTGCTTTGCCTTTCAAATACATAAATACATCTTTTTTAAAGACAAATATTCAATTAGATGAATTGTTATGATGAGGAGCATATCTGAAAGAGAAAAATACCTCCTGGTGGATTAGTAGCATCCATGTCAATGTCACAAACAGAGTGTGAGTGGAGGTGGGGACGAAGCTTCCCAAGGCAGGCAGCTAGTGCAAGCCTTAACATAAAGTCTCAAAAAAAAAAAAAAAAAAAAAAAAAAAGCCCCAGTGGTTGTGTTTACCCGGAATGCAGAACTGTCCCCTTTGTTGAGGTCGGCTGAACTCAGCCAGAGAACAATGTTGCGGCTGCTGGCCGCCGCGTGCGAATGTGGTCATGCATCACAGGCTGCACCAGATGGCCGTGAGAACACCCGGCCTGCGCTGCCTGGGCCGGGACACAGAGCCAGAGCTGCCGCGGGCACTGCTGGGAAGTAGAGCCCTGCTCCTCTGTGCAGAGACGATGGCTGTCTTGGGACAGGGGGTCGGGGAGTGGCCCTGGCCCTTCTCCCCAACTTGAGTGCATGGGTGTCAAGGACTAATGACTGGGGGTGGGGTCTTCAAAAAGTTCATGGAAAAATACATAATATGGAAAAACTGTGCATGGATTTCAAAAGTTAGGGCAACCAAATAAACTTGTCTTTTGATCCGAGCCTCATATTTGCTACAATGGAGGAGCAGGCTACCCTACCCACTTCTCCAGCTGGTGCCCCACTGAGACCCACTCAGAGCAAAGGCTGCTGGGATGAGGGAGGCACCCCCGAGAGTCACCCACAGATCCATGCAGACACAGAGAAGTACCACAGGCTCACAGAGAGCAAGGGGACTAAGCTGGACTCTGAACTGCACAAGCAGGTGCACCACCAGCCGGGGGGAGGGGCAGGGAGGATGTCATCAAAGCTGGCCTAAGTTCACAGGGAGCCCTGAAAAGCTGCTCCCCACCAGCGTATCCCCACCCAGCGCTCCTGCTGCTATGGTCACTGTGTGGCTAAGTGTGGTGTCCTATCATGATGCCCATACACAGCAGGCCGCCTGCAGGGACGAGTCTAGAAAGTGTTGCTGGTAATGAGAGGCAGGGCCCTGAGAGCCTGGTGAATCGAGCCTGGAAGGGAAGCTAGGTGCGGGGACTGAATTCTGATGAATGGCAGGTGTCGGTTCATCCCGAGTCTAAGACCATGGACAGGGTCGAGGCATGTTTGCAGGTACTTTTATCAAACACCACGAAAGTCACATGTGCCTGAATCACTACAACCCTCTATTTCTGCCGAATAAAAATTCCAATTCACACTCTGACACCTGCCCTACTTCATCCCCCCCCCTTTTTTTTTATCTTTTAAAGCTTTGGTCTACCTGAGAGTTCGTTTCCCAGGAGCCATCTCCCTGGGCTTCTTGAGTTTCCAGGTTAGGAATTACCCAGCTAAGGGCTCTGCTGGGCTGGTTCCTGTCTTGGTGCAAAGACTCCAGCATGAGATAGGAAAGTGGTAGATGCAAGCAACACTGTCTGATAAAACATTCTGGTGGGGGGAGGGATGTTTTCTATCTGTGCTGTTCCGTTTGCCAGCTACTCACCCCATGGGGCAATCGAGCACGTGAAACATGACCAGTGTGACCAAGAAGCGGAAGTCTTAGATTTATTTCATAATTAATTTTAACAGACATAGCACAAGTGGCCGTGGCTATTGTATTGGATCACGCAGCTTTAGAAGGAAAGGCTATGGGGGTCTTTGGTCATCACACTTCAGCAGGTGCAGCATTAATCGTTGTACTTCTCTTTCCAAAGCCAATGCCACCAAGCCAGGCCCTGAAGACAGAGGACTTTGTCAAGGTCAAAGAAGGATGCCTTTTTCCCAAATCATATCTTTTGCATGGATTCTACTAGCAAGCAAGAACACCAATGTGTGCTGGTCAAGATCACTAGACTTCAGAAGAATCATGGAGTTGGCATTGTTGGCCATTTGTAGTAGACCTGTAGGAAAATATATGGCACCACTACCTCTTGTTTCCTTCCCAACTTGCCCACACACCCACAACTCTGTTGTTCCTGTATTTCCTCTCCCAAAACTCATGTCCTTGGGCATTTCTGGCCTCCTGGCTATGTCATGAGCACCAACACCTCCTGAACAGTCTAGAAAAGCCATGTTTCCTTTGCTGAGCTCCTGGGTCAAGTTTCCCGTGGGTCTCTCTGCCCATGAATAGTTGAAGATAGGACTATTAAAGGCATCGATTGAGAAGAACTTCCCTGTGGTCCCTGATGGCCAGTAGGAGAGTTTGTTCGTGTTCCCCAGATCTACGGCAGGTGAGCAAATTCTTTGAGTGGGGAAGATGGACTTGGCTGTTGCTCTGGGGTCAATAAGATGGCTGACTACTCTACTTTGGGGCTTCTCAACAGTGACCTAGGCCATTGGGGCCAGAGAGTTCTCTGCTGCGGGGCTGCCTGTGCATTGCAGGATGTTTAGCTGGACTCTGTCCAGCCCCCAGCGGGAACAACTGAATATGTCTCCAGGCATTATTAATGGCCCCTGGGGTACAAAATCACCCCTCACTGAGAACCCCTGCTCTACTGCCATTTCACACTTACATTGTGAGCCCAGACAAGAGAAGACAGAAAAGTCACACAAGACCATGAATTTTATTAGAATCCTGAATGGTCATAAACCTCTTACTGAGTGTTCCCATGTGTAATGCAGTTTTACTTCTGAACTCTGAGGAGTGAGACAAGTAGCAGATTTGTGGATTTCACCTGGATGTCTCTGTAATGTGTTTTGGAACCAAGAAAGTCAGGTCTGAAAATGCAGGGAGTTGATTCACTTGGGTTCCTACACAGGGAGTTGTTTAAAATTAAGAGATCATCTATGCTGACATGATTTGCTCGTTGTAGAATGAATTCAGGGGGGCCAGTGCTGTGGCTCACTTGGTTAATCCTCTGCCTGCAGTGCCGGCATCCCATACAGGCGCAGGGTTCTAGTCCTGGTTGCTCCTCTTCCAGTCCAGCTCTCTGCTGTGGCCAGGGAAGACAGTGGAGGATGGCCCAAGTGCTTGGGCCCTGCACCCGCATGGGAGACCAGGAAGAAGCACCTGGCTCCTGGCTTCTGATCGGTGCAGCGCTGGCCTTAGCGGCCATTTGGGGAGTGAACCAATGGAAGAAATTCCTTTCTCTCTGTCTCTCTCTCACTGTCTATAACTCTACCTGTCAAATAAAAAAATTCTTTTAAAAAGTGAATTCAGGGGCGCTAATGATAGGACTGTCCCCTATGCTGGGCATTGTTCCAAGAACTATGTATTATTATTATCTTTTTAATTTGAGAGTCACAGAGACAGAGACAGAGAGAGCTCCTGTGTCTGCTGGTTTACTCCCCAAATGCCCACAACAGCTGGGGCTGGGCCAGACCAAAGCCAGGAGCCCAGAACTCAATCCAGGGCTCCTAGGTGGGTGGCAGGGGCCTACTTCTTGAGTTATCACTGCTCTCTATGGGGTTTGCAATAGCAGGAAGCTGGAGTCAGGAGCCAGAGCTAAGAATTGAACCCAGTACTCTGATGTGGGATGCAGATGTCTTTATATATATATATATATGATTTATTTATATATATGATTTATTTATTTTATTTGAGAGGTGGAGATACAGACAGTGAGAGGGAGAGACAGAGAGAAAGGTCTTCCATCTGTTGGTTCACTCCCCAAATGGCCACAAAGGCCAGAGCTTTGCTGATCCAAAGCCAGGAGCCAGGTGCCTCCTCGCAGTCTCCCATGTGGGTGCAGGGGCCCAAAGGCTTGGGCCATCTTCTACTGCTTTCCCAGGCCTTAGCAGAGAGCTGGATTGGAAGAGGAGCAGCCGGGACTAGAACCAACACCCATGTGGGATGCTGGTGCCGCAGGAGGAAGATTAACCTACTGCCCCATGGCGCCAGCCCCTGGATGCAGATGTCTTCAGCAGTGTCAGCCACTAGGTCAAATGCTCACCCCAAGAACTACATATTTTTATGCCTGTTCTACCCATAAGGAAACAGAAGTACAGAGATCATATAGGAAACGGATTGTAGGGGTGGAATTCAAGACCCCAGGTTTAAAAAGATGATGCTGTACTGGTGTAGTAAAAAAGCACACAAATTCCCTCCAAATTGATTTTATAACTACCCGTTCACTTGAGAATCATTGCAGATGCCCAGAAATCCTGCATGGTAGTGCAGAGAGATCTCATACACACATCGCCTGGCTTCCCCTATAGCTAACATCGGTCTTAACCTAGGTGCACCTGTCATTACTGCAGCATGAACCTGGTCACAATGATATTAATGAGACCATGCTGTTCAGATCTCAGCAGCCTTTCCACTGGCAGCATTCCTTGTTCCAGAGACGAGTGGAGGGTACCAGGACAGGAGGCCCCACTGCAGTCAGCTGATGTTTCATTTTCCTGGAGCTGACCAAGGGACTTGCTCCTCCCCGCCCCTTCTCAGAGCGCACATAGAGGCTGCCTCTTTGGAAGCTGTTATGCAAAAATTCCACTGGGCTAGAAAATGGAAAACAGAGGAAGCTAATCACCACTGCACTAAGATTTGGTGGAAGGAGATTTATGGGATTAGAGGGAAAGCAGGTGAGTGTGCTGCATGGGGAGGAAGTTCTGTAATCCGTGGGAGTGAAAGGGGGCTGCAACACCCTAAGGGACTGCATCATTAAAACACAGCAGATGACAATTCCACCGAAACAGGAGGGGACAGGAAAGAAGCGCCACAAAGCACTGCTCGGAGACCTAAAGGGTCCGGTTTACAACGTGGCAAGAGGAGAGAGAACCCCCTCGTAAATACTCTTAGTCCCTGGCCCTGTGCCGCACGCTGCTGAGTGGTTACCACGGCAAGGGGAAAGTGAGAGAGAGGCAGAGAGAGAGGGGAGTCCATGCATAGAGGTCTCTGTGCATGCACAGGGGGACTGCAGAAAGCTCATGGAACATGCAATTTTGCTGCATCCAAATATTTGTTGTGGATCAAAATATTTTTGAAATGAAAAAATGCATAGTTTTTGCAAAGCGTGCATTTTCCAGGAATTTTTTTTGAAGACCCTCCTCCTGTGTGTTGATTTCAATATTTTGGCATTGTAAGAAACTTACCTTATAACTCCATTTTCTTTTTTTTTTAATATTGATTTATTTTTAAAAATTTGTTTGAAAGGCAAAGAGACAGAGATAGAGAGAGAGAGGGAATCTTCCATCCTCTGGCTCACTCCCCAGACGCCTGCACCAGCCAGGGCTGGGCCAGGCTGACGCCAGGACGCTGGATCTCGATCTGGGTCTCCCATATGGATGGTAGAGCCCCCACAACATAGGGTGTGCATTAGCAGGAAGCTAGAATCAGAAGCGGAGCCAGGACTCACTGTGAAATCAGATGAGGGTGCGCCACGTAGCATGTCAACTGCTGAGCCAAATGCCTGCCCCTGTAATACCATTTTCCACACATTTTTTTTCCACAAATTTTTTTGACAGCTGCTGGCATAAGAGATGTGTCCATTTCAGACTGTGTCCCTCACACACACAATCAGAACAAAGCTCCCTTCTGTAATCATAAAGAGCATGGTTGCTTCTAAATCCACACCAGAACAATTTTTTTATTGTTTTTATTTATTTATTTTTTGACAGGCTGAGTGGACAATGAGAGAGAGACAGAGAGAAAGGTCTTCCTTTTTGCTGTTGGTTCACCCTCCAATGGCCACCGTGGCCAGCGCACCGCGCTGATCCGATGGCAGGAGCCAGGTGCTTCTCCTCGTCTCCCATGGGGTGCAGGGCCCAAGCACTTGGGCCATCCTCCACTGCACTCCCTGGCCACAGCAGAGAGCTGGCCTGGAAGAGGGGCACCCGGGACAGAATCCGGCGCCCCAACCAGGACTAGAACTCGGTGTGCCGGCGCCGCAAGGCGGAGGATTAGCCTAGTGAGCCGCGGCGCTGGCCCACACCAGAACAATTTAAAACTCACCGTACCTGCTCTGCCAGATGAGGCGGAGCCTCTATCCAAAGGTACTATCAAAGCAAATGGTTGAATCCTTCAGCAACTCAGTAAAACTCTGTTGGGAAGCCAGGCCAGACCCTGGATTTGAGCACAGGTAAGAAGCCATGCAGCGTACTTCTCTTCCCATGCAGGAATTCTCCTGCCCCTACCATGTCAATGTGGGAACAGGCATGAACTGATTTACTACAAAGCCTTTAGGATAACATCAGAGATGAGGAGCAAGAGCTGGAGGCTGGCAAACAAGGAAACCTGATCCAGGAGGAAGCAGACTTTCTCCATCTGGCATATGGCGTTTGCTCCCTGCCCCCACCCTGCTTCCTTCCCTCCCCCAACACCCCTCGCTCCCTCTGCCTTTCTCCATAGGCGTGCCGCTAATTCCTTTTTGTTTCTGGGACAAGAGAATAGAATCAACAGAATAGAATCCAGGAGAATGGATGTCACCAATCTTCTCCAAATCAAAGCAGAAAAGTTTCCAGCAACCCGTCTAAGGTACCACGGACCCAACCTAGCTCCAGCCTCCAGGCTAACGAAATTGCAAGAAATGAATGCCCGGGAGATTTGCTTGAAGGTGACTACAGTGAACGAGCCACACCAGGCCCCACTGGAAAGGAACGCAGAGCTGCTACTAAGGTGGCCGCAGTGACAAGGAACGGAGCGGTGATGAGCTGGATCGCAGTGCTTTGCAGACCCAAGCAGGCGCTGCCAGAGACTGGTCCCGTTGAAGGCAGCAGTCAGTGTGTCTGGGCTGCAGGGAGACAATGGTCTCCCAAGGAGGCTCATGCCCTTCTCTCTGGAAGACCCGCTAAAGAGACAACAGGTGCACCACCGCCTGGCTGCTCTGCATGCAGGAGACAACTGTGTGTCCCGGACGGTTCCGGGGAGGAGAAGAGCTGAAAGAGCAGACAGGGTCCTGAAGGCAGGGAAGCCTTTAGGGAGGCGGGGCTGTAAACCGGCCCTGAAAGGTGAACCGGAGCTGGGCAGGGGCTGGAGCTTGGGTTTGTCCTGCTCAGGACAGTTCTGGCATCCTTCTGCCTACAGAGAGACCAAAGTCAGCCCAGGGCTCCACCACCTGGCTACGCATCAGGACCTCCTGGGTGTACCAGGGCCTGACTGCGACCTGATGCATCTGCATTTCCAGGACATGCATGTGTGTGTCCTCCGATCTGCTGAACTGACCCAGTGACCCCCGTCTCAGAGCTGAAGACATCGAGGCCCATAGAAAGATGAGATTGGCCCATGGGGTGCATAGTGTGGATTCATTTAGCAGGTGAACTTCCAGCCATGCCACCGACCCTTTTCCTCCCCTGGGATGCCCCTGAAACCACACCTGCAAAGGCGAGCAGGTGTAACCCTCGCACTTCTCACCGACTTGGCCCTGTCTGCCCAGCTGGGTCCAGAGGGCATCACCCTATGCGGCATCTTCTTTGCTAACAACCCACTCGTCTAGAAGAAAGACATGTGGCTTCTTGTGCTACCCTGGAACTGGACAATTAGTCCTTAGTAAAGTGGGGAGGGGGGTGCAAATATCACTGACACTTTTCCTTTGGCCTCAGCTTCAGAGTCTCCCAGTACAATTGGCCATCCTTCCACCAACCACAGACAGAAGGCATATGGGGAAACTGCATCTGCATCAGACAAGCGCAGACGTTCCTCTCTTGTCATTATTCCCTGAGCAATGCAGAACAACTATTCCATGGCATTTACATTGTCTGAGGCATCACGCGTCACCTCGCGATGTATGCAGGAGCAGGTTCGTAGGTTCCATGCGGACAATGCCTCATTGGACATAAAGGACTTTTGTATCCATGGGTTTTGGTGTCTGTGGGGGTCCTGGAATCAATCCACTCCTCCCCTCTGCCCCACGCAGCCAAGATGCAGGGGAACACGTGCCCACCATCTCACTCCCATCTCCAGATTTCTTCCTGGATGCCTTTGCAACCCTAAGCCAGACCACTGTCCATTTCTCCCCTCCCTGCAGCACTTCCTCCCATGAGGCTTTGCGGTTCCTACCAGCTCTGCCCAAATCAGTTACACAACTGCCTTCCTCCGCTTAGACCGACACAGGCATTTTTCACACCCGCCCCCAGATGTCTCTACCTCAGCTCTCCCCAGACTACCTCACTATTTGTTTCCAAAGAGACTTTCTTATCTTTCATTCCAAGGATGAGTGTTCCCAGCCCAGGGTTCCCCGGCCACCTGGCCCTCTGCATTCCCTCTGTCTTCAGCTGCACCTACGGCAAGCCCATTGCCCCTGACATCCCATCGGCTTTGCTAGGGCAGGGCCCTCTGGTGGGACTGAGGCTCCAGGCTTGAGCTGGGTTTGGAGATCACACGTGGATCTTCTGCCTCCTTGGTGACACTGAAAGCCCCAGAGTAACTCAACCGTTCATCAAATAAAGGCAAGGGGTCTTCAAAAAGTTCACGCAAATGTGTGTCATGAAAAAACTGCATGGATTTCAAGTCCTTTTGTGCCAAAACAAATTTATATTTTAATTTCATCTTCCAAGAAATTTTTGATATACCTTCATATGTTTTATGCAGCTACTGCAACTCAGGCACCGTGGCTCCACAAATGTTAAGGTCCAGTTTGACAGATTCAGAAATCAAATTCAGAGTTGCTTAAAAATTGAATCATGGGGCTGGTGCTGTGGCACAGCAGGTTAACACCTGGCCTGAAGCGCTGGCATCCCACATGGGCACTGGTTCAAGTCCCGGCTGCTCCACTCACAATCCAGCTCTCTGCTATGGCCTGGGAAAGCAGTGGAGGATGGCCCAGGTCCTTGGGCCCCTGCACCCACATGGGAGACCTGGAGGAAGCTCCTGGCTCCTGGCTTCCGATCGGCGCAGCTCCGGTTGTTGTGGCAAATTGGGGAGTGAACAATCGAATGGGGGACCTCTCTCTCATCTCTCTCTCTCTCTCTCTCTCTCTGCCTCTCCTCTCTCTGTGTAACTCTGACTTTCAAATAAATAAATAAATCTTTAAAAAAAATAAAAAATTGAATCAGCCCCAGTGTTGTGGTGCAGTGGGTTAAGCTGCTGCCTATAATGCCGACATCCCATATGGGCACTCCACTTCTGACCCAGCTCCCTGCTAATGCACCCAGGAAAGCCTCAGAAGATGGCCCAAGTTCTTGGGTCCTTGTCACCCACATGGGAGACTCAGTTAGGGTTTGTGGCTCCTGGCTTCAGACTGGCCCAGCCCTGGGTGTTTTGTCCATTTGGGAAGTGAATGAACAGATGGAAAATATCTCTCTCTCTCTCTCTCTCTCTCTCTCTCTGATTCTCCCTCTCTATAACACTGCCTATCAAATAAATAAGAAAATCTTTTAAAAACAAAGTGAATGGAAGACTCCAAGTGACTGCAAGTCTTTTTTGTTTCTCACTGTAAATGCACAGTTCTCAAGAAACAAGGAAAAGGTGTCAGAGACTGTCTGGGGCCCAGGCATTGGGTTGTTCCTGAAGAAGCATTGAGTGCTGAGCCTACTTCGGCTCCATTCATTTGATGGACATTTTTAAGTGCCTCCTGTGTAACACATCTCCTTAGGGTACCTGCCAGCTAAGGTCTGTGGAGTTATCACAATGGGGCTTAAAAACCCTAACAGGTAATGGGGCAGGTTCTGCGGCGTACTGGGTTAAGCTGCTGTCTGCAGTGCTGGCATCCTATATGGGTGCCAGCTCATGTTCTGGCTGCTCCTCTTCCGATCCAGCTCTCTGCTAATGGCCTGGGAAAGCAGTGGAAATTGGCCCAAGTGCTTGGGCCCCTGCACCCACGTGGGAGACCTGGAAGAAGCTCCTGGCTCCTGGCTTCAGATTGGCCCAGCTCTGGCTGTTGCAACCATTTGGGGAGTGAACCAACAGATGAAAGATCTCTCTATCTCTCTCTCTCTCTCTCTCTCTCTCTCTCTTACTCTCTCTGTAACTCTGTTTTTCAAATAAATAAATAAATAAATCTTTAAAAAAAGCCAGCAGGTATGAAAATCTTCTAGAGAATAGCTGAACAGTAACATGAACACAGCGGTCCCACTTACTCAACATCTTACTTCCTGTGGCTTCAGTTACTCGGCAACTCAGTCTGAAAAGAGAAAATGGAAGTTCTAGAAATAAACAGTTCATATGTGTTTGAATGATGCACCATGGCCAGTGGTGGGATAAGAGCTCCCTGGCCCCATCCCACCCAGCACATGACTCATCCTTTTGTCCCATGTGTAGACGCTCCTGGCCCTTACTCACTCACTGATAGCCACCTTGACTACAGATGACTCAAAGTATGTCAGCCCGAATGTTCACAGAACCCTTAGTTTACTTAATAACGGCCCCACAGTGCATTATTAAGCAGTGACACAGGAGGCACCAGCATAGAAAGCCTGGAAGGACCAGTTCACTCTGCTCCTCCATGGCACCGCTACAGGGCATCCAGGAAGGGGGAACCAGGAGGGTGTGTTTCTGCCCACGTTGCTGGCGTCCACTGGGAGGCTTGGAACAGATGCGCCTCCGCTATACAGTTGATGCGACCGAGCTGTACACTTCAAAGTGGTTAAGACAGCGGAGTTCAGGTTATTTTTTTTTTAACCAAATAAACACAGGTTTATTTTCCTCACAATTCTAGAAGCTGGGAAGCCCAAGAGCAAGGCATTGGCCTCTGACCAGGCCTTCATGCTGCTCTGTTGGGTTCTGTGTCTCCCCAACTAACCCGTTCCCATGGATCCATCTGCGAGGGCTCTCTGCCTAATCACTCTAACAGGAGCCCCTCCCAACACCGCTGCGTTGGGCACTAAGTTTCCAGCACTCAGATCCGGGGGATGGACGCATTCAAACTACACCAGGGAGACAGCCCGGGAGAGACAGACCAGCCACAGCTAACCTACCTGCTCACCCAGGAAAACCGAAAACACAGCCAGAGTGGGCAAATGGGGAGCACGACTTGCATTTCTTATTTTGTGGAAGACTTTCTTTTGTTCCTGCCCCCCCCCCCCCAAGAATCGAGTTCTTTAAGTATCCATGTCTTACAAGGAGCTGGTCCTTGCCCCGGTGGGTCAGGGGAGGGGGCGGGCCTACACTGTAACTGAGAAAAGCACAAAAATGGTTTCTAAGATGCACCTGCCAACAGCAGCGGCCTTCAAGTTCACTTAGGGAGCATAAAGAAATTAAGTTTGGAGTTTGTTTTTCAGTGAATCCCAAATGAAGGCTGACTCTGGGCTCATGGACCTCATCGAGATTACGATTTAAAATTGTCCCTTGGGGCTGGCACTGTGGCCTAGCAGCCAAGTCAATGCCCATATAGGCTCCAGTTGGAGTCTTAACTCCTCCACTTCCTATCCAGCTCCCTGCTGATGTGCCTGGGAAATCAACAGAGGATGGTCCCAGTCCTTGGGTCCCTGCACCCACAGTGAGAGACTTGGAAGACGCTCTTGGCTCCTGGCTTCCAACTGACCCAGCTCTGGTTGTTGTGGCCTTTTGGGGGAGTGAACCAGTGGATGGAAGACCTCTCTGTCTCTGTCTCTCTCTCTCTGTGTGTGTAATGCTGCCTTTCAAATACATAAATAAATATTTTTTAATTCTTCCTTCTCTGTCTCTTCTCTGTTCTTCTCATGGAGCACAAAAGTGGCCCTCAGCAGAGCCGGTCACACAGGCATAGGACCCGTCAGTCAGTCCCACAGAACCCGATCTCAGAAGATCCTGAGTTTCGGTCAATGCTCTTCTGTCACTGCTCCGAGCTCCTTAGTGACTGGGTTTCACTTTGCACTGAGCCCCCACATGTATGTAGCCAGTGCTGCTCTTAGCAATGAAAGACTTTGGGGTCCCCCATGCCAGCCATGAATCTTTTCTCACCATCCCCACTGCCATGGTGGGCATTAAAATCGTCCCCACTATGCCAGTGGGGAACAGGAAACATCACCCCCTAGGTCCTAACTCAGCATCTTCTCCTAAAGATGAGTCTTTTTTTTTTTTTTAAGAATTATTTGAAAGCCAGAGTTACAAAGAGAGGAGAGATGGAGTTAGAGACTGGTTTACTCCCCAAATGGCCGCAATGGCCAGGGCTGAGCCAGGCAGAAGCCAGGAGCCAGGAGCTTCTTCCAGGTCTCCCACGCAGGTGCAGGAGCCCAAGCACTTGGGCCATCCTCCACTGTTTTCCCAGGCCGTTAGCAGGGAGCTGGATGGGAAGTGGAGCAGCTGAGACATGAACCAGCGCCCATATGGGATGCTGTTGTCACAGGTGGTAGCTTTACCCACTAGGCCACAACGCCAGCAGCAGAAGACAGGTCTATTGTAAAACAGCAACATGAGTCTTTAAGTCTGATACAATATTTCAGTTCAAGGTACTCAAGCAATTTAAAATGAGAAGAAAACTCCCTTGGGATTCTCACCTCTGCTAACATAAGAGAAGAGAGGAGCAGGCTGATGGAACAAAACATCCACTCCTTAAAACTCTGAAACATTTTGGCTCCCATGTAGATGAGGTCACTATCTCTGCTTACATTGACTGAAACACAACTTCCTTCCCAAAGCCTCTAACCCCTGGATGAAAAATGACAGGAGCGCACGTTTCCTGACTACAGAATCAAGCAACCAAGGCTTCCCAAGGGCCTTCTCATGCCCCCACCCCGCCCCACCCTGCCCCCAGCCCCACTCTGTGCTGGGTTTTCAAAGGACAAAATGTTTTTGTGAAAACAGCATTTGTTTCTCCGTTTTTAAGGGGTGAGAGTGCCGCATCTAAATCAATTCTAATATATCGCGAATATATTCATTATCATGCACCAAAAGTGAATTCCCATTTTCTGGTTCTCGGAGGAGAGTGACAGAGCCTCGTTTGTAACAGCCCCAGGGCATAAGCCAGCATTGTGTAGCTTAATTAGATATTCCCCGTGCTGGAGTGAGGGACATATGTCTATTCACTGCAGCACGCAGCGAGAGCGCCAGGCGCTTCCAGATCAAGGCATCGCAAGTGCAGGCTCTCCCAAGGACCTGCGGCCCCAGCCGGCCCCGGCAAAGTCAGCTCGCATTCACCAATTGGTTCCGGTTTATTAACAGCCTATGAACTTCTCATCTGTTTCCCAACTGGTTTGGACTGTCACCTGCAGCCGCCAGGCCTGCGTCGGCACTTCCACTCCTTGGGATCCGAGTAGAACAGTGTCCGTGGGACTAGATGCTCTGTCTTTCCCAACACAAAGGGCTGTGGGCCAAGCATCTTCCAAAAGTTCATGGAAGAGGGTGCATTATGAAAAAACAACAACAACAACAACATCAAAAAATGATGCATGCATTTCAAAGATTTCTTTGCACCAAGATAAACTTTTTTTTTTTTTTTAAGATTTACTTATTTATTTGAAAGGCAGAGTTACAGAGAGAAGGGGAGAGACAGAGAGAAAGAACTTCCATCTGCTGATTCACTCCCCGGATGGCCACATGGCCAGCACGGGACCAGGCTGAAGCCAAGAGCCAGGGGCTTCACCTCCATCACCCACATGGGTGGCAGGGGCCCAGACACTTGGGTCACCTTCTGCTTTTTTTTTCCCAGGCGATTAGCAGGGAGGGAGCTGGACCAGAAGAGGAGCAGTCAGAACAAGAACTGGCACCCGTATAGGATGCTGGCGTCACAGGCAGCAGATTTACTGCTATGCCACAACGTCAGCCCCAAAACTTATCTTTTAATTCCATTCTCCCATGAACCTTTTAAAGTGCCTTCAAATCTGGGGAATTATAAACCAGAGTAAAAAAGACAATAAGCTTTTAGAAAGTTCCAGAAGGGAAGGCCACCTTGCAGCTATAAGCTAAAGCAGACTTGGCCAATTTTATTATTTTTCATAAAGATTTATTTTATCTCTTTGAGAGGCAGAGTGACACAAAGAGAGGGCAAGACAGGGGCAGAGAGAGAGAGAGAGAGAGAGAGATCTTACCTTCACTGGTTCACTCCCCAGATGGATGCACCAGCCAGGGCCAGGCCAGGCTGAAGCCAGGAGCTTCTTCATTTCCCATGTGGGTCCAAGGGTCCAAGCACTTGGCCCATCTTCTGCTGCTTTCCCAGCTGCATTAGCAGGGAGCTGGACTGGAAGCAGAGCAGCCGGTACACGAACCAATGATCAGATATGGGATGATAGCGTCGCAGGTGGCGGCTTAACCCTTTGTACCACAAAGCCAGGCCCTGGGCTTGGCCAGTTTTAAAAGGTACTTGAATTATTATCATTTTTATTTCTAAATATAACTGCAGGTGAATAAGGGTGCAGGTAGGACAAATGGGAGCACGTCTTACACTAAGTCCTTCCTCTTTGCAAAAAGGCAAAATACGAGAGTGAGAGATGAAAGTCGATGGCCTTGGTCCCCAATATTTTTCTCTTCTGAACTCCACCTCAGGGGTGTGTACCCCACCCAGTCTAAATTCTTCAGCTGGAAAAAGTGTCTGGGTAAGGAATTCTGCCTGGTTTCTTTCCCCTCTGGGCAGACGTGTGCATTAGTTAGCCGAGGGTACCCTAACAAAACACCACACAGCAGACATGGACGGTCTCACAGCTCTGGAGGCTGGGAGGCTGAGCTGAAGGTGTCAGCCTGGCTGGTTTCTCCCCAGGCCTCTCTCTGTCACCCCCCCTCCCCGAGTCTTCTCATCATCTTCCCTCTGTTTGTCTGTTATTGCGCTTCAGTTTCCACTTTTAGAAGGACACCTGTTGGGGCAGGCTTTAGCTGCAGCCTGTGACACCAGCATCCCATATGAGCACTGGTTCAGGTCCCGGCTGCTCCACTTCCAATCCAGCTCCCTGCCAATGCACCTGGGAAAGCAATGGAGAACAGCCCAAGTGCCTGGGTCCCTGCCAACCATGTGAGAGACCCGGATGGGGTTCCAGGCTTCTGACTTTGGCTGGCCAGACCCAGTCATTGCAGCCATTTGCGGGGGGGGGGGGGTGAACCAGTGGATAGATGATCTGTCTCTCCTTTTCTCTCTATAACTCTGCTTTCCAAATAAGGAAATATATTTTAAAGTATATAAGAAATTAAAATATATCTCAAAGCCATGGGAAGTCATCATGGCAGCCTGCGTGGACACTCCTGGATCTGACACCCCTGCCCGCCGAGGCTCGGGAACCCAAACATCCCTGCAGCTTTTCTCTACCCTTTTTTAAAAAAAAGATTGATTTATTTATTTGAAAGTCATAGCTACACACAGAGAGAAGGAGAGGCAGAGACAGAGAGAGAGAGGTCTTCCATCTGCTGGTTTACTCCCCAACTGGCCACAATGGCCGGAGCCAGGAGCTTCTTCTGGGTCTCCCACATGGGTGCAGGGGCCCAAGGACTTGGGCCATCTTGTACTGCTTTCCCAGACCATAGTAGAAAGCTAGATCGGAAGTGGAGCAGCCGGGTCTCGAACCAGCACTCTGACATGGGATGGTGGCGTCAGAAGCAGTGGCTTACCCCACTGCACCACAACACCAGCCCGTGTTTGGGGAGAAGTCGTAGGGACTCTGGGAATCCCCAGCCTGGAGCTCTAGAGACAGGCATCTTGTCAACCAGCAACAGCACAAGGCTTCCGGTACTGGTGTGGGAAGGTCCTTTCTCTCCTGAGGGCATGTGCCGCTCAAGGCTGGCGGGGTCTGGGCCAGGAGACTGTAAGCTCAGCAGGTGTGAAAGTGTTGTACAAAAACACAAGCTCAGCGGTTCCTCCTGCTCACCGTCTCCAGTGCTGTGGTCTCAGTTACTCGCAGGCAACTATGGCCTGGAATAAAGTACTCTCACATTTTAAATAACCATGACTGCGCTATGTTGTTATAATTGCCCTATTTTAGCACCAGTTATCCTGGTTAATCTCTTGCTGTGCCTCACTTATAAATGAAGCTTTATCTCAAGTATATATGGATGGGGGAAACCACAGTATATTCATAGATAGGCTTGACTAGTGGGTGACAGGTGTCTCAGACAGGTCCCCCACGGGTACCGAGGGACCACAGTATCTGACTTCCGTGTGTTCTATTCTTGCCACATCCCTCGGGCTACCTCAGTCTTCAACTTAAGGATTCAATCAGCATTGCTGACTTTGAATAAATGAAGGCACAGTTTTCTTCTGAAAAACGAGACACCGCCCAGCCAGGGATGCAACACTCTCTGGTGCAGAAGTGAACAAAAGCAGTAGGCAAGCCGTTGCTTAAGCCTGATAACAGCCCCGGGAAGTAAAAAGCGAGAACTAGGAGGCTGGCAGGCTTCCACCGACTCTCAGGGGTCCCTGAGCAAGCCCCACGGAAGACCGGGCAGAATCTCACACCTGTTCCAGGTCACTGCCGTCCACTTCCTGCAGGATGCGGGACCCAGGGGTAAATGCAGGCCGACCGCCCATGAGCCTCATCCCTCTGTCCTGAGGTTATGCACTAGCTTAGGACAGAAAGACAGAGCAACTAACAGGAGCACCCCCCCACCATGGGAAAAGAGGAGGGGAGAGAAGGAGCAGGGTCACTTACTAAGGACATGACAGAAAGACGTGCAGCCGCGGGCTCTGCGGCCACGAAGGAACAAGGTAGACGGAGGCCTTTCATTCACGGAGCAGGAGGGGGAGGAGGCAGCAGGAGCAGGTGCCGGAGCTGGGATGATGTCGGGGTTGCAGGAATGACCGGGGAGGGGGGGGCTGGGGAGTTGGAGCAGGATGATGGCGGGGCTACAGGAGTGGCAGAACGCAGGGTCTGAGAGGCACACAGATCCACTGTGGTCTCAGGGCGTCTCTCTCTCTCTCTCTTTCTCTTTCTCAATCTCTCTCACTCTCGCTCTCTATCTCTCCCCATAGCCTCTTGAGCAATCTTGCTGGACTTCTCACATCACAGCTGCCTTCCAAAGGCACAGAGGCTTGGGAGCGGGGTTGGGTAGGGCCTTTGGGGTCAGTGGATCTAACTCTAAGTGTTGTGAGCCAAGGACAGCTTCTGAGGGGGCACTGATCTGCTTGATTTGCAGTTGGTAAAGAATGGAGACTGGGGCGGTCCTCTCCTGTGTCCACTGGGGGAGGCACAGACGTTGGTCCCTTGTCCTTAGGACAGTAAAAACTGAACGGTCAAACTAGGCTATTGTGTGGGAGCCGGGAGGAAGAGTGGAAATAAGGCCCCATGGCTCCTGTCCTGCCACTCTTCTCTCCCAGCCCCTGCTGTGTCACACATGCATGGGAGGGGACAAATCCTGGGCCATCACATCCCCTTAAACTCCTCAACCACAGGGAGGGACGCAGCCCAACAGGGCCGGGGGATGGGGGCCTTCATAGCATGGACCGGGCAGGTGGCCTGCGTCTGAGCGTTGAGATCAGCGCCACAGAGAAGCACTGGAGTCATAGAGACGTGACCTTCACTCAGGCCATCACTAGGGGGTCAGTTAACTCCCCCACAGACAGCATCTCCACTCGGCAGAGTCTCCCATAGCAGCCACAGGGGGTGACATTTCCAGCTTGCACATGGCCTCCAGGGCAAGAACAGGGGGAATGAGAACCTGGGAAATGGGTGCACTCAGAATCCTACACAGAGCAGCCTAGTCCGGTGCATAGCCAACTTATTCACAGTAAAATCCACTCTCAGTGGTTTTAAAAGAGGCCGCCCAGCCCAAGACCCAACCCGGGACGGAGCCCTTGGCCCCTGGCTCCACCCACCTCCCAAGGACAGGGACAAGCAACTGATAAGAGACAGGCAAGAATAGCCAGGTGACACTAGAAAGGCAGATGGGTGTGAGGACAGAGAGGGGTGGGCACCAAGGACCCTGGGGTGTGGTTGTTAGAGGGGCCCACAGAGTGGACCCTTCTGGGGGCACCGTCCAGCTCAAAATGCTTCCTTTCCCTGGACGACCCTTGGCCTCTACTGTTCGTGCACTGGGGGAAGAACCAGCTCATCTGCCGAAGTCCTCGGGTAAGCACCACGTTTGACCAGAGAAGCAGCAAGTCACCAGCGAGTGCTCAAACGAGAAGCCAATCTTTCCCAGGTGAGTTCCGTTAGCTGGAGCGCAGGCATCTTCATCTGTTTTTGGAGCCCAGGCAACTCATAAAGAATACAAACTTATTTAGCTCACTGTTCTGGGAAGCCCAGAGCATGGCGCCGGCACCTGCGCAGTCCCTGCTGAGGGACCCCTTGCTGCATCCCATAGCAGGTGTACTAGCGTGGGCATGTCTTCCTCTTCTTCTAAAGCCATTAGCACCATCCTGGGGAGCCCCACCCTCAAGACTTCGTCCACACATCACTAACACATGACTTTGAGGATTAAGTTTCCAACACAAGAACTTTGGGGGTGGGGTGGGGGACACATTCAAACCATAGCCCAGGGGCTGGGGCTAGGGCTGGGCTGGGGCTGGGCTGCATTCCTGTGTGTCTTCACCGGGAGCGGAGCCAGCAAATGGGAAAGGGAAAAGCATGAAAAAGTGAAAGACTGCAATTGGTGGTGGGTGTCGGAGCAGAGAAGTGGCTGGCGGGGAGGTGGGGTTGAGTGTGATGCATACAGTGCGAACGTCACAGGCCACATGACTGCAGGCGGCCTAGAAGAGGCTTAAGGAGCAGAGGCGACAGAGAAGAGCACCCTGGGAGCCATTCCGGCACCCATCACGTTACACCTGCACGCAGTGGGCAGGGTCTAGAGACAGAGAAGGTGCCCGCGGCCAGTGGCCCTCTGGTTGGGACCAAGTGAAAGGGAGAAGCTCTAGTCCTAGGCAGGGGCTCAGTTTGACCCAAGCTAGCCCTGGCTGCTGAGAATCTCAGCACACGGCACTTAGACCTGAAGCTGATAGTTCCCTCCCTTCTTGCCATCAGCAGAAGGCTCCTGAATCCTGCTGTATCGGCAAAAATCTAACCG
This sequence comes from Oryctolagus cuniculus, assembly GCF_051225735.1. Lineage (NCBI taxonomy): Eukaryota > Metazoa > Chordata > Mammalia > Lagomorpha > Leporidae > Oryctolagus > Oryctolagus cuniculus. The sequence continues at coordinate 11,963,277 of NC_142870.1, read as the reverse complement.
CACAGGCAGGTCTCCCCCAACCCCGATCAATCAAATGAACGCTTGCCCTTAGCACTCTGCCTAACTCCATAGGCAAACCATGGGGTCACGGTGCTGGATAGTCATTGATAACAGCATAATCCTTCCCGCCTCCCCACTCGGAGACAAGCAGCTGCCATGAGCCAGGCAAATTAAGGTCATAATAGGAGAGGAAGCAGCACGAAATTGGCCCTGACCTTCATCTTTGTGTGATGTGGGAAGCAGCGCAAGTTGCCACAGCTGCACCCATTCCTCCCTCAAGGCGGGGGTGAGGGAGGCGCTGGCGGGGGGGCACCCCCACTCCTGGGAGATTCGAGACCAGACTGGCATTCCAGCACCCTTAGGCTACATTGTGTCCCGTCCGTGCTGCTGGGGACAAAGCAGTCATCATTCCAAACTTCCCAGGAAGGCTTTTCCTGCTGAAACAACAGCAGGTCTCCAAGCCTGTGCACGTACTCACAGGCAGGTGAGAGGCAGAGAGAGACAGGCACAGGACACAACCCTTCCCAGTCTCTTTAGGAAGCCTGGGATCTGCATCCGGGGATATTGGAGCTGGCCCCAACTTTCCCTAAGCCTCAGCATCCTACCCTGCAAAATGGGTGGTTGCCTGGGCAACCATAGGGGGAGTCCAGACGGCTCAAGTGAGATATCAGATGTGAAAGTGGTTTGCAAAACCCAGATGTGGGCTCTGCCTCAGCACTGCAGCTGGTTAAACTCAACCAGGAACTGCCCCATGGCACAGCTTCTGCCTGCACAGCCCGGAGCTTGCTATCGCCTGTGGGCATCCTGTTAGGCAATCTCGTGTGCAACATCTCTGAAAACAGGCTGTGAGGGCAGCACAGACTGGAGGGAGGCCTTGTACTCGTGTCTCAATCCTTCTAGGAAACGCTTTTTTTTTTTTTTTTTTTTTTTTTTTTTAAGATTCATTTATCTACTTGAGAGGCATAGTTATAGAGAGAGGGACAGAGAGTAAGATCTTCCATCTACTGGTTCCCTCTCCAGATGGCCGCAATGACCAGAGCTGCGCTATCCAAAGCCAGAAGCCAAGAGCTTCTTCCGGGTCCCCCACATGGGTGCAGGGGCCCAAGGACGTGGGCCATCTTCTGCTTTCCCAGGCCACAGCAGAGAACTGGATCCGAAGAAGAGCAGCCGGGACTACAACCGATGCCCATATGGGATGCTGGTGCTACAGGCAAAGGATTAACCTACTGTGCCACAGCACCAGCCCCTAAGAACCACTTTTAAAAACAGAAGGTTGCAGACAAATCTGTGTCCTTGTGCTGTCTTGGGGGGGGAGGCGCGGGGCGGGGGGTTAGGGGGAAGATGTTCTCTATTTTACCATCTCCTGGTTTGTCCTTCCATCCGGTTCCCATTCCCTAGTCCATTCATGATGCTCTGTCCCCTCCCCCTGCTGGCCCTGCCCCTCTGCCAGTCCCCTTCTCAATGCCCCAATTCTTCCATCCTTCTGCTTGTCAAATCCTCCCCTGTGAGGCCCGGCAGCAAGCCACCTCTCCCTCCGCAAAACCCCTTCAGATCAGCAGGCCCTGCTGTCCTTCAAGCTGTGGCTCAGACCGGTGGCGACAGCAGCAGCAGCAGTGTCACCCCTGCACTAGGTTATACTCAGCAACCTTGGCCTCCTCCGCAATGCCCTCATCCAGACCCTGCCTTTTAGATTTTGTTGATTTTCTTGAGAGAGAGAGGGAGGGAGGGAGAGAGAAAGGAGAGAGCAAGCTCACAGCCACCGGTTCAGTCCCCAAATGCCCACAAAGGCCAAGGCTGCACCAGGCTGAAGCCAGTAGCTGAGACCTTCCAGGGGTCTCCCAGGTGGATGGCAGGGACCCAATTACTTGAACCACCACCTGCTGCCTCCCAGGGTGTGCATTAGCAGGAAACTGGATTTGGGAGTGGAGCCAGGATTCAAATCATTCACTCCAATGTGAATGCGGGCATTGCAGGCAGGAGCTTACCCCATGTGCCAATGCCTGCCACCAGGCTCTGCCTTTCGGGGCCCCGGTGCAGGGTTGGCAGCAGCTGCAGTAGCCTCCCCACCTCCTCCAGTTACTTCCTCTGGCTCTGACATGACGCCTTCACCCCTTGTCCAGACCACAATTCGCTCCCCGTGGTAACCAAACAGTGCCAGGCAGGTGCTCGCAAGGCCGTCCTTCATGTCCTTAAGCAGGTTACAAATTACTAGAAGGCAGGGAGCCCACACTTTCTGCCAGGGCCTGGCACAGGGCTCTCTCTGGATGCAGGGCCTTGCTCAGTGGGTCCACTTCCTTCCCCCCCCCCCCCCCGCCACTCATTCATTCAGGGCTTCAATGACCACCCCTGGGGAGCCCAGCCCTGCCCAAGGGATCCATAGAGAGTGAGGTCCCACAGAGCCCGCCCTCTAGGGCAGGAGATAGCCACATACAAACAAGCAGGCAGGTAAGCGACAGAGCCACATGGGCCACTGCTCAGGGCCACGCAGAAGAGGGAGTGAGGGGCAGGGAGAGATTGCTGTTAGCCTGGGCAGCCTCAGAGGACCCCTAGAGGGAATCATGGCATCACTGAGACCCCAACCATTCAACAGGCTGGGCAGGGGACAGCTTGGACAGAGGCTCTGTGCAAGGACAGGCCTGGTCCATGTGCCTTGTGTGTGGCTTCTTCACCCTGCCCCTTCCAAGTACTCACGTACCCTCCACGCCTCCTCCACCGTGCCCGCCTTCCAGGGCTCAGGACACAGGCTCAGCCTCCTGGATGTGTCCCCCTCTTAGCAACGTGCACTCCTAACACTGTGTAGGGCGGCTGCCCCAGGCCATTTCTTTTCTTTTCTTTGTTTTTTTTTTTTTTTTTTTTTTTTTGGACAGGCAAAGTAGACAGTGAGAGAGAGAGAGAGAGAGAAAGGTCTTTCTTTTTTCTGTTGGTTCACCCCTCAATGGCCGCTGCAGCCAGCGCACTGCACTGATCCGAAGCCAGGAGCCAGGTGCTTCTCCTGGTCTCCCATGTGGGCGCAGGGCCCAAGGACTTGGGCCACAGCAGAGAGCTAGACTGGAAGAGGAGCAACCGGGACAGAATCCGGTGCCCTGACTGGGACTAGAACCCGGGGTGCTGGCACCGCAGGGGGAAGATTAGCCTAGTGAGTCACGGCGCTGGCCCCCAGGCCATTCCTCATCCTTCTCTCTGAAGTCAATGTCACTCCTTCCTTCAGTGTGGTGAGTACTCCCTCAGTTACCCTCCTGCCCAAGGGATTTGGGTAAGGCAAAGGCTTCTGTGTCCCCAGGGCTGGCTTGCTCCCACCACCGGACATGTTCTCCTGGCACAGCATCGGTTGCATTTGGGAGCTGATCAGAAATGCAGATTTTCAGGCCCTGCTCTCACCCATGGGACCAGAATCTGCATCTTCATAAGGCCCCCTGGGAACGGGACCTCCAGGTCCCCAGAAACCACCAGCAGGCATCACAGAAGAGCCAGGTGAGGCAGACACCCATCTAAGCCTTGCTTCAAAGCGTCCTTGGGAGGCAGGTGGAAGCAGAAGTGTTGAGCTTTGTCTTACAGCTGGATTAACTAAGGCACAGGCAGGCTGAGAACATGCCCAGTTCATTAACCTGGAGGTGGCAAAGCCAAGTGTGGGTGCCAATGGGCTCAGTGCAGAGCCTGCCCTCCCGGAAGTCCAAGACCAAGCTGTCGGCAGGGCTGGGTCCTTCAGAGGATCATGAGAGAGTATCTGTCCCAGGCCTCTGTCCAGGCTCCTGTGTTGCTGGACACAATTTTTGGGGTTCCTCAACTTGCAAAAGCATCACCCCAATCTTTGCCTTCATCTCCACACAGGGTTCTGTGTGTGTGTGTCACACACATTAGGGCTACACACATTAGGGCTACACCCCAATGAACTCAGTCAACTGTAATTAACTAATTGCATCTGCAATGACCTTGCTTCCAAATCAAGTCGCATTCCGGTACCAGGAGCTGGGACTTTAACACAAATGTTCTGAGACACAGTGAGCCACCACAGAAGTGGATAAAACAGTGACCGTGGCCAACACGGCACCCACGCATTGTCCTCAGGGCCTCAGAGACAGCAGCTCACCCAACTCCCACAGGATTCTGTGGCATGCATTATTTTCATCGTTGTGTTGCAAATAGAGGAAAACGGAGGCACTGACACATTTCTGTGTGTCCTGTCCCAAGCCACACGGCTCAGAGGTGAGGGGGCAGGATTCAAAGCTAGAGTGCTTTCCTACACTACCGCTCTCACCGTGGTGTCTAGGATCGCATGGAGCTCACAGCTGCACAATCTCCATAGCAAGTCAATGCTGGCCTTTGGTCCAGTGTGACCAGCGTAGCATCTCTGAAATAGCCCCGTGGATGGGGTTGGGAGGGGGCACCCTCCGTGCCCTGGGGGGCAGGAACAGAAGGGGCTAGAAACACCACATCCTTGGCATGGCACAAAATTCCCTGGGCAGACATCCAATTGTTGATGAAAAAAATGGAATTAAAAGTTAAATTTGTTTTGGTGCCAAAAAAATCGAAATCCATGCCTTGTATTCTTGTAACATTCAATTTCCAAGCTGTCTCTGAAGATTTCAAAAATTTCACTCCAAAACTCATCTTTTACTTCCATTTCCTCCCCCCATGAACTGCTTGAAGCCTCTTCATGCCATCCAACACGGTACCAATGCTTTGGCCAAGAGTGGCGTGCACCTGTAGCTGGGTCCCCTAGGAGTCCATCACCTGTGACGTCATGGCTGTCACCCTCTACGGTGTTCGGTGTTCGTACCGCATTGCACTTCTCAGACCCCATGCTGGTCATTACAGACCGCAAAGCTGATTTAAGCTGAGCGGAGACTGGAAACCGCGTGTCTTCCCCTTGCGCAGCACCTAGGAGAACAGTGAAACCTCAAGGAGTATTAACACTGTTACCATTTTACTGAGCTCCGTGCTAGGCTCCAGGCAGGAATCTTAATTTAAATTCCTTCTCATCTTTACAAGATCTTTACAAGATCCCTTCCTTATTTTATAAACCAGGAAATGGGGGCCCAAATGAGTGTAGCTGTTTCTTACCCCCTGCCCTGGGATCGGAAGGCCGAGCCTCAGAGCAGGAACGCGTTGGGTTATTGCAGGGGAAGAGATGTGTGCGTGTGACCCAGGGCGCCCTCACCCTCTGAGTTACCATTTCCAGGTCAGAGCGCCCTTGGGAGAGGCAGGAGGAGCGCCCGTCTCCTTAGCCGCTCCCGGTCAGTTTCCACACTGTCCTGCTCTTCCCCTGGTGGTCTCATCTGGAGTCAGACCCAGACCGGGAGCCAACAGGAAACAACAGGTGAGCTTGTGAACAGTCCACGCTCTGTGCCTCGGAGAGGGAGTCTTGCCCAGGCGACTGGGAGGCTGCGCTGACTTCCAGAACCTTCTGCCTCTGCAGGTGTTTCAGGCTCTTGGCCTCAGCGCTTCAGTGACCCATATTTGATTACCTTTCAGGTTCTATAATTCATCATTCACTCCTTTCTGAAAAACTGAGAATGAAAGTTCAGCAGCTCAGGCCCCGGCCTCTCTCCATTCTCTCCGCAAACACATCGGCCTGTTTGTTCTCTTTCATGCCGGCTCTTCCTGTTGCATTCTGCCCGTTCAATGGGGAAAGAGTGGAACCGGATGGCTGGACCCAGCACAGGGAAATGACTTCACAGCCACCTTTGTTCCGCCTTATTCCTTTGAGCACACTTGGCCCCGCGTCTCTGTGAAAGGGCTTGTTTCAACCGTTTGGGGCATCCAGCAAGCGAGAGATGCTGCAGCCAGAATCGCTCCCATCTTTTCAGCCCGCCGGAGACTCCGGGCTCCACTGCCAAATTTTTGCAACAAAACTAACCATGACATTGGACATTGTGTTATAAATTAGCCACAGCCTTCCAAGCAAATTGTCTCTTTTTATTGTATCAGTGTAAGCCTTTGGAACGTTTGGCCCCAGCTACTAACTTGAGGGAGGCTCTTAAAATATTTTTGTTTTGCCCCAAACCAATGCTCCAGACACCAAGTTAGACGCGCTAAAATGCAGATTTTAATTCATAGTTATTATGGCCAGGTCCGTCTCGAGTGTGTCCCATTTCTCTAAAATCCTACAGTCTGCGTTTAAGTTTGGATGGGGCAGAAACGATCTGTGATTCTCTTTAAAACAAAAAGATGTGCTTTACTTTGTATAATGCACATTCCAACGATTTTTTGAAGCTTCCTCTGAAGAATGGTCTTTTTCAGATATACAGGGAGACGTATTAAAACTCATTTTTATAGAGCCCTAGAGATGTCTCAGACATTAGCACAGAAGTAGTGAAAATTTCTGTCTCTCTTTTTTTTTGAACCATAAGTTTGAAAAAAAAAGAAAGAAAGAAAACATTGCCCATTTGTCTGAGTTAGATCGTCAATAGCTCAATCAAGGAATTCCCTCAAAAAACACAACTGCCATCTAATTTCTTTCTTTTTACTTTTCTTCCACACACACACACACACACACAATCATAGGACAAATTTAGACTCAGAAATAACCTTATTACTTCATTAAAATCAGACTCAAATTATACTTATGAAAAAATAAGCCTCCCCATAATATTTTGGAAACAAACCTATACATTTGAACAGGTTTTTTTTTTTAATTTAAGATTTATTGATTTATTTGAAAGGCAAAGTTAGGGAGAAGGAGAAAGAGAGAGGAGAGAGAGAGAGAGAGAGAGAGACAGATTGATCTTCCATCCGCTGGTTCACTCCCTAAAAGGACACAAAGGCTGGAGCTGGGCCAGGATGAAGCCGAGAGCCTGGAACTCCATCCCCGTCTCCCACGTGGGTGCAGTAGCCCAGGCACTTGTGCCTTCTGCTGCTGCTTTCCCGGGTGTGTTAGCAGGGAGCTGGATCAGTGGTGCAGCAGCCAGGGCTCAGCCTGACTCCAGTACGGTGGCTTCACCCACTACACCACACCAGCCCCTACCTGGGATCCTCTTTAGTGCTAACATCAGAACAGAGCATGCTGGGAACAAAGACAACTGACAGCTGCCTAGACTTTCACTCACACTGTATCCCTCCATCAGCTCTTACAACCCCACTAACTTGTGCTCTGATTTGCAAATGAACCCAGTTCATAGCCCTTCCCCTTTCCCAGCAGGAATCTTTACTTAGCCTGACCTATTCCGGAGTGCAGCTGGCCAGATGGTCCTTAGGTGAGCGAGAAGCGACCGAGTCCTAAGGAACTCCTCTCCATACCAGAACAACAACCAAACAGTAACCCCGGCCTCATCCCCTTTCTTCTCTCTCCTCCTACTCCCCTCTACCAGGAAAGCAGAAATCCAGAAAGAAGGTCAAGGCTCATCCCCCTCTGCCACCCCTTCCCTCCCTTTCGCGTTCCGGGCAGGGTCCTGTGTGGATGGGAGGGGGGCAGACACTGGACGTGGCTGCCAGTTTTCACAGCAGTGGTGTCACCTGGGACACCGAGGGGCTGATTTTCACTTTCTAGAGAAGTTGGACCTCAGTAGCACACTCAGGAGTGAACCTTGGGATGCCACGGCAGGGCTTAGCTCCAGCCAGCTTCCGAAGCATGTTCTAGCAAAGACCCTCTTCCTCTCGGCCGCCCTCTGCAAGGGGGGCAGCGAGAGGAGGGACAACGGGGGCTCTGAGCAGCATGGCCTGGCCCTGTGCTCACAGAGGGCATGGATGCTGCCCCATCCAGACACACTCACCCGTCACCCCGGCTTTGAATCCTCCATTGTCTGCCATTTCAAAGGTTCCAACTTCTTGACCCAAAGCAAGGGTGGGCAGCAGGCTTGCAGGCAGGGACAGGAGACACTAAGCTTCTATCTAAGGAAAAGGAAGTGACACACACACCTCCTTGGCTTGAAAGGAGCCACCAACACACACACAGACAGACACCCAAGCCGCTCTAGGCAAAGACAAGAGTGGTTGTTATGGCGGACGCAAGTTGCTTCCCAAGTATGTCCTGAATGTGGGAGGCCGCAACAGCTGCCACCCTTTGAGACAGCCATGGGGCCCTGCCAGCGGCCACAATGACTCACTGGCCCCTGCCAGCTGTCACACTTTGCATACCGCTGGAGCTCCGGCCTGGCACAAGGGCCCGTCCAAGTCGCCAGCTCCAACAGAGCCAAACCCTGCGCCCATGCTGGGTCCAAACGGCTGCCAGGAACTCTCGTGGGGGGCCCTCAGCAGAGCTCGCTGGTGCACGGGGACCAGTGTGCCCACGGGGCAGCGTTCTTGGCCGGGGCACAGTTTGCTCTCCTCTGAGAAGGTGGAAATGAGATGAAGTCAAGGTTTAAAGGGGGGCTTGGGGGACACCCCCAGTAAAGGGGTGCTTTGGGGGAGTGGAGAACAGTTTGCATGTTTCCATCTATCTTTTTAAAAAGAGTTATGTATTTAATTGAAAGGCAGAGTTAGAGAGAGAGAGAGAGAGAGAGAGAGAGAGAGAGAGAGACATCTTCCATCCTCTGGTTCATTCCCCAAATGGCTGCAACAACTGGGGCTAGGCCAGGCTGAAGCCAGGGGTTTCTTCCGGGTCTCCCACATGGGTGCAAGGGTTCACAGACCCGGACCATCCTCTGCTGCTTTCCTGGTGCATCAACAGGGAGCTGGATCGGAAATGGAGCAGCCAGGACACAAACCAGCACCCACAAGGCTGCAGGCTGCAGCTTAACCCACTGTGCCATGGCACCAGCCCTGTGTCTATCTCTTTGATTCCTGGGTGCCCTTGCCTGTGCCTGGGAACCATGGAGGATCCAGTCGAGGCAACTCTGGCCTAGACATTAGGATCTGTCTTCCTCATTCATCTCCTCTTCCCACTAGGAGGGGAAGGCCCTAGGGCCCCTGCCTGTGACGTGGGCAGAGGAAGAAACTGGAGTGGCTGTCCCTGAGAGCGACAGTGGTCCCTACCAAGAGGGCTGATGCAGGGCTTATGGCAATAGAATCTTGGGGACCCTTCTCTTCAGCCTCATGGCTGGAACCCATCAGCTCATCGACACTGGCCAGGCCTAGGCCAGCCCCTCCTTCTTTCCATGCAGTCCCCAGCCCTCTCGTCCACGGCCCCCTCCTGGGCCCCTTAGAGGCCTTGCCCAGCTGGAGGGAATTGGAGAAGCCAGCTGCTGATGGGGCTATTCCGCCTCCCCTGTCTTGAAGGCACACAGCCAATCTATCAGCCTCTGGGAGTCTCTGGTTTATTGTGAAACAGCAGGGATCCAAAACACCTGGCTCTCGGGCATGTGAAAACCACATGCAAAGGTGTGGGTCCAAATGCTAGAAAAGCAGGCGGCTTGCACAAAAGGTAAAGTAACTACTGGGGTGCTGGGCTTCACTGCTTGCAATGTACAAGGCTAGCTCCTTGGTCTTTGTCTCTCTCTCTCTACTTCCTAGGGTCCTGCCTGGGGCTCAGTCCCTTCCTGCCATGGCCTCCTCCTTCCCTAAGTGAAATCCCCCTCACCATGTCAGCCATGCCTCTCTGAGGGTCAGGGGATCCTGCCAGCTTCCTTGCCACTCAGTAAGACCTCCAGGAAACTCTTGGATGAGAGCGCTGGTGGGAGAGTGCACATTTCAAGGGATGAGCCTTGGGCTAGTGGAGATTTCAGATCCAGCCTTAAATCCCACCACCACCACCACCACCCCCTGCAGTGCACCCCGGGCATATGGGAGGTGCAAAGCATTATGGGCTTTGGGGGGAAGCAGAAATAAGCAGGTGGTCCCTGCCCCGCAGGCACGCTGCAGAAGGCAGAGGTGGCAGCTCTTTCGCACGGTGCAGGCTGTGCAGGAACGCTATGGAGGGTTTGCTAAGTGGAATGCGAGGAGGAAGATGAGAAATCGGCCAGGCTTACAGGAGAAAGTGAGTTGGAGTCAAACTCAAGGCAGGGGCAGGATGTTACAGGCAAGGCTGGAGGTCGGAAGCAGAGGCCAGAGGGAGCCTACGGGGCAAACCCTGGGCAAAACAGCCCAGAAAGCAGCAAGCACAATCCATGGGCTCCTGGGACAGGGCTCAGGCTCTGTGGCGCACTGGCCTCCCACGGCTCCCTCTTCCTGCACCAAGGACACCGGGTGGTATGGGCGCATTTCTTTCTGTTACTCTCCAAATCAGCATTTCCAGTAAGACTCCCTACAATGCTGGAGTCGTTCTGTATCAGTGCCATCCAACAGAGAACCACTAGCTGCCTGTGACTGCTACGCCCTTACAGCAATGCGAGAGCAACTGGGGAGCTACATGCGAACTTCATTTATGTTCACTATTTTAGATATCCAACTGTGGCTACTGGCCACCTCACTGGATGGCCCAGAGTGTAGATGCTTAAAGGGCCCTCTTCCCTGGGACATTTTGCCACGCTCCAAGGACACGCTGCAGCAGTCCACGCTGGTATGGGGACTGGAAAACTTCCAGAGACACCACGCAACGCAATTTTATTTGGGGAAGAGAAAAATTCAGCCCCACCCTCAGCAGATAAGAGTGTGTGGGTGTTCTGTTCTGTTTTGTTTCTGATAAGAGGCCAACTTTAGAGTGAGGTGTGCTTAAGCAAGAGTTGAGTCACCGGGGGTGCTGGGGGGGGTGGACATTTGGAGCAGGTGTCACTTGGGACGCCCACACTCTGTATCAGACTGCCTGGGGTTGAGTCCTGGCCCGGCTTCACATTCAAGCTTCCTGCTAATGCACACTCTGGGAGATTCAAGTAGTTGGATCCTTGCCACCCTTGTGAGAGACGTGGGTTGAGTTCCGAACTCCTGGCTTCTCCCTGGCCCAGCCCCAGTTGTGGCGGGCATTTGGGGAGGGAAGCAGCTAATGGGAGATCTCTCTTTTCTCCATCTCTATCTCTTTCTCCATCACACACACATTAAAAATAGTTGAGTCACCGGTAGAATGAACACATGCCTTTTTTTTGGAAAGGAGAGAAATCCAACCCCAAAAGCTCGTTAGTCTTTAAAATCCTTTAAATCAGAGGGATGGAGAAGCAAACATCCGAATGCTGCTAGCCATGTAGCCCAGAGGTTTAGTTCTGTGAATCTAGCAGTATTTTTTTTTTAATAAAAGCATGTTACACCCACACTCACAGCAACATTCACATCAGCCAAAAGGCGGAAGTATCCCAAGTACCCATGCACAGATAAGCGCAGAAGCAAAATGTGGTCGGCAGATAAAGTGGAGGAATCAGCCATAAAAAGGAAGAAAGCGTTGGTGCACGCTGCAGCACGGGAGGACATTACGTTAACCAAAGTAGGCCAGTCGCCACAATCAAACCCTGCACCGCTCTCTCGCTCGGCGTGCCTAGAAGGGAGTAATTCGCAGAGCCGACCCCCGGCCGTGGCTGCCAGGAGCCTGGGAGGCACAGCGCCCAGGCAAGCGCTGCGGGTTTCGGTTTTGCAAGATGACCAGCTCTGGAGCTCAGCTGTGCAACCACGTGGATGTTTTCAACACCTCTACTGAGCTGTACTCCTAAGGCTGACCAAGGTGGGAATTTTGTGATGAATGTTTGACCACAGTGTTTTAAATGCATTTTTTTTTTTAAATTTCTTTAAGTAGAGGCAGAGAGGAGGGGGCTAAAGCTAAAAGGTCTTTGAACACAGAGCGTCAAGCGCAAAGCCGCCCCAGCGCGCTCCCAGGCGCGTCCTGCGCTGGGCCAGGCGCTCCGCGAGCCCGGGAGCCGCGCCGGCCGCACCTCCGCGCCGGCCGAGGCGCAGGCGGCCAATGGACGCGCGTCTGCGCTCTTCCGCGCCACCCCATTGGCTGCGCCCCGCCGCCGCGGCTCCGCAGCTCCCCGAGCCGGGTTTAAAGGGGTCGGGCGCGGGCTGCGGTTCCAGCCTCAGCTCCGCGCTCGCGGGTCCGCGGGGAGGGGCGGCCTGCCACGGGCCCACCCCGGGGCGTTCCTGGAGCGCGCGCTCGGCCGCCCCCACCTCCCCCAAATGTACTATGCGGTTTCCCAGGCGCGCGTGAACGCGGCCCCCACGACCATGCTGCGGCCGCAGCGGCCCGGAGACGCGCAGCCCGGGACCTCCTTGTACGAGCTGGTGGGCTACCGGCAGCCGCCCTCCTCTTCCTCTTCTTCCTCCTCCTCCACGACGGCCCCCCTCCTCCCCAAGGCTGCCCGCGAGAAGCCGGAGGCGCCGGCCGAGCCGCCAGGCACGAGTTTGGGATCCGGCGCTCCCGCGGGCGCCCGGGCGGACGCCAAGGAGGAGCAGCAGCAGCAACTAAGGCGCAAGATCAACAGCCGCGAGCGGAAGCGCATGCAGGACCTGAACCTGGCCATGGACGCGCTGCGCGAGGTCATCCTGCCCTACTCGGCGGCGCACTGCCAGGGCGCGCCGGGCCGCAAGCTGTCCAAGATCGCCACGCTGCTGCTGGCCCGCAACTACATCCTGCTGCTGGGTAGCTCGCTGCAGGAGCTGCGCCGCGCGCTGGGCGAGGGCGCCGGGCCCGCCGCGCCACGCCTGCTGCTGGCCGGCCTGCCCTTGCTGGCCGCCGCGCCCGGCTCTGTGCTGCTGGCGCCGGGCGCCGTGGGACCGCCGGACGCACTGCGCCCCGCCAAGTACCTGTCGCTGGCGCTGGACGAGCCGCCGTGCGGCCAGTTCGCGCTCCCCGCCGGCGGCGCGGGAGGCCCCGGCATATGCACCTGCGCAGTGTGCAAGTTCCCGCACCTCGTCCCCGCCGGCCTGAGCCTGGCGGCGGTGCAGGCTCAGTTCTCCAAGTGAGGGCCGGTCCCGGGCGCGACCTCGGCCGGGGCTCCTGCCGCCCACTTTCTCCGCGCCCTGAGTCCGGGGAGCCTGGGGCCGACCAGGGAGAGAGCTTCGAACCTTTTCGTCTAGAGGAAGGGACTGTCGGGCGCCCCTTCCCCCATCCGCACCTCTCTGCAAGTTCAAGTGAGCCGAACGGACTTTTGGGGTTCTGGATCCATTCCAGCTGCTTTGGGCAGGCAGTGAGCGCGCCCCGCGGGCGCCCAGCGCGTCTCTCCCGGGCGCTGCAGGCGCGCGCTCCCGGGACTGGTGCGGATTTCAGGGCTCTGCGTTGCCCTGGGCTTGCCCCGCGGGTGCAGCGGCGGCCAGCCCCGTGCTTGACCTCGCGGGATCGGAGCGCCTGGTCTAAGGCGGTCGGAGGCGGCTGAGGGGCTTTTCCTGCTCCCGGCCCAGAGGCCACAGGTGCCCTCGTTCTCACCAACCGAGCACAGTCATCAGTGGGCGCCGACGCCCCCGGGTGCCGCGGTCGGACCGACAGTCCGCCTCCTGGGGGCCTTGCGCAGCGGTGCGGCGGGTGGGGCGCGCGCGGCGGGACGTGGGCGCGCGCGGGCATCGGCGGTGAGCCCAGCTGTCTCGGTAGAAGCGGGTGTGTGGCTGCGGGGAGGCTTCGCCCCGAAACCCTGGGCTCTTAGAACTGGAGATTGGCCTGTCGTCTCCCCTTCCCCAGCGGTAGCATAACCCACAATGGAACGTGATTGAAAACAAAAACTAAGCGCCTTTCACGCCCGCAGCGTCCCCGACTTGATCGCATAGGTAACGAGGTCTGTCGCAGTGGCTGTCTGGTCGAGATCGCTGATGGACTTTCTCAAAGAGGCGGAGGGCAGCCCGGAGCCCCGGGGCCCAGCTGCGGTGCAGTGGAGACGCGGGACCGCGCTGCGCCGTGGCGCACCCGTGTCCCCGAAGCACCGCAGGCACGACCCGGCGTGATTCGTTACAGGCGTCAGCAAATTGTTCACCCCCCCCCCCCCAAAATTATTTTATGATCTCTGTGAGCAGCTGGCTTTGACTTTCGTGTTTCGGGTTTTTTGTTGTTTGTTGTCGTTAGCCGAATGTAGCATTTTCTTTTCCCTTTAATCTGGTTTCCTTGCACTGTACATAATCCAAATAAAACTGTAAAGTCTGATTTTTTACGAGTTTTCGTTCGATTTGTGTGATAAAGCAAAATAGCCCCGTATGCTAGTTAAGCGACTGGGATTCCGCATGTTGAGGTACGGCTTTCTAATTTATAAAAATAACAAAGTAAGCAGATGAGAAAAATCGCAAAATTCACCGTCCCATTCTTAGCCAAACAGGGATAGCAGGTCTTTTAAAACTGACTTCCTTTCAGTGGCTAAATAAGACATTTCTCATAAAAATCAGTTTCTGTTCAACACCTCTTGGAAGATACCCTTGCTATCTTAGCAGACCAAAGGTAGGTTTGAATTCCCGCTTGGAGCAGCTGGGCTAGGGATGGAGGTGTCTCCTTAGAGATGAAGACTGAATTCTCGGAGAAGGTGAAGACAGCCCTTCTGGCTCCCTCACATTTCCATATTTATCAATGAAACCCAAACCACTCTTTTGATGGAGCAGCGCAGGCACTCCATGTCCCTTTAACCCCGAGAACGTTAGGGTCACCAGGTGAGGTGACTTAAGTCGATTTTATCCATGCTGTATCTGAAATTTGTGTTAAGAGGACCTCAAAAGTTTGTAGAAAACAGAGCTAAAACATACGTTTATTTTGGTGCCTCCCCTCCCGTGCATGGGAGAGAGTCTGCCAAGAAAAGTTCATGAAAAATGCTTATTAAAAAACTAGATTTTTAAAACTCTTTTTTGCATCAACATACAATTGTGTTTTCTTTACATTTCTCATGCAGTCCTTGAGGTCCCCGTGCACAAGTTTAGGGAAGAGGAGCATTCACTTTGGGAAGATGGAAGTGCCTGCCTGTCCTGCTCTCCGAGTCTGCTTCCCTAGGGGGAGGCAGGAGAAGAGACACAGGAGGGGATTCTGGGTACCGTCCCACTGGACTCTGCCCCCAGCAAGTCACCTGCTTTGATAAACGTGGCCTGCCGTGGATCAGCGCCTGCCTTTGCTTTCCTTGCATCTTGAGAAGGGATGCAAAGGAATGCAAAACACAACTGAATCAAAGTCCAATGAAGTTCTCCTTAAAATGTGTATAATATATGTAACACATTAGGTAGATGTTACATATACACGGTAGGTAGATGTTACATATAAAAATAAGATTCAAGGTGAGCAATTCCTGCTGCAGCCCCACCTACAGCGCCTGGATGTCACCGTCATTCCACAGCCAAGTCTAAAGGAACGGAAGGTCAGGGCAGGAAAGGGTGGGCAGTGGCAGGTGGCACCCCCCCCCCTTTCTCTCCCAGCAAACTGGAGTGAGCACCCATTCCTTATAGGAGAGAAAACACCATGCGCGATTTTTTTTTTTTTTAATGCAACTGAGAAGACCATCACCTATGCGTTTCAGAACTGCCGAAGATTAATGAATTTAACACGGAAATGCAGGGCTGTTTGGGGTGCCACTAGAATATTTAAGTTATCCACCTGCGTGTAGCATCTTATTAGCCACTGTGCCCAGCAAGATTAGGAATTTATGTGCTAAAAAATGGCATCTCAGACACTCGGGAGTCCTGGAGGATGAAACAGAGAAAAGGAGATTACATTCCTCTAGAGCGTCAGTGATGCCAAGTCTGGTCTCTGAGCACACGTCTGTGGCAGGCCAGCGCTTGCTGCAGGCCCCAGATGTGTTCTTAGATGCGTCTGTCCCAGAACACGGGCACGTTCTGAAATCTGCAGTGCGAGGTCATGCCACCAAAGGAGCTAGCTGAATTGCCCTCCTCGCTTGATTTTAGCCGGAGCAGAATTTGTACAGAGAGAATGAGTTCAAGGTGGTCTTTGGCAGAGGCTGTAAAGAGGGGCATGAGGGGGCGGGAGGAGGCAGGGAGGGTCTTTGGAGCCTCCAGAGGCACGATGGAAAGGAACACGTGACTCGCTGCCTGAAAGGGTCCTGTGCCCAGCCAGCCCTCAACATGTGGCAATTAGGGTGAACAGAATCTGAAGGGGAAAACCCACGAGGCCCCCCAGAAGCTATGCTGTTCTGTGTGTTGGAAGCCAAGTGAGAATCGGTAAGCAGAGAGC